>NC_083572.1:10574914-10891580 GCF_027579695.1 Neoarius graeffei
CGATTCCAAAAGAGTTGGGACAAAGTACAAATTGTAAATAAAAACGGAATGCAATAATTTACAAATCTCAAAAACTGATATTGTATTCACAATAGAACATAGACAACATATCAAATGTCGAAAGTGAGACATTTTGAAATTTCATGCCAAATATTGGCTCATTTGAAATTTCATGACAGCAACACATCTCAAAAAAGTTGGGACAGGGGCAATAAGAGGCTGGAAAAGTTAAAGGTACAAAAAAGGAACAGCTGGAGGACCAAATTGCAACTCATTAGGTCAATTGGCAATAGGTCATTAACATGACTGGGTATAAAAAGAGCATCTTGGAGTGGCAGCGGCTCTCAGAAGTAAAGATGGGAAGAGGATCACCAATCCCCCTAATTCTGCGCCGACAAATAGTGGAGCAATATCAGAAAGGAGTTCGACAGTGTAAAATTGCAAAGAGTGTGAACATATCATCATCTACAGTGCATAATATCATCAAAAGATTCAGAGAATCTGGAAGAATCTCTGTGCGCAAGGGTCAAGGCCGAAAACCATACCGGGTGCCCGTGATCTTCGGGCCCTTAGACGGCACTGCATCACATACAGGCATGCTTCTGTATTGGAAATCACAAAATGGGCTCAGGAATATTTCCAGAGAACATTATCTGTGAACACAATTCACCGTGCCATCCGCCATTGCCAGCTAAAACTCTATAGTTCAAAGAAGAAGCTGTATCTAAACACGATCCAGAAGCGCAGACGTCTTCTCTGGGCCAAGGCTCATTTAAAATGGACTGTGGCAAAATGGAAAACTGTTCTGTGGTCAGACGAATCAAAAGTTGAAGTTCTTTATGGAAATCAGGGACGCCGTGTCATTCGGACTAAAGAAGAGAAGGACGACCCGAGTTATCAGCGCTCAGTTCAGAAGCCTGCATCTCTGATGGTATGGGGTTGCATTAGTGCGTGTGGCATGGGCAGCTTACACATCTGGAAAGACACCATCAATGCTGAAAGGTATATCCAGGTTCGAGAGCAACATATGCTCCCATCCAGACGACGTCTCTTTCAGGGAAGACCTTGCGTTTTCCAACATGACAATGCCAAACCACATACTGCATCAATTACAGCATCATGGCTGCGTAGAAGAAGGGTCCGGGTACTGAACTGGCCAGCCTGCAGTCCAGATCTTTCACCCATAGAAAACATTTGGCGCATCATAAATGGAAGATACGACAAAAAAGACCTAAGACAGTTGAGCAACTAGAATCCTACATTAGACAAGAATGGGTTAACATTCCTATCCCTTAACTTGAGCAACTTGTCTTCTCAGTCCCCAGACGTTTACAGACTGTTGTAAAGAGAAAAGAGGATGTTTCACAGTGGTAAACATGGCCTTGTCCCAACTTTTTTGAGATGTGTTGTTGTCATGAAATTTAAAATCACCTAATTTTTCTCTTTAAATGATACATTTTCTCAGTGTAAACATTTGATATGTCATCTATGTTCTATTCTGAATAAAATATGGACTTCTGAAACTTCCACATCATTGCATTCCGTTTTTATTTACAATTTGTACTTTGTCCCAACTTTTTTGGAATTGGGGTTGTATACAGTACACAACGGCGCTACCTGGCACCCTGCCACCAGTCCCTTGCAAAATCCTTCGCCCTGTTGCTTTTTTTTTTCATGTCTGGCTAAGTTTTGGCTGAGGTCAAGTCCCAGCTCTAATAGTAACAGTTTGCCACTACTTGTAAATATCTAATGAAGAATATCGAATGAAGTTTTGGTAAAGAAAAAAAAAAGAAACCTTTATTCGTCACATGCACACTTCAAGCACAGTGAAATTCATCCTCTGCATTTAACCCATCTGAAGCAGTGAACACACGCACACACACACACACAGAGCAGTGGGCAGCCACACCAGAGCACCCGGGGAGCAGTCAGGGGTCGGGTACCTTGCTCAAGGGCACCTCAGCCCAAGGCCGACTCACATCAACCTAACCTGCATGTCTTTGGACTGTGGGGGAAACCGGAGCCCCCGGAGGAAACCCACACAGACATGGGGAAAACATGCAAACTCCACACAGAAAGGCCCTCACCAGCCACTGGGTTCGAACCCGAAACCTTCTTGCTGTGAGGCAACAGCGCTAACCACTACACCACCATGCCGCCACCGTAGCCTTTCAGGTGATCAATGCGTCTTTCTTTTTCCTGGCTAACACAGAAATGGTTGCGCGCATGCGCAGCAAAAAACTCTCTCATTGGATATTCGCATCAGCTCTGACATGTGACGTCACGTTGTCTTGACAACCATGCAATATCATAAACCATATTGAACACTCATTATCCATTGGGTGGAGTGACGTAATACATGTAGGATAAGCAATATGCTGACAATATTGCATGCTGTCGAACCAAATGAATGGAACCTGCTAGAAGGGAATAGAACACATGTTTATTCCATGGAAAAAGTGTCCTGTTTGCATAATAATTTCTGATATTTCACTCCAATGACGTCACTCGCAGTGTAGTGAAATGGTGAACCGGCTAATCAAGACATACCCCAAGAGACTTGCAGATGTAATTGCAGCAAAAGGTGGCTCTATAATGTATTGACGGTGGGGGTTTGAATACCCGTGCACACTCCAGATTTCTCAGTTGTTGGTATTTTTCATCTCAATTATTGTTTGTGTCACAACAAAACAACAATTTGCACCTTTAAAGTGGTCAGCGTGTTGTGTAATGGTTAGAAATGGTGCTAACCCTCCAAAAATCCATTTTAATTCCAGCTTGTAATGCGACAAAACACCAAGGGGGATGAATACTTTTGCAAGACACTGTACAGTATCACATCATTCATCATTCCTGGAGGCTATAACGTGATTGGTTTTTACTCTTTCCCCGTGTTTCCATTGGATGAAAGATGACTAGATCACACCTCTAGGTTTGTCACAGCGTTATAAAAGATAACTACACGTCCACAAAGGTTTTCTGTTGGAACCTTCAGCACATCAGCGACAAGATGGTGAGTAGAGTCCTCATAGCTGCTTCTCATCACTGTCGTTCAATGTTTGACTGACGAAATAGAAACTTCGGTCATTTGCATTCTTAGCATCGCAATGAAAGTGGCATGTGTGGGGGGAGATTTCCATGTGGCCTTGGCTATTCATTGAGCAGATTCAAGGTCATTAGATTCAAGATCATAATATAAAGGCTTACATTCAGAATGAATGTAAGCCTTTCCATAATGTAGGAGATATATTTACTATAGTTACCAATGGTAAGAATACTATATGAATGAGTATTATGACTTTGAAATGGATTTTTTTTTTAAATGTAGTCTATACGTGCACAATCGAGACGTAAAGTTAAATATTATCAAGTCAGTGTTTGAACAAATGTCTTCCTGTTCTGTGTACCATAAATGTCACCTGATACGGTATGATGCATCACTTTGTGTTATTCATTAACACTGGGCATGGCAGGATACAGATAACCCAGTCTCCTCTTACGCCACTGACACTCAATAAAACATTCCAGAAACTTCTAACAGGACATGCTTTTTCTCACAAGCCTGGAATGATATGTAATATCCTGATCCTGGATCAGTTCCCTTTTTGCCCATTTGCAATCATTTGTGGTGTGTTAAATATGGCATGTGTGTGTGAGTGAGTGAGTTCTTACATTCTGCATGTCATGCTTATATTTGGACAGGTGTTCACTGTTCAGGACATGACCTTCAAGGCTGGTGATGACCTGGTCATCTCTGGCAAACCCAAGTCGGAGTGTAATATGTAAGTGAACTAAATAAGGCAGGAAGTACCAAAACAAGGAAGGCTGGGTGTTGAAGTGATATCAAGCATGCCATAGAAGTCGTCAGATTTTATCCATCCATCCATCCATCCATCCATCCATAACTCTTGCAAAAGTATACATTTCTGATATATTACAAATGAAATAAGGCAAAATGTCCACAACAAATTTCGACATAAGACGAATTATTGAAAGTTTAACTAAATTAAATGTTGTAAACTAAATTAAAAGGTTGTATCTTGCAACAAGCAACAGTCTAATCATGATACATTCACTGAAATATAGTCTGAAAAGAACAAGAACGAAGACAGTTTGTCATGAAGGAAGTAGACTACTCATCATAAATATAGCTTATATTACAGAACACGGAATAAACATTTCATTACCTCGCCCGCAACGAAGTATTGTAATCAATGTTTGCGTGTCTGTCTTAACAATCTAGCGTCTAGACGGTTGCACCGATTGACTTCAAATTTTCAGGGTAGACGAGCAATGGTCCGTAGATTACCTGATTAAATTTTGGTGGTAATTGGGTCAAGGTGAAAGTCAGGTCACCGGAAAGGTCAACCTTTCGGTCAAAAGATTTTCCATTCTAACTCAAAAACGGTTGTCGATTGACAGATGTTTACTATTATGAGTATATAGGAACTCCCATATGGCCTTTCAGTTGACACCGTTATCTTTGACGTTGAGAGGTCAAACTCAAGGTCACGGATTTTCAGAAGGCTGTAACTTGAAAATGGTTGATGGTAGACAGATATTTACCATTATCAACTTCTAGGATGTGCCATATGGGCTTTCGTTTGGCACCATGATCTTCAAACTGACGGTCATGGGTTTTCAAATGGCTATAACTCTTAAATGGTTCATGATAGCCAGATGTTTACCGTTGTCAACATACAGTATAAGAAGTCCCATAAGGGCTTTCAGTTGCTGCCATGACCTTTGACCTTGAATGACTTTGAAATGTCAAACTCAAGGTCATGGATTTTCAAAGGACTATAACCGGACAGCTGATGATTGAGAAATATTACCATTATCAACATATCGGTATAAAATAAGTGCTGCCGAGCGAGGTTTGTTTTGCCTGGCAACACTTGTTTAAACTTAATCTCCTGCTCCTTCTGGAAAAAAGTATCTTCCTCTTTTTCTCAGATAAACAGAGACTACAGTGGGGTTTTTTTGTTTTTTTTTTAATCCCTGCTTCTCTGAAGCATGCTATTTTTCACAAGCTAGTATGCTAGCGTATTAGGAAGCTAATCCTACCGCACAGACAATTGCAGCTTTTATGCTTGGGATAATTTGGGTTGTTTTGAAATAAAGGTTTTGGGTGGAGGAAGTAGGTTGGTAAAGGTGGAAAGACTGGGGGGGAGGGGGGAGAAAAGGATATACCGTAGGATACATGCCTTTTCCAACATCCAAAATCTTTGGGCTACTTTCAAGTCTTTGTTGGTATTTGAAGCGTACATTTTGTGGTGGACATTTTGCTGAGACCTGGCAACCCTGAACACCAGGGAAAGCCAGAGAGTTACTGGTTAACTAGTCATGATAGTTTTATTTTATTACATTCTAATGCACATCTATCTCATTCATGTTCAACATTGTCACTATTCTAAGATGATTAGTATAATACGGGCGCATGTATTGATCAAAGATGATATCTCTGATAAAGAACAAACATCTCTCATCTCTGTGCAGATTCTCCATCAATATCGGTCATAATGCTGATGACATCGCACTCCACTTCAACCCCCGCTTTTGTTCTGGGGGCGACAGCAACGTTGTAGTGTGTAACTCCCTCCGAGGAGAATGGGGTGAGGAGCAGAGGGAACACAGCTTCCCCTTTCAGCAGGGCGAGTCCTTCAAGGTGGATTAAGCATTTAATATATATTAGATATCTGAAATACAAGTCAATTCACATCAAAAATATTTATACGTTTATCCAAGCTATATCTACACACGGGGGTTATTTGATGTTCTCAACTGGATCACACCTGTTTTCTTATCTATGAAGTCACATTGGCCATCTGTTATTTTGCAAGACCTTTGCATCAGTGCAGTTTTATAACCTCTTCTCGTTTCACGTTGCACTCATAATGAGAGTTATGACATGAAATAAACCACAAACTCATCTTCATTACACTCTGGAGTGGTAGCCGGAGGCCAAAGAAACAAACCAGCAATTATTATCGCATTCTTTAAATTACGAAACTCATTCGTAGATATGTTAATTTTTTTTTTCTCCTAATGAGAAAATCTGAAACTGGAAATTAATGACTATTACATACAGTGGGGACTAAAAGTCTGAGAGCACTCGTGAAAATATTTCAAGTTTTTGAAAAATTGAAACTTGGAAATATTTACATAAATTTCAGAGTTTCTTTATATTTGCCCCCCCCCCCCCCCCCTTTTTTATTTGTTTACCTCTGTCAACTTTATTTGGCCTCCATTTGTTTGTTTGACTCTTCCCAATGTATCTCAAAAAGTAGTGAACAGAGTTTGATGAAAATTTGAGGAAAAGTGGGCCATGGGACAAGGAACAATTAATTCGGTTTTGAAGCACATCCAAATATGTGGCTTGGCAGAGCTATGTACTCCCCTGAGTGCCTTTCTCCTTTTTTTTTTTTTTTTAAATCCCCCACCCAAACAAAGTTTGGCGGGGAATATAGAAACGAATCCCGTCCGTCTGTCCGGTCACGTTTTCGTTTCTGGGCCATATATTTAAAACTACTGAAGATATCTTCATGAACCTTTGTATACATATCAAGCAACATGTGAACTGGTGCCTTTTGCTATTTTGGATTTTTGAAAAAGAAGCATTTTTCAAATTTTTACATAAAAAATAGATTTTGACTTACTTTCTAAGAGCAACGTTCGTTTCCGGAGCATATATCCAAAACTATTCATGATATGGATTTGAAACTTGGTATCCATGTTAACAAGGTGATGTAGATGTGCCTTTTCATATTAAAAAATTTGAGATATTTTAATTTTTCATGTTTCCATAGAAACAATTTCAGACTTAGTCTCTCAGGTTAGTCTTAGGGTTAGGTTTTGTTTCTGGAGCAGAACTTGAAAACTATGAGCAGTATGGTCTTGAAAGTTGGTATCTGTGTTGATTAAGTAATGTATATGTGCCTTTTGATACCAAGAAATGTGAGAAATTTTCATTTTTAGCTCAGCTGGACCAAAGGTCTTGTGGGTTTATGCCATGTAAAGAGGTTGGGTTGGTTTCCTCCAGCACAACTTGGAAAATGTGACAAAATCTTGAAACTTGGTATATATTTGGTATATAGGGCGGGGGATATAGATGACTCGGTCTTCTTGTTTTTTTTCTTCTTTAATGACAGTGTGCACTGGAGCAGCCATGGACTCCACAAGTTTGTGCAAAAATTTATGATCATTTTAGATTAAATCCATCAGAGTATCATCTGAACACATGCGCAGTAGAAGGAATTGGACGTGCGGTCAATCTAAGCTCGTGTACAAAGCAGTCAACATGATCAATATCACAAATTTGCTTCTGTTTAAATAGTGACCTTGAAATTGTGCAGCATTCAAGCTATTGCATGCAGTATTTACTTTCTTTGTTTGAAATATTTCACAATTTGAAAACTTCCTGTTTATAGCCACTTTTAAATGGAAAAAAATCCCAGATTTTCAGGATGGACTTTTGTTTAGTTTTGGACCCCATCTTGGTCAGGGATCCAGAACCTAATCTTCAATCACGCCCTGAATGAGACTCTAGTTCAGGGGTCACCAAACTTTTTTTCTCTGGGGGCCACATTGTCGTTCCTGACTGAGATGGGGGGCCGGGATCGGGTTAGCTATATAACAGAATTGTATGACCCAGACAAATATGACCACCAGCAGGCCTCATTGTGTAGTAGAGATTACTAGCCTGGCACAGCCATCCCCACTACTATATCCCACACTACTATATCCCCACTACTATATCCCCACCACTATATCCACACTACTATATCCACACTACTATATCAACACTACTATATCCACACTACTATATCAACACTGATTCCTGGCACATATTTGTTTATCTTTACTAGTGGTTTGCAAAAGTAGTAATCGAGTCATCACACTTTGTTTTAATTTGAAATACCACAGATATTCCATTTATTTATTTTCTAATAAAAATAACATCAAAGCTGTCAAGGTAAGAAACATCTGCCTAGTTGAGGTGATTGACACTGGCAAAGGTGAGTGGAAAATTATAAATTGTAGGTAGGCCTGTTGAGATTATTAATAATAATTGTGTGCAGCACTTAATAAAGGTCAAATAAATAGGCCTATAAATACATTTAAAAAACAGTGAAATTATAATAATATGAGCAATAGATCGATAGATCACAGCAGTTGTGCTGTGTCCTACACGTCATTGCTCTCATCCATGGCCAAAGCAAAAAAAACTCGAATTCTGACGCTTTCTCATTCAGCTGGTCATACACGTTGTCCCCCAAATCTTCGGTTCGCCTGGTCATAGTAGGTGCGGAGAGACTCACCGCATTGAGCGCATCCTTCTTGTCGGGACACACCTCCTCGGCCACAGCAAGCATGCATACTTTAACAAAGTCCCCATCAGTAAACGGCTTTCCATGGGTAGCTAGTAGGTGAGCTGCCTTATAGCCAGCTCGGACAGCAGCCTGGTTGATCTGGGTTTGGCGAAGGAATACATTCTGTTGTGCAGCCAGTCCGCATTTCATCCTCCGAATCCTGTCTTCTCTTGTTTGCCCTCGCAAACTAGCATACTCTTTGTGGCGGGTTTCGGAGTGATGATGCAGATTATATTCTTTGAAAACTGACACACTTTCTTTACCTACAAGACAAACTGCACGGTCCTTACACTGAACGAAAAAATAATCGGTGGTCCACTGTTCTTTAAAAACTCTGCACTCTCTGTCAGCTTTTCGCTGACCGCTAGCCATTTTGCTGTCCTGAACACTGACAGTTCTCCACGCATGCGCTGCCTGTCACTGCTTGATTGTGAGCATATGACGAAAATTCGGAAAATATGAATAGTTCATTTTATAACTAAATATCAATTCAAGTGATGGGGGGCAGAGGGGCTAGGGGGGCCGGTCAAAGGGGGGTGGCGGGCCGGAGTCGGCCCGCGGGCCGGAGTTTGATGACCCCTGCTCTAGTTAATCAGAGGACACCATGCACACACACTCATTCACACTAATATATAGCTAATGAGAAGAAACCCATGCAAGCTGGAGAAAACATGTTTAAATGTTTTCAAGAACATGGAATCACTCGCCTTCTCTGTTTGATAGTCATCTTGCTGTTCTTGAGAATGTTCAACATGATCGTAGTTAATGGAAAAATATAATAATTTGCTTGAGAAGAACCCCTTCCAATCATCATATTGCCACCTACTTGAAATCTGTTGCTTGATATTGCTGGTTGTCTTTCCAACAGGTGGTGTTTAACTTCAACAATGAACAATTTTTTATCAAACTTCCCAACGGCACAATGATGAGCTTCCCCAACCGTTTCGGCGATGACTGCTTCAAGTACATTGACGTGCGAGGTGATGTCAAGATTCTGGGCATCAAGAACAAATAAGGTGGTCTGCAGTGATTTCACTCATGGAAGAACATCCCATCAATCCGATGGACCACTCCACCTTAAATATATCTGTAACCCAACCTTTATAACAATGACTCCCAGTCGAGGGTCACTGAGAAACCATGTATGATGCGAAATCCTGTTAAACATTACTACAGAAAGTAAGGTGTCTAAAAGGAAACCTTGAAACATTTGTGAATAAAACCAGTACAAAAAAAAGGTCCGATTTCTTCTTATAAGATCATATCCAAGACACTTTTATTTCTTCCATTTCTGAATATCATGTACAATAACTGTTCATGCAGTGTTCTCGAGAGAAATCTAATAGTGACTAGAATTTTTTATCTTCACATTAGAAACTCTTCTATCACAAGATTCCATCCATCCATTATCTGTAACTGCTTATCCTGTTCAGGGTCACAGGCAAGCTGGAGCCTATCCCAGCTCGCTATGGGTGAAAGGCGGGGGTACACCCTGGACAAGTTGCCAGATCATCAAAGGGCTGACACATCAAGACAAACAACCATTCACACTCACATTCACACCTACGGTCAATTTAGAGTCACCAGTTAACCTAACCTGCATGTCTTTGGACTGTGGGGGAAACCGGAGCACCCGGAGGAAACCCACGCAGACACGGGGAGAACATGCAAACTCCAAACAGAAAGGCCCCCGTCGGCTGCTGGGCTTGAACCCGGAACCTTCTTGCTGTGAGGTGACAGTGCTAACCATTACACCACTTTCCCACCCTGTCACAAGATTGTATTTTAATTTTCGGAGAAAAACTGCACTCTAACAAATGATGTGCTGGCTCAACGTAACAAATTGATGAATTTGCATGGATATTTTCAAGTTATTTCCACTTACCTAGTATTGAGTACATGCCACAAGACTTCTCTAGTTAGGCCAACTCAACTACTTTAGTACAAGCAACATGATTCGCCTTGTCCTTTACAAGCTTATTTAAGTTGAACCAACTTAATTTTAATAATGTTAAAATTATTCCTTTTAGTTATTCTAACATTTCCTTTCATTTTACTCAGAATTGTCCATGCAAATTGTTACCTTAATTTTTTTTTAGTACAAGAACTTATTTACCGAAGTCAGAATAAATCACACATTTAAATTCCAGTTTTATGAACTGTTTATTTAAACACCAGTCAGCATCTCACTTACAGTAACAGGACTGAGTGTATATTGACATTTTAATAGTACAAATGTAGCCTTCATAAAATAAATCAGGAAACTGACAACATAAAGTAGCTCTGTAAAACTGTCTCAGAAAGATTGAACATACAGTATTGACAGTCATGCTCTTGAGACTGATTTGAGTTCTTCTGTTTAAAAGTACATTACTTTGAACTAAGTGTAGTTAATAAACTCTCAACAGTACACCGACAATACAGTATGTTAACACATTGCAAATAACAGTGCAACATTTCCTCTTTAATTTGAGGACAGCTTAAATGAATATGCTTTCCAATTTAAGCAGTAGGTGGGCTACATGTTTTTCTATTAAATTAGGCAATTCCGCCCCAAATCACCAGATTTAGAAAAATGTTCGCCACTGACCATCTCAGATTCGCTTCATACTTTCTGGAAATATTGTCAGTGTGCCCAATAAATAGTGTACAAAATTTTAGGCTTGTACCTTCATTAGTTTCTGAAATACAGGGGCTTATAAAAGGGGCGTGGCCCCAATTTCACTGTTGAAACGCGTGCTACAGAAAACGGACCTAAATTCCATAAGTGATTACTTTTAAACTATTCATATAAGATGCATGAAATTTTCAAGGATTGCTCTTCAATGCCAGACGCCTTTAAATACTAAAATAGAAATTTCACAGTTCAATATTTGCCAAGTTATGGCTTGCTGAAAATCATTTAAAAAAATGTGCGTTGGAGCAACTTTGACGCCCCATATCTCCACATTAAAGCACACCAGATCTTTCCAATTTTCTTATTTATTACTCATGTTATAGTACTCTTGAGGCAATTAGGGTATGTGTTCAAAAGAAATCAAACTTTCTGATTTATTAGGCTTTAAAAATAAAAAAATAAAACATTCTGCGCCTATAATTCAAATGCATATTATATTATATGCCTTAAAACAGCATTTCCGTCTATTGTAAAACATGCCGTACTTGATACCTTAATATTTATAGCTTGGTTTAAGGTACCAACTTAATATTTTGTGCATTTGCCAATCAAAACAAGCTCTTTCCAGTGGTATAATTGCTTTTATGGTAGCCCTTGTCATACATTTGTAATATGCATTTGAATTATAGGCGTAAAATGTTTATTTTTAAAGCCTAATAAATCAGAAAGCAGAGACACCAGGAACCTGTGGCGGGGGATTCAGACCATCACGGACTACAAGCCCTCGCCGCAGACCTGTGACAACTCCACGTCTCTGCTGAATCAGTTGAACGACTTCTTCACTCGCTTTAAGGCAGACAACAGCACCACGGCACAGAAGACCCCACCACCTCCCGGCGACCAGGTGTTGACGCTGTCCCCAGGCAGCGTGAGGAGAGCTCTCAGGACGACAAATGCACAAAAAGCCCCGGGTCCTGATAACATTCCTGGTCGTGTCCTGAGAGATTGTGCCGAGGAGCTCACAGATGTCTTTACAGACATCTTCAACATCTTGTTGAGCCAGGCTGTTGTCCCTACGTGCCTCAAAACCACCACCATCATCCCGGTCCCGAAGAAGCCATCTCCCTCCTGCTTCAATGACTACCGCCCTGTCGCACTCACTCCCATCCTCATGAATGGCTTCGAGCGGCTAGTCATGTTGCATATCAAGTCTGCCCTCCCCCCCGCCCTGGACCCTTTCCAGTTTGCATATCAGTCCAACCGTTCGACCAATGACGCCATCTCCACTGCCCTCCACTCAGCCCTCACCCACCTGGGTGAACGTGGAGAAGATGAAGGAGATTGTTGTGGACTTCAGGAGAGAGCACACCCAGCATGCTCCACTATCTATCGACGGTGCTGCAGTGGAGAGGGTGAGCAGCACCAAGTTTCTGGGTCTGCACATCTCTGAAGACCTGTCCTGGAGCAACAACACTGCATCACTGGCCAAAAAAGCTCAACAGCGTCTGTACTTCCTCCGCAAACTGAGGAGAGCAAGAGCCCCGGCCCCCATCATGCACACTTTCTACAGAGGCACCATCGAGAACATCCTGACCAGCTGCATCACCGTGTGGTACGGCGCCTGCACCGTGTCCTGCTGCAAGACTCTGCAGCGCATCGTGAGAGCAGCTGAGAGGATCATTGGTGTCTCTTTTCCTTCTCTAACGGATATTTATAACTCCCGCCTCACCCGCAAAGCCATCAGAATTGCAGGTGACCCCACCCACCCATCTCACAGCCTCTTCAGTCTGCTGCCGTCGGGGAGGAGACTGCGGAGTCTCCAGGCCAAAACTAGCAAGCTCAAGAACAGTTTCTTTCACCAGGCGGTCAGGAGGCTCAACTCCCTCCCTGTTCTGCCCCTCCTCCCCCCTCTGCCCCCTGCCAAAGATTCTGCCCGTACACCCCCCTGTCCCCCCTGCAGCATCTGACATGTCATCTTCACAGTCCCCCCCCCCCAAACACACACACACACACACACACATACATACATCTCAACGTTCATAAACACAATGAACTCAGGGACTGCATATCTCACTTTACCTCGCTCATTTGCACTATTCCACACTACCTCACCTTAATAGCTGCTAGTTTGTTTATACTGCTTATTTCATGTTTACCTGCTATACCTCAAGTGCCCTTGACTGTTTGGTTATTTGCACCAATTTACGTGTGTGTGTGTATATATGTTTGTATATATGAGTGTTTAGTCTATGTCTAGTTTTTATCTCGTGTTTATATATATATTTTTTTCAATTATTCTATCTTTATTTTTATTTATTGCATTGCCTGTTTGCACCGTGGGTCAGAGAGGACTGAAATTTCATCTGTGCTGTATGTCGAGCATGTATAGCATATTTGACAATAAAGTTGACTTGACTTGTCTGGATGAGAGCATATGTTGCTCTCGAACCTGGATATACCTTTCAGCATTGATGGTGTCTTTCCAGATGTGTAAGCTGCCCATGCCACACGCACTAATGCAACCCCATACCATCAGAGATGCAGGCTTCTGAACTGAGCGCTGATAACAACTTGGGTCGTCCTTCTCCTCTTTAGTCCGAATGACACGGCGTCCCTGATTTCCATAAAGAACTTCAAATTTTGATTCGTCTGACCACAGAACAGTTTTCCACTTTGCCACAGTCCATTTTAAATGAGCCTTGGCCCAGAGAAGACGTCTGCGCTTCTGGATCGTGTTTAGATACGGCTTCTTCTTTGAACTATAGAGTTTTAGCTGGCAACGGCGGATGGCACGGTGAATTGTGTTCACAGATAATGTTCTCTGGAAATATTCCTGAGCCCATTTTGTGATTTCCAATACAGAAGCATGCCTGTATGTGATGCAGTGCCGTCTAAGGGCCCGAAGATCACGGGCACCCAGTATGGTTTTCCGGCCTTGACCCTTACGCACAGAGATTCTTCCAGATTCTCTGAATCTTTTGATGATATTATGCACTGTAGATGATGATATGTTCAAACTCTTTGCAATTTTACACTGTCGAACTCCTTTCTGATATTGCTCCACTATTTGTCGGCGCAGAATTAGGGGGATTGGTGATCCTCTTCCCATCTTTACTTCTGAGAGCCGCTGCCACTCCAAGATGCTCTTTTTATAGCCAGTCATGTTAATGACCTATTGCCAATTGACCTAATGAGTTGGAATTTGGTCCTCCAGCTGTTCCGTTTTTGTACCTTTAACTTTTCCAGCCTCTTATTGCCCCTGTCCCAACTTTTTTGAGATGTGTTGCTGTCATGAAATTTCAAATGAGCCAATATTTGGCATGAAATTTCAAAATGTCTCACTTTCGACATTTGATATGTTGTCTATGTTCTATTGTGAATACAATATCAGTTTTTGAGATTTGTAACTTATTGCATTCCATTTTTATTTACAATTTGTACTTTGTCCCAACTTTTTTGGAATCATGGTTGTATTTATACGATCACCGTGTGTGTCCAACTGGGATAACCAAAAACTACCATCCAATTGGCCCTAAGGAACACCATCGGACCATTTATACAATGAACGGATGTGTGCGATTGAGATAACTGAAAACTACCATCCCTATGACTGGGATAACCAAACATTACTTTCCAATCAACTCAAGGAAACACCATAGGACTATTTATATGATGAACATGTGTGTGCAGCTGGAGTAACTAGATTTCAGATCTCCAGTTGGAAGAAGAGAAAAGTCTTATGAAAATTTTGTAAATCCACGGTATATGTTTCATAAACACATTCAGTTGGTAAACAGGAAGTTGATGTGCGACAGATCTGAAAACGGTACCGGTATACACGGTATAGAACCCCAAGCTGAAGTTTGGCACCAAGTGGCTATGATTTGTGGTTGCTGAAAAGGGTGTTTCGGACGGATGGAGATACAGACGGATGGAGGTAAACCAGTATACCCCCCGCCCCCTCCTTCGGAGCGGAGGTATAAAAAATAATAAATAAATGCAAGTTTCTTCATCAGTCCACATTTTCTTTCCCCTTATTATTGGAGGCTTAGTAGGTGAAAGGGTTCCCCTTTATCCTCTTTATCCTTACAAAGGAATAAAACCTTACAATATGTGTGTGTGTGAATGAAACCTTCAATCATAAGCAAAATAATATTTCATATCAACGGATGTTTCAGCAATTTCAGCATTTATGCACATCAAAGTGCGAAATGTTTTTACGACAATTCTACTATGTTTAGTCTTAGCAAAGAAGTGTGTGTCTTCTCCACTGGAGGAAGGTCAGGTTACACAGGGATAGTTTAAAATCACTGTTATAATAAAGGATCTTAAAAAGCTCTAAAATATTAAATCATAAAGTCTTAACAATCCTAAATCACGTGTAGCTATAAAGCTAACTTAAATCATGGCTTTAAATCTAACAGTAGGAAAGTGTTAAAAGATGGGGGTATTGAAAAGCCTTGTATTAGATGCTTCGACTCAAGAAAAATCTAGAAATCTCTGGAGGTGTAAACTACACTCAGATAATTTTAATCATTTGAATGGCAAATCGGGCGGCACGGTGGTGTAGTAGTTAGCACTGTCGCCTCACAGCAAGAAGGTCTGGGTTCGAGCCCCGTGGCCGGCGAGGGCCTTTCTGTGCAGAGTTTGCATGTTCTCCCCATGTCCGCATGGGTTTCCTCCGGGTGCTCCGGTTTCCCCCACAGTCCAAAGACATGCAGGTTAGGTTAACTGGTGACTCTAAATTGACCGTAGGTGTGAATGTGAGTGTGAATGGTTGTCTGTGTCTATGTGTCAGCCCTGTGATGACCTGGCGACTTGTCCAGGGTGTACCCCACCTTTCGCCCGTAGTCAGCTGGGATAGGCTCCAGCTTGCCTGCGACCCTGTAGAACAGGATAAAGCGGCTAGAGATACTAAGATGAGATGAGATGAATGGCGAGTCCAGAAAATTGTATGAAACCATCCAAAAAAGTCTCGTGTCTTCTTTTCTTCTTCTGGCTGCTCCCGATTAGGGGGTCGCCACAGTGGATCTTTCGTCTCCATTGTTCCCTGTCTTCTGCATCCTTCTCTACCACACCTGCCACTTTCATGTCCTCTCTCACCACATCCATGTATCTCCTCTTTGGCCTTCCTCGTTTTCGTTTGCCTGGCAGCTCCATCCTCAACATTCTCCTTCCAACATGCTCTGCATCTCTTCTCAGGATGTGCCCATACCATCTCAGTCTCATCTCTCTTAGCTTAATTCCCAAGCTCTCCACATGTGCTGTCCCTCTTAAAAAAGTCTCGTGTGAGGTTTTAAAATGCCCACAGTATCTCGGCCCACTATTTGGGCAAAGGTTTGTGGACACCTGATCATCATATCCTGATGTGGTTCTTCCCTAAATTGTTGAAACAAAGTTGTAAGCAGGTAACGGTATCAGATGTCATTGGGTGCTGTTGCTTTACAATTTCCCTTCACTGGAACTCAGAGAACCAAATCTGTCCCCTGTGCACACAGTGAGCTCTATGAAGACATGGTTCGCCAAGGTTGGAGTGAAGGAACTTGAGTAGCCTGCACAGAGCCCTGACCTCAAACCCACTGAACACCTTTGGGTTGGGGCAAGTCTTCTCACTCGACATCAGTGCCCGACTTCATGAATGCTCTTGCAGCTGAATTGGCAAATCCCCACAGCCCTGCTCCAAAATCAAGAAAGGCTTCCCAGAAATGTGGAGGTTGTTACAACAGCAAAGATGGACTACATCTGGAACGGGATGTTCATACGGGTGTGATGGCCAGCAGGGCCGCTGACAGCTTTGGCTGGGCCCGGGACAAAATGCTCTGAATGGGCCCCCCCCCGGGCCAACCCACACACACCCCCACCTCTCTTATCCCAGTCTCTACTCACTCCAACCCTTAAATGACAGGTATTCAAAAACCATTCAACCGGTCAACAACCATTTCATTTTAGCATTTCAACATTTTTACAGTTTTAACATTTCCTTCGTCTGCAACTATTCAGGTGCGAAATGCAATGCGCCGGACTTTTGTTGTGCGTTTTGTTGTGCGTACTGTCCAGTGTGAAAAGCAGAGAAGAACACACCGCTCGAGAAACGGCGGGATATGACTGCGGGCTAATGTGAATATTCTTAGCTTCAATCAGATATATGAAACGCAATGTTATTAAGCCGTTGCGGTTATGAAATGATTCAATGCCCTGTGCGTTTGATATGGTGTTCAGTGTGACTTGCTCTCCCCTCGTTTGATACAACTTTGTTCCACATTATGTCGAGGAACAAAGCGTTTGTCCTCGTCAGTGGCCAGTAATTAGTAACATAATTTTAATAACTACAAAAATATATTACATTTGATAGATGCCTTATCTCACATTGTCCCACAAAAATATTAATATAGTGTAGATAACATTACTAATTGGTTCTGTTAAGTGTCCATTTCAGTCATTAAACACATTTAACATTCACTTTTATTATGATTACACTAATTGAATTTGATTTTTTTTGAGGGGGAACAAAATGTAACGGAATAATTACTTTCCCTGGTAATTAGTTACTTTTATGACAAAGTAACTCAGTTATTAACTCAGTTACTTTTTGGGAAAAGTAACTAGTAACTATAACTAATTACACTGGCAGTCAATGAAAAAGTCCAGGTCAATAATTCAACATATTATGCAATACGGAGTTGGGGAAATGTTTGTTTTGAGATGTTTCTATTGAATAGCGTGCACAGAAGTCATTAATGAGTTCTCCTCAATCCAAACATTTTTCAGTAGTCTTCAGGGAGTGGTCTCTAGGAATCAGCTCAAAGTGCTGTTTTGGAGAAAAACAAAAATTTGTACACGGTTGAAAGGATGGGTTGGATAGCCTTTATTAAGGCCATGAAAAAGCCGACTTTTGTATTCCTTATGTCCAAGATCTCATCTCATCATCTCTAGCCGCTTTATCCTTCTACAGGGTCGCAGGCAAGCTGGAGCCTATCCCAGCTGACTACGGGCGAAAGGCGGGGTACACCCTGGACAAGTCGCCAGGTCATCACAGGGCTGACACATAGACACAGACAACCATTCACACTCACATTCACACCTACGGTCAATTTAGAGTCACCAGTTAACCTAACCTGCATGTCTTTGGACTGTGGGGGAAACCGGAGCACCCGGAGGAAACCCACGTGGACACGGGGAGAACATGCAAACTCCGCACAGAAAGGCCCTCGCCGGCCACGGGGCTCGAACCCAGGACCTTCTTGCTGTGAGGCGACAGCGCTAACCACTACACCACCGTGCCGCCCTGTGTCCAAGATGCCACGGTTAAATCCAGATGACAGATGGCGGGCCCTCGGCATGGTGCAAGCCGGCCTAAGTTTTTCAGAAGTTGGGCGTCGATTGAATGTCCAAACCCTGCCATGGCCTGCGTATTCACCTGATCTCAATCCCATTGAGCATTTATGGGATCACCTTGGTGTTCAGATCCAGAACCGTGTTCCTCGTCCCATGAACAGAGGTCAACTGATCCAGGCTCTTCAAGAGGAGTGGCAGGCCATTCCACAAGACAGGATTCGCCGTTTGATACGCAGTATGCGTCGCAGACTGACGGCTTGTATTGCTGTTGGTGGGGACAATACTCGGTACTGAAGCTGCAACTTTCCAATTACAGGGTATCCATTTTGTTCGGACTGTACATTATCAAAGCTCACAACAATTGTGATTTTTTGTTTATTCATCTCGAGTTAAATGTCAGTATATTGATCTGTAAGCTTCTAGTACATGATTTCATAGCTTATGAATAAAATTATTTTCATAAATGTCACCTGGACATTTTCATTGACTGTCAGTGTACTTTTTGAAAGTAACGTGCCCAACACTGGTCTTACCTGGCTCAGCTGCCCCACTGCCTTTGCTAGTACCTGCTGCATCATCCGAATCTTTTTTAAAATATTTATGCAGTGAGCCCCTGAGTCTCTTGGTTTCTTCCTCTCTTTTTCTCTTTTCTTTTCTGTGCTCCTGACTTGTGCATGTTGGCAAATGGCACGCACGCTGATTGTCGAAGCGCTATGATCGAACGATGTCGTTTTTTTCCCCTTAATCAAAGAGTCAGACCAAACCATTTTTGCATTATGGGTGGTAGGGGGTTCTTGACGCCTTTTTCAAAGACAATAAAGGCAAAAGATCTAGAAATCATTTATTGAATGCAAATATAGCACATTTCTCCCCCAAATCAACACATTTTGAAATGAAATAAAATAATCGCAACTTCATGAGAGCCCAGTTCTGGGCCCCCCCATTCCTGGGCCCGGGACAACATACCCGTTTGTCCCCCCCTGTCGGCGGGCCTGATGGCCAGGTCTCTACAAACCTTTGGCCATGTAGTTAGTGTATGCACACACATGAATTTAGAAGCTGCAGATCCACATACACACTCACTCACTCACACACACAGACCACACTACCTCCACTGCTGACACATGTATCAGTGAATTGTGTGTGTTGGACTGGACCAGAAGTGTTAACCTCAAAATTTGCCAATTCCTGAGTCTACAGTAATTCACACTGCATCAGGCACTCAATCTTCCTGCTGACCTCACTGCCTCGGCACAGAAGGGAAAAAGCTGAGTGTGGAGTGCACACTCGATCGCTGTGCCGACTAAACACCAGAACAGTCAGTCAGTGAAAATGAAACCGGGGATGGAAAATAAACTTCAAATACCAGACCACAGTGTTCAGAAAGAGTTCCAGCAACTTGAATGCTCCTGATGTTGCAGGTACACAAAAGAGCACCCACTTGTCGAGAATCTTCCACCGACAGTTCAGTTCGATGTTGCCAGATGCAGATTTTCCACAGAATTACTACATTTAAGATGAGACTGTGGTCAAATGAATATAAAATTGTATTTGATGTTATCATTTTTTAATCAAGAAAATATGAGGGACCAATTTTCTCTCTTGCGCCATTTTTAAGATTCACTGAAGCACAAAATACACTTCAGAAAACTGAGTGATAACAGTGTTTACATTGGCGAGCAAAACGGTTTAAGGATACGGTTGATGAGGCAGCGCTTGCACTGTACAGCATTCCAGTTGACAGTAAATTCAGTACAAAAATAGCATATTTTCATCTTCTTGCAGTTCTTGAAATAAAGAAAAGCTCAAGTTAAAAGTGGGCCTTCTTTCTCTCCCCCCCCCCTCACTCAATGTCCAAAAAATTATAACTTTATCTCAGACTCATTAAAGGCAGTCTTTTAGCTACATATATTCAGAAAGAACAATCGTTTTGTACGCGATAAAAAATATGGATTGTGATGTCACTGGGAAGCCATGGCCAAACAGTTAGACAAGCAGCTTTGGGACCAAAAAGGTCGCCGGTTCGATTCCCTGGATGAGCAGGAATGGCTGAAGTGACCTTGAGCAAGGCAACGAACCCCAACTACTTCCTGGGCTGCCCACTACTGTGGGTACGTCGGGGTCCGGTTGTACATGGCTCTGGATAAGAGCGTCTGCTAAATGCCTTGAATGTAAGGTCATGATTAGCAGCATCAAGATGAAATGACTTGGTCCAGGCTACTCAGATCACTCCCAGAAACAGAATAAATGAGTAAATAAAGAAAAAAAATATATGATTTCAATCCAGGAAAACTTTATTTTATCAACATGGTTATATATTGTGTCTGCATATTGAGTGATTTATATTTCTGTTCATATTTTAGAGCCTTGAAAGGCTTGGAAATAAATATTACTAGAGCAATTATCAAACAGTCCATAATTAATCGACACCTTTTCAGATTAAAAAAAAAAATTACAAAAGGTGAGTTTCAGTTCCAACAGTTATTATTGGTTAATTAATCAACCAGAAGACCCGCCTTGCCAGGGCTCTACACTAACTTTTTTTTTTCAGGTGCACACGTGCTCCCAAGTTAAAAATTTTAGGAGCACAGGGAAAAAAATGGGGGCACAAGCACAAGTAGGTTTTCATTTTAAAGGTTTATTGCAGGGCAAACCTTAGACACACCAACACATAAAACGCAAAATTCAGTTGAGAAAGAATGAATGAACGAATAAGGGTGATTCTCATGAAGCTGCAGTGAACATGTCCAAAATCAATACTTAATTCACATAAACTCTGATATTTTGTGTAAAGAAAATAGGGAGCACTGTATGGACAAATGGTTTTCATCATCATATAAACTAATTTTTATATCAATTAAACAAAAAAATCTATGGAAATTCTCATTACCGTTATGTGTCCGCATCCCTTTTTTAATGTTTACTTTAAATCATATAAAAATTCCTAACTATATAAAAAATACAGTGTAAAGTTATTTTAAAACATCTATATTTATGCATAATATTAATATTTTTTGTGTTGAACAAAAAAAGGTACTTGATTTTAAACAAAATAACTGCGTCCGCACCAAATGTTTCTCATTACCGTTTCATGATTTCACCCCCATATAAAAAGTACACCGTGCCTTTAAATTGATCAGCTATCCCATGATGCATCACTTCAGATACAAGATTCAAAATGGAGACAAGGTCAGTTGCTCACTCTTCTCTTACTTTGTGATATTTATGTTAATGTTGCTAAATCTGTCCTCAGTTACTCTGTCTATTATCATTACCGTTATGGTTTAATACTCATTACTTTTAAAAATAAAAAATATATATTATTTTATGATTATTATCACAATATAAGGCTTTAACATGTGGCAAAGTTATAGGTTGCTAGCATTTCAGGTTATTTGTGAAATTAGCCAAGAGTATCTCATTACCGTTACTCAATATTCTCATTACCATGCACTGTGAGGTTAAATAAAGGTAAAAAAAAAATATATATAAAGTAATTGTCATGGACTGTGCTGTTCATTTAATGGGATATTTTGTGGAAATATGAAATAAATTGTCAAAAATGTTTAACTCATGATCTAGCTTCATCATTTACTGTAATGGTGATGAGAATTATTCTGGATCATGTAAGCCTCAAATAAGAAAAAAATTATATTAAAATATTTTTCCATTAAAAAAAGATCAACATAGTAAAGTTCACACTCTATTTTAGGCTCTCAACTTGAAAAAATACTGAAATGAGGTGAAAAACTTTTTTTTATGTTAATGTGAAGGTCTTCATGAGAATCACCCACAAATGAAAAATGAACAACTGAATGAATGAACAAGCAGTAGCTAAACAGAGAGCAGAGCTCAGCAGAGCTAACAACAGCAGAGCTAACAAAGGCAATCAATGCTGGGAACTTTGTGAATGCCATTTCTTCCTTTGCAATCACGTATGCTATGTTGAACTTAATTTTTAGTTGCCGCAGCGCTTCCTGATTGGCTATGGCCACTTGTTTGGTGACAGCAGCTTGAAGCGTACCTGCATTATTGGTCTGTGTACGGTTAATATATACTCGCGACAGCGACAATGCCAACCAGACTCGCCGTGCTTCACCACTCCATCGCGCTTCAGGAGCGGGTTCCCGGTCACAAACAATGTGGAGCCTGCCATTGCTGACGGGGCTGCCCTACAAAATTTGCAGAATATCTCCTTCATAGTAGCATCATATTCCAGCCACTCGAAATCTTTTAACCACTGAGGGTTGAATTTATATAATTTTCCCGCACCGTTTCCTGTCGTTCTAGCTTTCTTCACTACACTTTCTTCCTCATCCGTTCTTTTATTCTTGTTTCCACCATCATTGCTTTTAAAAAACGCCGTTATTCTCTGCATAGCGAATATATTTCTCAGCTCGGTCCGAACCAGCTCTCAGTTGAATGATCTGATGAATCCCGAAAAAGCACTTTTCCCACCTAATGCCACACCCACAACATACAACCGTGGGAAAGAGGGGCAATCACAGAAAGATGAGTAGAAAACGGGAAATGTTACGGGGGATATTTATTGTGATAGTAGGCTATTGTAGCGTCAGCACAAAAGCACCAGACTCAACTTTAACTGAAAGTGTTATTCAGTAGCCTAAACTTATTCAAGCTACAGACAGAGAAGAATAAAAATGCTGAAATCTCATGTCCCGGTAAAACGCACTAGCATGGCGGAACGGCAAAAATTTTTTTAACTTTTTCACTCCCCCCCCCCCCCCCCCGGCTACCGTGGGAACCACCGCAGTGCAAGACAGAGGCAATGCACGCAACTACAGACAGGGAGCAAGGCGCAGGCAGAACACACACACTTACAACAATACAGGCCGTTACTCGTTACACTATATTAGGTACGCTATCCAGCACTGGATTTACATACTTTGCAGCAGTGGTTGCATTAGACTTTTTCATTGCCCGTCATTTTGACGGACAGGGTCGTAAAAAATCCGTCATTGTCCATTATTATCGGTCATTTTATTTTAACTTTTAAATGACAATATATATAGGCTATAAATGCTATATATTTAATAACTTGTGTTTTCATGGACTCATTTTCATTTAAAAATTAATTCAACACCTGGAGGAAACCCATGCGGACACGGGAAGAACATGCAAACTCCACACAGAAAGGCCCTCGTCGGCCACGGGGCTCGAACCCGGACCTTCTTGCTGTGAGGCGACAGCGCTAACCACTACACCACCGTGCCGCCCTGCCTAGCCATAACTTCCTAAAATACATAAAGTCAAAGTTGAGTGTAATGACTATGAAATTGAGGGAGATGTTATGAATGTTGGATTTGGTTAAAGGTCATTCCATTTCCATTTGGCTTTAGTCATTGGAGAAGGGACACTATGTGCTATATAGGTAGGTAGTAGGTGCCCTATGTGCATCCCAAATGACATAAGCCAAATGAACATGACATAATAGTGAATTGAGAGAGAGAGAGAGAGAGAGAGAGGAAAGGTACACTACATCCCCTAAGGGTTGGACAATAGGGAAGAAATATAGGAGGAATTACATAAATATAAAAGAGGTTAATGAAACATCACGTCATATTGGTATTTATCGTGATCAACAATTATGTTCTAGCCTCCGTTGAGGGCCATTTGGAGGTTTTTGTCACCACCGTCAGACAGAAAACCTGACGGTGGTGACAAAAACCTACTCTTTCACATGATATGCAGGCGTTGTTCACATTAGCCATCTTGTTTTCCCTCTGTTGCGAGCTACTTCAGACCTCTTCTTAAAAAGTATACATTTATGTCGTCATCTAATCTAATATTTTTTTATACAAAAGTGACGGTGTTGACATGCTATGGTTGTGAGTGTAGCAGTGTCCAAAAACATGAACAAGTTTAAGAGAAAATACCAAACTTACAGGAGCTTGCTTAATCTGGAAGCATGCAGTAGAGCTGAAGGTTTGAAAAGAGGGTCCTCAGGAATATAGTTGACCTTGTAGCTGCCTGATTTTATTGCTTTTTGTAAATATCTGACGGTGGTGATGAATATGTGGGACACATTTTGAGCAACCACAAAATAATAGTAAACATCGTTCAAAACTCACTGTTTGCAGTTTTAAATACATATAACGATGTATTCTTTCATGTAGTAAAGGTATTATTCAATTAAATTATTACTTTTTGTTTTTTTAAATCAAGTTGAAATGATTAGCTCCTATTCGAGGACAACTGATTTTGTAGGCAGTGGCCAGAATATAATCATTAAATTAATAAAAAATAAAAACAATCCTATAAAAGAACCTTACATATGTGCAAAGGACCCCCGATTATAACTTTAATTTTTTTTTATTTATGAAAACATTATTAATTTCCAACAGACTTAGAACTTTTCTTAGTGGGACACGTTTTTGCCAAAGTTTCAAGAATCAGTGATGTATATAAAAAATATTTTGTACTAAATATAAGTCTATGTAAAACAAATTTTAAATAAAAACTATGTTTTGTTAAGGGCGGCACGGTGGTGTAGTGGTTAGCGCTGTCGCCTCACAGCAAGAAGGTCCTGGGTTCAAGCCCCGGGGCCGGCGAGGGCCTTTCTGTGCGGAGTTTGCATGTTCTCCCCGTGTCCGCGTGGGTTTCCTCCGGGTGCTCCGGTTTCCCCCACAGTCCAAAGACATGCAGGTTAGGTTAACTGGTGACTCTAAATTGACCGTAGGTGTGAATGTGAGTGTGAATGGTTGTCTGTGTCTATGTGTCAGCCCTGTGATGACCTGGCGACTTGTCCAGGGTGTACCCCGCCTTTCGCCCGTAGTCAGCTGGGATAGGCTCCAGCTTGCCTGCGACCCTGTAGAAGGATAAAGCGGCTAGAGATAATGAGATGAGATGTTTTGTTAACTTAATACCACATACTGATGATATATATATATTTTTTTTATAAATAATCATCTGAATGTCGATAATTGTGGAACGGTGTCACGTGATCTGATTCGCTAAGTAATTGGGAATCAATTCTCTTTTTTTTTTTTTCCAGTGGACGTTAATTATTCATGCACAATTTGCGTATTGAAAGTCTTTTCTGCTTTTGCAACGGCTAAAAGATTATTAAGGTGTCGATAATTGTAGCCGCTGCTCTATTTAAAAAACTAGCAGAAATATTTTCATTGTGAAATCTTTCATGCTGACCTTGAATCATATTGAATTTGCAGCATAATGAATGGCTAAATGTGTTGTCATGAGTGATAAGAATTTAAAAAAAATAATAAGATGGACAAATAAGCTGACAATTTCTGGCTTTATACCATTACTGTTTATGCACTACACAGAAAACAGTCCATTTAAGATTCCAGTTGGGGCGGCACGGTGATGTAGTGGTTAGCGCTGTCGCCTCACAGCAAGAAGGTCCGGGTTCGAGCCCCGTGGCTGGCGAGGGCCTTTCTGTGCGGAGTTTGCATGTTCTCCCCGTGTCCGCGTGGGTTTCCTCCGGGTGCTCCGGTTTCCCCCACAGTCCAAAGACATGCAGGTTAGGTTAACTGGTGACTCTAAATTGACCGTAGGTGTGAATGTGAGTGCGAATGGTTGTCTGTGTCTATGTGTCAGCCCTGTGATGACCTGGCGACTTGTCCAGGGTGTACCCCGCCTTTCGCCCGTAGTCAGCTGGGATAGGCTCCAGCTTGCCTGCGACCCTGTAGAACAGGATAAAGCGGCTACAGATAATGAGATGAGATGAGATTCCAGTCCCAGCTGCTTTTTTTCTCTCCAAGAAATGTTTGCAGTGTCTCAACTCAAACAGGAGATGGAGACAAGACATCTTGACATATTTTTGACTTTGCAACTTCAGCTTACTGCTCCTTTACACTTTGTAGAATTCAAGTGATCTGAATGATTGATTAATTTTAAAGTAAGTTGTAGTACAAAATGTATAAAAACGAGAAATAATTTACTGGGAACACTTTCAACGAAACCCATTTTCATAAAATCACCATAACTTAGCTTGTATACCATCACATTCGTGAAATGATTCAATGATCGAATCGTATGGTTGCAGCACAATGCCTGAAAAATTACTGATTCAAGTCATGAATCCCACAGAATGGGAATGGTGCGAAAAACAAAAAAAAGCATTTGATTGTTCTGCAGACAGAAATACCTGGCTGAGAGAGGTTAGAGGAGCAAACAGAAAGGCTACAAGTAGTCAAATAACCACTCTTTACCGCCATAGTGAGCAGAAAAGCATCTTCAGGGGGGTGGGCAACAACAGCAGAAGACCACCTCAGTCTGGACTCCGATTCAGCCAAGAACCAAGCCAAGGAGGCTCCCCAGGGTGCAGACTCACCAAAATTGTACAGCTCAAGATTGGTAAAAGACCAGAAGGTGATATCCGTCCGATCTAATAAATCTAAATATTGCAGTCACTTTATAATTATTCACAGATCATTAGTAGTTATAATAATAAATTAGTTTCTCTTCCACCAAGGCTTGTATGACATAACAATATAAACAGCAGATTAGAGGATTTAGATGTCGTAACCAACAGTTATGCACAAAAATGTCAGAAAACTGCAGAAATGAATAGCTGCACAATTTTCAAATCAACTCCCGTTCCTCACCCAGTACAGTATCACATTATCGATTATGACTGGAGGCGATGATGGGATTGTTTTTTACCCTTTCCCTGTGTTCCCACTGATGAAAGATGGCTAGATTACACTGCTAGGTTTGTCATGGTATTATAAAAAAAAATAATTACACGTCCACAAAGTTGTGTGTTCAAACCTTCACCACATTAGCGATACAATGGTGAGTAGAGTCCTCAGAGGTCTTATCACGGTCGTTCAATGTTTGTCAGGTACAACCCCGATTCCAAAAAAGTTGGGACAAAGTACAAATTGTAAATAAAAACGGAATGCAATGATGTGGAAGTTTCACAATTCCATATTTTACTCAGAATAGAATATAGATGATATATCAAGTGTTTAAACTGAGAAAATGTATCATTTAAAGAGAAAAATTAGGTGATTTTAAATTTCATGACAACACCACATCTCAAAAAAGTTGGGACAAGGCCATGTTTACCACTGTGAGACATCCCCTTTTCTCTTTACAACAGTCTGTAAACGTCTGGGGACTGAGGAGACAAGTTGCTCAAGTTTAGGGATAGGAATGTTAACCCATTCTTGTCTAATGTAGGATTCTCGTTGCTCAACTGTCCCATTCTCATCTCATTATCTCTAGCTGCTTTATCCTGTTCTACAGGGTCGCAGGCAAGCTGGAGCCTATCCCAGCTGACTACGGGTGAAAGGCGGGGTACACCCTGGACAAGTCGCCAGGTCATCACAGGGCTGACACATAGACCCAGACAACCATTCACACTCACATTCACACCTACGCTCAATTTAGAGCCACCAAGTAACCTAACCTGCATGTCTTTGGACTGTGGGGGAAACCGGAGCACCCAGAGGAAACCCACATGGACACGGGGAGAACATGCAAACTCCACACAGAAAGGCCCTCGCCAGCCATGGGGCTCGAACCCAGACCTTCTTGCTGTGAGGCGACAATGCTAACCACTACACCACCGTGCCACCCTTGCTCAACTGTCTTAGGTCTTTTTTGTCGTATCTTCCGTTTTATGATGCGCCAAATGTTTTCTATGGGTGAAAGATCTGGACTGCAGGCTGGCCAGTTCAGTACCCGAACCCTTCTTCTACGCAGCCATGATGCTGTAATTGATGCAGTATGTGGTTTGGCATTGTCATGTTGGAAAATGCAAGGTCTTCCCTGAAAGAGACGTCGTCTGGATGGGAGCATATGTTGCTCTAGAACCTGGATATACCTTTCAGCATTGATGGTGTCTTTCCAGATGTGTAAGCTGCCCATGCCACACGCACTAATGCAACCCCATACCATCAGAGATGCAGGCTTCTGAACTGAGCGCTGATAACAACTTGGGTCGTCCTTCTCCTCTTTAGTCCGAATGACACAGAGTCCCTGATTTCCATAAAGAACTTCAAATTTTGATTCGTCTGACCACAGAACAGTTTTCCACTTTGCCACAGTCCATTTTAAATGAGCCTTGGCCCAGAGAAGACATCTGCGCTTCTGGATCGTGTTTAGATACGGCTTCTTCTTTGAACTATCGAGTTTTAGCTGGCAACGGCGGATGGCACGGTGAATTGTGTTTACAGATAATGTTCTCTGGAAATATTCCTGAGCCCATTTTGTGATGTCCAATACAGAAGCATGCCTGTATGTGATGCAGTGCCGTCTAAGGGCCCGAAGATCACGGGCACCCGGTATGGTTTTCCGGCCTTGACCCTTACACACAGAGATTCTTCCAGATTCTCTGAATCTTTTGATGATATTATGCACTGTAGATGATGATATGTTCAAACTCTTTGCAATTTTACACTGTCGAACTCCTTTCTGATATTGCTCTACTATTTGTCGGTGCAGAATTAGGGGGATTGGTGATCCTCTTCCCATCTTTACTTCTGAGAGCCGCTGCCACTCCAAGATGCTCTTTTTATACCCAGTCATGTTAATGACCTATTGCCAATTGACCTAATGAGTTGCAGTTTGGTCCTCCAGCTGTTCCTTTTTTGTACCTTTAACTTTTCCAGCCTCTTATTGCCCCTGTCCCAACTTTTTTGAGATGTGTTGCTGTCATGAAATTTCAAATGAGCCAATATTTGGCATGAAATTTCAAAATGTCTCACTTTTGACATTTGATATGTTGTCCATGTTCTATTGTGAATACAATATCAGTTTTTGAGATTTGTAAATTATTGCATTCCGTTTTATTTACAATTTGTACTTTGTCCCAACTTTTTTGGAATCGGGGTTGTAAAATAGAAATTTAGTCTTGTGCATTCTTTGCATCACAAAGGGGTTGCCAGAGCTGCAATACTCTTTGGATTGAAAATCAATACCACAAAAACAGAACTCCTGTACCATCCCTCACCTGAGCCACAGGTCAGGTCAAACAATGTTGTTTTGGTCAATGGGACGCCTCTTTGGAGTTCGAGAGTTTCATCTATTTAAGCAGTGCAGTTACCAACACAAATTCATCAGACTTGGAGGTAGACCGCCGGATTCAAGCTGCCACCAAAGCCTTCGGTGCATTACAAATGCAACTATGGTCTTGCCATGACATCGAGAGAACCACCAAGTTGAAAGTATACAACTCCACAGTCTTACCATCTCTGCTTTATGCCACCGAATGCATGACACTCTACTGTAAACACTTCAAGAAACTGACTAGGCTACAATTCCGACATCTGCGCCAAGTCCTCAAAATAAAATGTAGAAATCCTCAGCCGAGCCAGTACAGTAAGCGTGGAAGCCCTCATCACAGCCTCCCAACTTCGTTGGGCTGGACGCATCCGGCGCATGCCTGACACGCGACTACCCAAAGCCGTTTCCTATGGAGAACTGAGCTGAGGAAAGAGGAGGCAAGGAGGACAGAAACTGAGGTACAAAGACGTTTTTGAAGAGGAACGTGAAGAATGACGGAATTATCTATCAGACACGGGAAAGGGATGTCTCAGATAGTGTCCGCAATTGAAGACAAGCGTCAGAGGGAGTATACGAGGGGTCATGAAACCAGATATTCTATAGCATCTCAACCAGGCCATTCGTGCCCCTGCCATTGACGACTCTGTCACTTTGGTGCGGGCCTCGTGGCCCATCTCCATTTCTGTGCATCCTAATGAAGCAGTCATCTTCGCTAGCGAGGGACAGCCGACGACGATCGCAACGAAAGAAAGGTTTCCCATGTGGCCTTGGCTATTCATAGTTATTCTGAGTGTAAACCTTTATATATGGTGTGTGTTGTATACATTGACTCGATAATTACCAAGAGTAATAATACTATATTAATTTCTGTTCCTTGAATGAGATGTTTGGATTTTTTTTTTAAAATTTAAATCTAGTATTCAAATACACAATAGAGCTATAATAAAGTAAAATATTATCGAGTCAGTGTTTCAACACCACATCTTCCTGTTCTGTGGAAATATCACCTGGTCTGATGCAGCAGTTTGCGTTCTGCATGTCATGCTTACAGTATACAGTATCTGAACAGGAGGGATGTTTTCAGGAGATCGACTTCAAGGTTGGTGATGAACTGACTGTCAGTGGCACTACCAAATTTGACAGTGACTCTTAAGTACATTAAACAAGGCAGGAAGTACCAAAATTAGGCTGTGTTCAAGTGATAAGAAACATGTAACAGAAATCGTCAAATTCTAGCCATCCGTCCATCCACCCATCACTCTTGATATTGAAATATTGAATTTTTACTTTGAATATTTACTTTCGAATGTCAGGTCAAGGCCCTGGCAGACCTTGCTACTGGTAACATCGTAACCCAGTAAAACCTGCAGCATGGGCGGGTGGTCGGCGTCTAAACCGGCTCCCCCACCAGTGTATACTGGTGAGGAGGGTGGCATGCCACCCAGCAGGACTAAAAACAAGACCTGTCAAAGGGCGGAAGAACTCCTTGGGAGGAAACGGCCATCATGCAACGTGGCCCATGGTATCACCTAAGACCAGGGTTAAACAAACCTATCTCACGGTCAGCCACTGCAGCAGACATTGATGCCAGTTTATCTTGGCCTGTCCTTGCCACTGGGCTACACCATTGTTCTGTCAAGATGGCGCTGCTAATAACTTGCAAAAGCTAGCAGTACTTTAAAACCCTTGCAAGCAGTTTCATGACTATGGCTGAAAGGAACTTGTATCATACCGGCTTGAACGTCACCCGGGTTAACAAGGTTCGCACTGGTCACCTCCCTCTCTGGGGTCCAGTGGAAAGTTTGCTAGAACATTTACTTTCACAGTTCAAAAACTTCTTTTTTTTATTGCCACTTTTAAATGGGGGGGGGGAATCCCAGATTTTCGGTATGGTCTATTGTTCACTTTTGGACCCCATCTTGGTCAGGGATCCAACACCTAATCCACAACCACACCCTGAATGGGAATCCAGTCAATCGTAGGACACCATCCACATTCATTCACACACTCATTCACGTATAGCTAATGAAGGGGAAACCAGAGAATCTGCAAGAAACCCATGCAGCTGGAGAAAACATGTAAATCAAGAACATGGAATCAGTTGTCTTGAGACCACGTCTCTGTTTGATGAGGTCATCTTGCTGCTCTTCCGAATGTTCAACATGACAGTAATTGATAGAAAAATACATCATGTCTTGTATGAGAAAACTGCGAGTTGGCCTAGTGGTTAGCGTGTCCGCCTCTTGACTGGGAGGTCGAGAGTTCTACTTGCAGTCGGGTCATACCAAAGACCATCATAAAAATGGTACCGACTATCATCTGGCAAGGCACGCTGCAATAAAGATGCGAGTGGGGAATTCAAACTCCCGCCATTACCAGAGGACCCACCCCCCCCACCGTAACCCGCACCCATATGCCTTAAAGAGTTGGTTAGTACTGGGACAGGGGACTGCTTGGAAAGACCAGACTCTGGTGTGAGAGGAACTTTGACTTGTGTGAGAAAACCCTTCCTGTCACTATACTGGAGCTGACTTAAAATCTGTTGCTTGACCTTGGTGGTTGTTTCTCGGTCTGTCTGCCTCTCCAGTAGGTGATGATTTCCTTCACCAAAGAACAAATTTTCTATCTCCAATCCCAGGGGCAAAAACATAACCTTCACCAACCGCTTCGGCGATGACCACTTCACATACTTTCAGCTGAAATGTGATGCCAATCTTGATGAGGTCAGCAACAGAAAATTGTGATCTGCAGGTGATTTCTCTCATGGAAGAACATCTGACCAATCCAATGGGCCAGTCCAGCTTAAATATATCTGTAACCCAACCTTTGTCACAGTGACTGAGTTGAGGATCACTGAGAAACCATGTATGATGCAAAATCCTGTTAAATTAAACTTTACTACAGCAAGTAAGGAGTCTAAAAGGAAACTTCTGAACATTAGTGAATAAAACCAGTACCAAAAAATGGTCTGACTTCTTCTCAGAAGATCATAGCCAAGAAAATTTGAGAATGATATGAAAATGCTTTACGTTAAAGGTCCCTCAACTGACATGATTTAACATCCTCTATTAGTTAACAAAACAAGCCATGAATTTCCATATTTATTTCTGAATAACAATTGATATATTGCTTTTTTAAATAATAAACCAAATAAGCCAAAGAGTGCATGAAGCAATGTTCATACTGTCCATCAATAAAAGTTAATAATGACCAACATGAACAATACCGTGTCTTGCAAAAGTATTCATCCCCCTTGGTGTTTGTCCCGTTTTGTCGCATTACAAGCTGGATTTAAAATTGATTTTTTGGGGGGTTAGCACCATTTGATTTACACAACATGCCTAACACTTTAAAAAGGTCCAAACTGTTGTGACACAAACAATAATTAAGATGAAAAAAACAGAAATCTTGTGTGTGCATAGGTATTCACCCCCCAAAGTCAATACTTCGTAGAGCCACCTTTTGCTGCAATTACAGCTGCAAGTCTCTTGGGGTGTGTCTCTATTAGCTTAGCACATCTAGCCACTGGGATTTTTGCCCATTCCTCAAGGCAAAACTGCTCCAACTCCTTCAAGTTAGATGGGTTGCGTTGGTGTACAGCAATCTTCAAGTTATGCCACAGATTCACAATCGGATTGAGGTCTGGGCTTTGACTAGGCCATTCCAAGACATTTAAATGTTTCCCTTTAAACCACTCCAGTGTAGCTTTAGCAGTATGTTTAGGGTCATTGTCCTGCTGGAACATGAACCTTCGTCCCAGTCTCAAACCTCTGGCTGACTCAAACAGGTTTTCCTCCAGAATTACCCTGTATTTAGTGCCATCCATCTTGACCTCAGGTCCTGACCAGCTTTCTTGTCCCTGCAAATGAAAAATATCCCCACAGCATGATGATGCCACCACCATGCTTCACTGTAGGAATGGTGTTGGGTTTGCACTACACATGGCATTTCCCATGACGACCAAAAGGATCAATTTTTAGTCTAATTTGACCAGAGAATCTTCTTCCATGTGTTTGGGGAGTCTGCCACATGCTGTTGGGCAAACTCCAAACGTGTTTTCTTAAGCAATGGCTTTTTTCTGGCCACTCTTCCATAAAGCCCCGCTCTGTGGAGTGTACGGATTAAAGTGGTCCTATGGACAGATACTCCCGTCTCCACTGTGGATCTTTGCAGCTCCTTCAGTGTTATCTTTGGTGTTTTTGTTGCATCTCTGATTAATGCCCTCATTGCCCGGTCTGTGAGTTTTGGTGGGCGCTCTTCTCGTCAGGTTTGTAGTGGTGACCTAGTCTTTCCATTTTGCTAGAATGGATTGAATGATGCTCCGTGGGATATTCAAAGTTTGGGATATTTTTTTATAACCCAACCCTGATCTATACTTCTCCACAACTTTGTCTCTGACCTGTTTGGAGTGCTCTTTGGTTCTCATGTTGCTTGCTTAATAGTATTGCAGAGTCAGGGTCCTTCCAGAACAAGCTGATTTATACAGACGTCATGTGACCAATCCTGTGACACTTTGATGAACACAGGTGGATCTTAATCAACTCATTATGTGACTGATGAAGTGAATTGTTTGGACCAGCTCTTATTTAGGGGCTACAAAAGAGGGTGAATACCTATGCACAATCCAGATTTCTGTTTTTTTCCCCCCCCGTTTTAATTGTTTTGTGTCACAGTAAAACAACAATTTGCACCTTTTAAAAGTGGTTGGCATGTTGTGTAAATCAGGTGGATAAGGCGCCATACCATAAATCTGGGGACCCGGGTGCGATTCCGGCCCGAGGTCATTTCCCGATCCCTCCCCGTCTCTCTCTCTCCCGCTCATTTCCTGTCTCTACACTGTCCTATCCAATAAAGGTGAACAAAGCCCAAAAAAAATCTAAAAAAAAAAAAAATCCATTTTCATTCCAGCTTGTAACACGACAAAACAGGACAAACACCAATGAGGACGGATACTTTTGCAAGACACTGTATAACATAGCAAGTTTCACTTGATTTTTCAAGGGTACTTAACAAGGTACAGCCTTTGTCAGCTTCGGAACCAGTAAGAGCAGCTCATCAGTTATCAACATGAAGTTCACACCAGATCAGTAATTCAGCTCCAGCTGTTTCCACATGCCATATTTTGGCAGTTTTGTATCGACTGAAAATAATCCAGTTCAATGAATTACATCAGTGATGGTACCACAATGATTTCACTAAGCTGAAGGTCACAGGATTCATCAAACATTTTTCAGGTCATCTGTATTGTCAGCATTATGATCTGCTGTCACAACTGAGTAGGAACAATTTGCATTGCTGCTCGAAACGGCCTGTAGCCCAGCGTGAGGAATTTATCAGCCTGGAGAAACATTCCAGGGTGGAAGGGAACAGTCCAGACATGTTCAGCTAGGAGTTATCCATGGCTACACACAACACACATTCGTTTCAGTGTGCATTAATGGTTCGATCTGTACACACATGCCTGCATTTCAACGCATGTTCATCCTCATATCATATCAAATCAATATCACTACTGAAAGAACCACTGGTGAGTTCATCTTGGTGATGAGGGCTGGAGATGTTTATTTTATTTTTAGAGGTTTTTCAAGTATTGCTAAAAGAACGTCACAGCAAACATACCTTTTAGAAGTCAGACGGGGTAAAATTTTTTTTTCCCCCAGGATATATCAAACATAAAGACATAATCTATCTTAAAATATACACAAAGCACTAACGACATTCCATGTCACAAATTACGTTGAATCCATGGCATCCTACAACCCCGATTCCAAAAAAGTTGGGACAAAGAACAAATTGTAAATAAAAACGGAATGCAATAATTTACAAATCTCAAAAACTGATATTGTATTCACAATAGAACATAGACAACATATCAAATGTCGAAAGTGAGACATTTTGAAATTTCATGCCAAATATTGGCTCATCTGAAATTTCATGACAGCAACACATCTCAAAAAAGTTGGGACGGGGCAATAAGAGGCTGGAAAAGTTAAAGGTACAAAAAAGGAACAGCTGGAGGACCAAATTGCAACTCATTAGGTCAATTGGCAATAGGTCATTAACATGACTGGGTATAAAAAGAGCATCTTGGAGTGGCAGCGACTCTCAGAAGTAAAGATGGGAAGAGGATCACCAATCCCCCTAATTCTGCGCCGACAAATAGTGGAGCAATATCAGAAAGGAGTTCGACAGTGTAAAATTGCAAAGAGTTTGAACATATCATCATCTACAGTGCATAATATCATCAAAAGATTCAGAGAATCTGGAAGAATCTCTGTGCGCAAAGGTCAAGGCCGGAAAACCATACCGGGTGCCCGTGATCTTCGGGCCCTTAGACGGCACTGCATCACATACAGGCATGCTTCTGTATTGGAAATCACAAAATGGGCTCAGGAATATTTCCAGAGAACATTATCTGTGAACACAATTCACCGTGCCATCCGCCGTTGCCAGCTAAAACTCTATAGTTCAAAGAAGAAGCCGTATCTAAACACGATCCAGAAGCGCAGATGTCTTCTCTGGGCCAAGGCTCATTTAAAATGGACTGTGGCAAAGTGGAAAACTGTTCTGTGGTCAGATGAATCAAAATTTGAAGTTCTTTATGGAAATCAGGGACGCCGTGTCATTCGGACTAAAGAGGAGGAGGACGACCCAAGTTGTTATCAGTGCTCAGTTCAGAAGCCTGCATCTCTGATGGTATGGGGTTGCATTAGTGCGGGTGGCATGGGCAGCTTACACATCTGGAAAGACACCATCAATGCTGAAAGGTATATCCAGGTTCTAGAGCAACATATGCGCCCATCCAGACGACGTCTCTTTCAGGGAAGACCTTGCATTTTCCAACATGACAATGCCAAACCACATACTGCATCAATTACAGCATCATGGCTGCGTAAAAGAAGGGTCCGGGTACTGAACTGGCCAGCCTGCAGTCCAGATCTTTCACCCATAGAAAACATTTGGCGCATCATAAAACGGAAGATACGACAAAAAAGACCTAAGACAGTTGAGCAACTAGAATCCTACATTAGACAAGAACGGGTTAACATTCCTATCCCTAAACTTGAGCAACATGTCTTCTCAGTCCCCAGACGTTTACAGACTGTTGTAAAGAGAAAAGGGGATGTCTCACAGTGGTAAACATGGCCTTGTCCCAACTTTTTTGAGATGTGGTGTTGTCATGAAATTTAAAATCGCCTAATTTTTTCTCTTTAAATTATACATTTTCTCAGTTTAAACATTTGATATGTCATCGATGTTCTATTCTGAATAAAATATGGAATTTTGAAACTTCCACATCATTGCATTCCGTTTTTATTTACAATTTGTACTTTGTCCCAACTTTTTTGGAATCGGGGTTGTACATGTTCAGAAGGTTGTAGCATGCAAGTTATTGAACTCATCAGCCGTCCATCACATCAGATGTCCATTACATACCAACATTTGTCAAAAAACGTTAAACTGATTTAAAGCGATCTGGGTGTCGCTCAAGTTATTGCTTAATCTATGTAGCAATGGTTCCCAATCATTGTATTTGGTGCCCTTCTACTGTGTTGAACTTCATATGACTTGAATACTCCTGCACTAAACACCTGCTTGCAACAGACCTGGTAATTCGTGTATTCGCCAAATTAGGTGAGTTTGAGCAACTTGATTCAGATCAAGTAGGCTACAGGACCAGGGTTCATAATTACTGCTCTATATGGTCACATAACCCACAGGTTCCCAACCCTGGTCTTGGAGAACCCACTGACCCTGTAGTACATTTTAGCCTTTGTGCCCAAGGACCAGAGTTGGGAACATGTGATATAACCAAATGTGGTTGTGGTATAACATTAGGAAATTATCCATGTCAGCCATTCACCTCAGGGATGATTTCATCTCCAGATCATTGATCCCTGACCCTGAGCCCTGGTCAATACGGCAGGAGCCTGAGGCCAGTCCCCTTTGTGCCAAGTAGTCTTTATAGTTGCGGGTGAGCAACGTGTAGAGCAACGGGTTCACACAACTGTTGCCATATGTAAGGCACGTAACAAAGAAGTTGACATAGGTGTGCGTGGCAGGTGTCAATGAGCGCAGGGATTCGGGTGAGAACAGTTTGGCCATCTGCCAGCCCCAAAAAGGCAGGAAACATGCCCAATAGGCCACCACGATGCTGAAGATCATGCACACCACCTTGTGCTTAAGCCTTTTCCGCCTAGAGGGGCAAAAAGAGGTCGAAAGGCAGATGCTCTTCTTGTTTCCTGCTGCTCCATGTGTGAGGTTGGACTGCATTACCCAGTAGCGTCGTGCCAACCCTATATACAGCACGACCATGACTAGCCCTGGCACCAACATGCTCGTGAAGAAAAGAATAGTGAGGTAGGCTTTGAAGGCCTCAGGAGTCCATGTGGGAAAGCAGATGCGCTTGATGAGACCGGAGGCTCCTGGACGCCCCTCTCGCAGCCTGATCATCATCATCATGGGTAGTGTAAGCGCTAAAGCAGCACCCCAGATGGCAAGAGCTGCAAGCCAGTGGCGTCGGGTGGAGTCAGTGGCAGAGCGACGAGCACGGAATGGCGATGCCACGGCATGGTAACGTTCCAGGCTCATAGCTACAAGGGCAAAGACACTGGCATGCATTGTGAGCAGGTCAAGACTAAGCAGAACCCGACAACCAGTCTCACCGAAGAACCAGTCGTGGACAAAATAGGTGCATACCACAAATGGGATGGTGGCCAGGTAGAGCAGGTCAGCTGCTGCCAGATTGACAATGAAAACATACATGGAACCAGAGCGACGCAAAACCACAGAGCGCATCACACCCAGCGTGTAAACATTTCCCACCACACCAAAGATGCACATGGTGATCAGGGTAGCACCAAGAAGAGGAGTTACCCAAATGGTGTCAGTTCCACCTCCGCTTGAGCCACTTCCTGTTCTACTGTTGCCCGAGTTGGAAAGGACAGGGATGCTGGCATTGTCCACCAAGCTCATGATCCACAGAATGGCACAACTACAAAGGCTAAACAAAAAAAAAATCTCAATGGTTTAGTGGGAAGTGGTGGGGACCATCTCTTTACAAATCCAGCAAGTCCAAGGTCCAGTTGTAAATGGATGCAAAGTTAATGCTCAGACTGCTCTTTTTTCACTTAAAACGCCAGAGTTGTAGACATGGTTGACTAGTCCTTAGAAAGATCAATGAACGAGTCTTAAACCATGCCATTATCCAAATCTTCACGGAAAAGAGCTATCCTGTTGGTCTGTCAAAGCTCCACGTCCGTAAAACTGAACGGAAGTTTCCGGAAACGCAATCGCAGCTTTCCTGGTTTCCTTCATCTGCAATGCAGATCGCTTTTAAATGTTTCCATCCAGAGTTTGGAATTCTGTCCTTCATGCAAAGCGTTTTTGATAAGTGTCAAGAGTTTATATGTTGGAGATCTCTGCTTCAGTGAGCTTTCTTGCCAAGCGCCCGTCTTTTCTATCCAACCGTCTCGTTCTCTTTGTCCCGCTTTCTCCGTCACTCGACTCTTAAAACCTTCACTGACATGTTAGATTTAGGACACGCTCACTTTGGGCCACCCGACTCGACTTTGAACACCAAGGTGCCATTTCAAACGCCAGTGACACAATTGAGTGTGCACTCACACACACTTTCCCTCATCCTCACATACAAATCACACGAGGCTAAGAATAATTATCTCCATTACACTTGCACATTTACACCAAGTGTGAAATCCATTACAGTTCTTTATTGCTCATCAGTGTTTTTACATTTCAGTTGGATCTTTTATAAAAAGTTATTTTATACACAAATGATAAATCGCCATGTTCAAAATGTAATAAGAACAGTGCATGTTATAAATTTGTATTTGGCAAAATGTTTAAGTCTGTAGGAAGCACGGTTAAAGGAAAAGTCCACCCTGAAAGACATGAATGATATTTGTATGAAAATATTTTGAGATGTTTTCAGCAATTCTGTTGATAATTTGTTAGGTGATGCTGTATTATTCTTATTCGCGTGAGTTAGATACCGAGTGTCTCGCTATTGTCATACGTGGACGTTGCGATCGCAGTTGCAATGGCATTTAATAGATGCATACTTCGTGCAGAGACAATGTTCGTTTGGCTTCCACCAACATCGTGACAATTCGTTTGTTGAGACATGCACGTGGCCGTTGGGTGAACTCTGCTGAAGAAATACGCTACGCAACCAAGCGGCAATTATTCTCCCTTAAACTGCCGTTCCACCATTGGATGTATTCTTTGGCATAAAATACAATATATTTTATGACAACATGACTAGACAGAGAAATCTTTTAGCTTCAAAATGATATATCAAACATAATTTTTTGACAACGACAAGTATATTAATTTTGCAACCAAAGTCACCTACCCTTTTAATTTCCGCGCGGTAGTGAAACGTGATGTCATCGGCAGGTTCCCCTTCTTGTGTACCACGTCACGTGTGACGTGGCACAGATTATCAGCAATGGCGGATAGAATGCGATTTCCACTTGTCGATTGCTGTGCCGATATTCACCATCGACCGTCTCCTTTGGGCATCACTTGCTATTTTCCTTCGCTTCTTTTCCGAGTACCACGTGGTACACAAGAAGGGGAACCTGCCGATGACATCACGTTTCACTACCGCGCGGAAATTAAAAGGGTAGGTGACTTTGGTCGCAAAATTAATATACTTGTCGTTGTCAAAAAATTATGTTTGATATATCATTTTGAAGCTAAAAGATTTCTCGGTCTAGTCATGTTGTCATAAAATATATTGTATTTTATGCCAAAAAAATACATCCAATGGTGGAATGGCACTTTAAGTGATGCAAACGGTCATTAAATTTCAAATGACGCCACCTGCTGTATCGGAGCACTTGCGCACAACAGCAAAAATGAAAAATGTACAGTACGCGAGCCTGTATGCTTTCTAAAGTGGCTTCATCTTCACTGAGGCCTAAAAGCACTGTTGCATCACGGTCTAGCAGATGAATTTCCACTGGCGTTGCTGTAAGCAGGGAGTTGAACCACACTGTGGGTAATATAGGAAACCAAACCAAAAATGTTTCATCTAATTTGAGGTTTAATCTAACCAATTGAACTCGTACCGTCCGTCAATCTCATCTCATCTCATCATCTCTAGCCGCTTTATCCTGTTCTACAGGGTCGCAGGCAAGCTGGAGCCTATCCCAGCTGACTACGGGCGAGAGGCGGGGTACACCCTGGACAAGTCGCCAGGTCATCACAGGGCTGACACATAGACACAGACAACCATTCACACTCACATTCACACCTACGGTCAATTTAGAGTCACCAGTTAACCTAACCTGCATGTCTTTGGACTGTGGGGGAAACCGGAGCACCCGGAGGAAACCCACGCGGACACGGGGAGAACATGCAAACTCCGCACAGAAAGGCCCTCGCCGGCCCCGGGGCTCGAACCCAGGACCTTCTTGCTGTGAGGCGACAGCGCTAACCACTACACCACCGTGCCGCCCCCGTCCGTCAATTTATTTATTTATTTATTTGCTGAACTTGTGAATTATAAATTTTAATATCAAGATCATGCATGGTGGATTTTTCCTTTAAAAGCTCGGCATTAAATGGCATAACTTTACCAACAGAGGGCATCTCAGGACAAAACAAATGCAATTCAGGCTCTACCAGAGCAATTAAAAAAAAAAAAGAAGGACAGAGTCCATGTCAATAGTTTGCTAGATTAGATAATGTATTAATTACGATTGAACACGGTCCGTGTACTTTTTCGTTCATTCATTATTCTATTTTGGAATGAAAGATGAAATTTAAAAAAGGGCGCGGCTTGGTGTTTTATTTCAAACAATACAAGCAGAAATGGCTCCATTTTGTTCTCGAAATGTATTGCCATCATCAAATAGTAGTATTAGAAAAGTGGACAACATTTCTGATCGTTTTCTTATTTTGTAATATCCATTTATTCCTTGATTGAATTTCATTTGACTGATCCTACAGTATATTTCACCTGGAAGTAAATTACACCGCCTGGCCCGCGCTCACTCATGTCTCACTTACAACACACAAGACGACGACGATAGATCGACCTCCAGCGAGTTCACGGATCATGGATGCTATCCCAAAAACCTCCGTACGCTCATAACAGAACAGCCATGTCCTGTGCCAATGTCTTTGAGGTGCTGTGAAATATCTGCACGCGTAGCATGCCTTCGCAACATTTCGCAAATTAAGTCGGAATACGCCTCCAAAGACGCCATGTCATGCGGATGAGAATAAACAAACCATAACGCTCCCAACCCGCCCACAAGCTTAGGCTTCCAGGTCACCCAAAACCTAAATTCTAAATAAACTAAAACGCAATTCGGAACGGCATTTTTCAAAATTGCTTTTTCCCTTTTTCAGCTGTTCAGTGACTCGTTTTCAATAACTAAAAATACATCAAAACATGGCTCTGGATTCCATTTCACAAGTCATACACGAGTGTAAAAATTCATAAACGAGTCCTTTTTCCTTTCTCATGTGACTTCCAAAATAGAATAATGAATGAACGAAAAAGTACACGGACCGAATGCAATCCGATATCATGTATATCCAATATCAAATACAGAACAGAGAAACCAAAAACGCTTTTAAAAGTGACTGTTACTGAAATGGATCTTGATCTCCTTGGCTTGGTAATTACAGTAAACACACCAGCACTAAAAGTACTCAAGTACTCCCATGTATAAAAATAAACAAGTAGTGTTTCATTCTCGAAGTAAAGAGGTGATGGGTCAGGCTGGAGTCGGGAAGTGCGTGTCAATCGGTCAGTGTTTATGCTTAAAGAGGGCCTCCACTGAAAAACAGAGACGGAGTCGATATCAGGTTTTTCCTTCCACATCACATTTCAATTCAATTACATGATCCAAAATACAGAATGCTTACATCATATTTATTGGTAAAATTCTTAAGTATGTCTCAACTAGAACATACCTACACTTGTCTTAAGCAAAGGCACTGGAACATCATTCAGTAATCATGGATGCAAACGGCGCGCCTTTTGGCGGATGCCGCCTTTTTCACGGCTGTCTGGGGGACTTGTGTGAATCGTGCAGATCCGATGAGTTTTTTTTTTTTTAAGGGAGGGGGGCGTTGGAGGGTCTGATTATAATTTCATCAAAGTAAATTCTGTATTAAAGTTACTAAGGCCCACTTTACACGGGGACGGTCTGAAACAAAAACGCAAAAGTCCGTTTTCGTTCTCACTTTTTTCCGCGTCTACACGACCGTTTTCAAGGAGGAAATCTGCGTCTATACGGTGACGCATAAATGTGTGGAATTCAATTGGATGTGCATGCCAGGCGGCTAGGTGGTGCTGTGAAAGACCTCCGCTATGTCTGCACGCATGCGCGACGTCTTCCGTCTTGTCTGATCTGCACATCTGTGCCGCGAAAACTTTGACTACTCTGGCTATGGTAAGTAAGAAAGTAAGTAAAAAAGTAAGAGCATGCTATACCCGCCTCTGTTCATTAACGGTATATGTGCAGATTCGGTATAGATGTTCGAAGGACTCCTGGACGTTTATTAAAGCTGCCAGAGCAGCTTGAAGGTCCGTTGGATCGATGTAATCAGACATGCTCTTACATTTTTACTTACTTTCTTACTTCCCGGGCTGGCATGTACAGTATATGACATATGTATGACGTAAACGCGTACCCGACATGAGCAGATCCGAGCAGAGTTTCGCGTATTGGGTAGTTTAGACGGATATGCAACGGGGGCTGTTTTTAACTTATCCACTCTGGAAGGCGTTTTCAATTTTTTCCATTTTTCAGCCTCGGAAACGCCGTCCCCGTGTAGACGAAAGGCACTTCCGATAAAATATTTAGTCGTTTTTACCCGACAGCATCCTCGTGTAAACGGGCCCTAAATAAGCAAATGCCGTTACAGTCCATGAAACATAGGAAGTATAAGTATGAGAAGAAAACAGTAAATCAGAAAGCTGTGCACGTAAAGCCAATTGGCTGCACGCCATTATCTGCTGCTGGCTGCACTTCACTGCACGCACAAGGATTTCCATCAGTCCAACGTAAGTTACGTAATTGGCTTTACGTGCGCAGCTTTCTGATTTACTGTTTTCTTCTCATACTTGTACTTCCTATGTTTCATGGACTGTAACGGCATTTGCTAATTTAGTAATTTTAATACAGAATTTACTTTGATGAAATTATAATCAGACACCCCCCCCCCAAAAAAAAAACCTCATCGGATCTGCACGATTCACACAAGTCCCCCAGACAGCCGTGAAAAAGGCGGCATCCGCCAAAAGGCACGCCGTTTGCATCCATGATGATAATTACCTCGCCCGCAATGGAGGAAGCGGAGCACGGTATTGTAATCAGTGCGGTTTGTTTGTTAACAATCTAGCATCTACGGTTGCACCGATTGACTTGAAATTTTCAGGGTAGGTTGGTGATGGTCCGTAGATTACCTGATTAAATGTTGGCAGTAATCGGGTCAAGGCCAAAGTCACCGTAAAGGTCACCCTTTCGGTGAAAAATAGCATTTTCCATAGTTACTCAAAAGCGGGTGCTGATAGGCAGATGTTTACGATTGTGAGCATATAGGAACTCCCACATGGCCTTTCATTTGGCACCATGATCAGGTCAAACTCAAGGTCACGGATTTTCAGAGGGCTGTAACTTGAAAACGGTTGATGGTAGACTGTTATCAACTTATAGGAAGTGCCAGATGGGCTTTCATGACCTTGAAAGGTCAAACTGAAGGTCATGGGTTTTCAAAGGGCTATAACTTTAAAATGGTTCATGATAGCCAGATGTTTCCGGTATCAACATATAAGAAGTGCCATATGGGCTTCCAGTTGCCGCCATGACCTTGAATGACTTTGAAATGTCAAACTCACGGTCATGGATTTTCATAGGACTACTGTATAACCTGACAGCTGATGATTTGAGAAATATTATCGTTATCGACATGCACAGGGATGAGAGTGAATGGATGAAAAAAGCAGAAAATCTGTAAAATGTCTTGAGGGCGCCAAAGGTGCCCGAAGTAATAAGGGGGGTCCAGGGGGGACACGCCCGTGAAATTTTTTTCAAAATGAGACCTTACACACCCTATTTCCTGCAATCTGAGCTGTAGTTAATTAAAACACCTGATGTCTATTTTCATACTTATTGAAATAAAAACACTATTATATAGAACAAGATGTATCAAAATCAATATGTGTATTGCATTAATTCAAAATAACACACTACCGTTCAAAAGTTTGGGGTCACCCAGACAATTTTGTGTTTTCCATGAAAAGTCACACTTTTATTTACCACCATAAGTTGTAAAATGAATAGAAAATACAGTCAAGACATTTTTCTGGCCATTTTGAGCATTTAATCGACCCCACAAATGTGATGCTCCAGAAACTCAGGCTACATCCACACGACAACGGCAACGAGATGTTATTAAAAAAAAAAATATCGCGTCCACATAGGCAACGGATCAGTAAAATATCAGGTACATATGGCAACGCAACGCTTGCTGAAAACAATGCAATACACATGCCACACCTCTAGGGGCGCTGTAAGACGGTCCCTTCGGAGACACCAGAACAATAGAAGAAGTAAGGACGCATGCGCATAAACTACTATGCGCGAGACTTCATATTAGCCACAAAGTCAGAAAAATCTGTTCGTAAAATTGTTATAATGACCAAATAGAATGAAAAGTATTTTTCCAGTCTCACCTGTGAAAGGTAATCCCATGTGATCTCGTTTGGACGGTAAATCTGTTGGTACAGTTAAACGCAGCACATGAATGAGGCATCTTTATTCTCCGCTTTGACCCATCCAATATGGCGGCGAGGATGACGTATGATTCTACGTGGAAGGCGGAGTCTTTAATGGTCCGGAATAAATTGAATGCTACACGTTGATGGATTAATTTGCTCTTCTACGCCCTTTTTGAGGAATGTATTGTAGGACTTAAACCAACATCTGAAGAGGTGAGATCGCTCCTTTTTTTTCCCCATTTTTGCTGGCAGGATTGACACTCTCTCTCTCTCTCTCTCTCTCTCTCACTTTGCACCATTACACGATAAATATTCACAGTGAAAATATTTTGTAAGCGCGTTTCATGAACCAAGTTATAGGATTTGTTGACAACTCGCATCGAGTTCGCTACACTTCTACCCGGCGTGAAGCACATGTGGTTGTGACGTCATCGTAAACAAATCCGTTCTACTCATCCAGACGATTTTGCAACGGCGCCGTTGCCAGATCTTTCCACTCTGGAACCCGTTCTCAAAAGATTTCGTTTTGGGGCACCCAAAACGCCGGTGCCGTGTGGACGCCAGGCCGAAATGATAAGCAATTTTATCGGATTCACCTGAATCCGTTGCCGTGTGGACAGGGCCTCAATCTGCTCAAAGGAAGGTCAGTTTTATAGCTTCTCTAAAGAGCTCAACTGTTTTCAGCTGTGCTAACATGATTGTACAAGGGTTTTCTAATCATCCATTAGCCTTCTGAGGCAATGAGCAAACACATTGTACCATTAGAACACTGGAGTGAGAGTTGCTGGAAATGGGCCTCTATACACCTATGGAGATATTGCACCAAAAACCAGACATTTGCAGCTAGAATAGTCATTTACCACATTAGCAATGTATAGAGTGGATTTCTGATTAGTTTAAAGTGATCTTCATTGAAAAGAACAGTGCTTTTCTTTCAAAAATGAGGACATTTCAAAGTGACCCCAAACTTTTGAACGGTAGTGTATGTACATTTTATGCGGACTGGTTATTACTCATTGTCAACACTCGTTTTTCTAAAAAATATCCATTAAAATCCATAGTTATTTGCAGTTCCATTAATAATTCAAATTTTCATATATTCAGTACAGTATATTGAATTAAATAAAAACATTTATATATATCTTATCGAGACTGACCTTTTCCTAATGTCCACATTACTTGTATATGATTTCTTCACAATGTCTGTTCAAACTTTAAAGTTATCCAGTTATCAGCACTGTCAGCTATAATTCAAATTATCATATATTCAGTGTATTGAATCAAACAAATGCATATTTTATGGGGACTGTCTTTATCTTATTGTCCACATCACTTGTATGTTTTCTTCAAAAGGAAAATGTCTACTGACACTTTTTACAGATAAAAGTTATTTACAGTTCCCAGTTATTTTTGAAACTAATTTTCATTTGATCATTTAGACTTCAGCTTCTTGGCCAAAGCCAAAAGCTTATCAGTCCTCTCTTTTTTCCTTTTTCTTTCATTAGCCAGCGCCTCCTGTGTTTTTACATGCTCTAACCTGGCTCTCTTCTGCTCTCTCTCACACTCCTCTCTTGCTTTCCTTTTGCTTTGCTAAACTTGTTTTTATACCAGCATCAATTTCATGTACCTTCGCTTCATCTCGCTTGCCAATAGTATTCGGCATCTTGAGAAAAAATGCCGATTAGAGGAGCGTACTTTTGATATGCAGCTCACGAACATGTGTAAGTTTTGATAAAAGACAACGGCTGTGGGTATCTTTGTAAAAACTGTTTTGATTGGCTATTATGGTCTCGACATCGATGTTTTGACCAATAACAATGTACTAGTGCATCTCAAAAAATTAGAATATTGTGAAAAAGTTCAATATTTTCCATCAGTTATTTAAGAAAGTGAAAATGTTATACATTATAGACTCATTACACACAAACTAAAATGTTTCAAGCATTTTTCTATTCTAATTTTAATCAGTCTGGCATACAGTACAAAAACATAAAAAAAAACATCTCAAAATATTAGAATATTTCATTTCGAGTTTGAGTAAAACAGTATGAACACAGTGTATCTCTCGGTCTAGTTCAGTACACACAACCACAATCATGGGGAAGACTGCTGACTTGACTGTTGTCCAGAAGATGATCACTGATGCCCTCCACAAGGAGGGTAAGCACAAAAGGGTGGCTGGAAAAGGTGCACAAGCAACAGGGATGGCCGCAGTCTTGAGAGGATTGTCAAGAAAAGTTGATTCAAGAACTTGGGAGAGCTTCACAAGGAGTGGACTGAGGCTGGTGTCAGTGTATCAAGACCCATCACGAACAGACATCTTCAAGAAAGGGGATACAACTTTCGCATTCCTAATATCAAGCTACTCCTGAGCCAGAGACAATGTGAGAAGTGTCTTATCTGGGCTAAGGAGAGAAAGAAATGGACTGTTGCTCAGTGGTCCAAAGTCCTCTTTTCAGATGAAAGTACATTTTGCATTTAATTTGGAAATCACGGTTCTAGAGTCTGGAGGAAGAGTGGAGAGGCACAGAATCCAAGGTGTTTGAAGCCCAATGTGAAGTTTCCACAGTCTGTGATGATCTGGGGTGCCATGTCATCTGCTGGTGTTGGTCCACTGTATTTTATCAAGTCAAAAGTCAACACAGCCATCTACCAGGAGATTTTAGAGCACTTCATGCTTCCGTCTGCTGACGAGCTTTTTGGAGATGCTGATTTCCTTTTCCAGCAGGACTTAGCACCTACCCACAGTGCCAAAACTACTACCAAATGGTTTGCTGACCATGATATTACTGTGTTTGATTGGCCAGCCAACTTGCCTGACCTGAACCCCAGAGAGAATCTATGGGGTATTGTCAAGAGGAAGATTTTCTGATTTTCATGAGCTATAAGCCATAATCATCAAAATTAAAACAAAAAAGGCTTTAAATATTTCACTTTACATGTAATGAATATATGAAAGTTTACCTTTTTGAATTAAATTATGAAAAAAAGGAACTTTTTCATGGTATTCTAATTTTTTGAGATGCACTCGTAGATAACACGAATTTTACATCACATTCAACGAGACTAAAGATGGCGACTTACAAATGATGTGTAAACATCGTTGGAGTTAATCAAGTTTGAACAACATGAAGGAACATACCCCAACCCCCTGAAATTAATGAAAAAAAATTCTCAACGGATTTGGCATCAGATAAAAAGGTTGTTTTTTTTACTTAGAAAAAGCGGAAAGCCGCCGAAAAGTGGAAAACTCTCATCCCTGCATACAGGTATAAAAGAAGTGCTGCCGGGCGAGGTTTGTTTCACCTGGCAACATTTGTATCGTATTAAAATCAAACAATCGACAAGGTTTCCAGAAATGTGACGTGTGCTGGCTCACTTACTGCTGTACTCCTGCGGCGACATCTGCAGGTTGATGACGTCATTAAAGTGCTTCAGCCAATCCAGCTGTTCCACCTCGGTCTCGCAGGTGAATAGAAAACTGCGCTCGGGGGTCACTATGGTGATGCCATGTTGCCAGGAGCCATTGCTTTGGGTACTGGCTGGTAAGCCAGGACTGGCGCTGTAACCCAGATCTCTGTGACCCAGGAACACCTCGCCTTTAGCAAACGCATCCTGCCGAACACACCCACACGCCACAGCCAGGTTTTATGTCCTGAGGTACTATAAAACCTGCTTCCTGTTGAGACTAAAATGATGTCTAACAGTGAGTGAGTCACTAGGTGTAGAAGGCCTAACCCTTGTGTTCTGGACAGTATTAACACTGGAGGCCTCACTGACTCAGGTTTTACAGCAACACAATTGCAAAATACATAATAAGCCATGTCTTCCTTTTCGTTACATGTGGGAATCTTTAAAAAAAAAAAAATCTTTCATTTTACCTTATGACAGTAACCTAATGAATACAAATATAATGGTTAAATCGTGTTAAATTTTGTTACTAAAACTGGCTCAAGCAAATTGAAATGCTACAATGTTTGAGAAAATAATTTCAAATATTCTTCTCACTTCACGTTTTGCCATCAAATCGAACACAAGGAACAAAAATTCGATGACCAGTGAAGCTCGGAAAGGGACGCATTCATTACTTTCAGTAGAAATGTGCATTTATGCCGTTGTCATTTAAGTATTCCTTCAATACAATGAAAATGAGACTCTGTTCATAAATCGAAACCAAAATCATTTCTCACATGGGCCAGGCTGGTTGTATGCCCATCACATGATCCATTACTCTTATTTCATGTGATGGAAATCCACATTACCAGTGCTGACATCATTTTAATTGCATTATATTTGAATTATGTTCTACTGGCATCAACATAATTGTCCCATCTTCCACTGCGACCAGGAAGACATCATGACAGCAGGTTTTAGCAGCGTGAATATGGAAAATGTCCATTAAAGCTAGACGGCCTTTCGATTTTATAAAATCTGTGAAATTTAGTTCCGTCTCAAACGCGGTCATTCTGATATACAGTTCGGTACATAAATATTTGGACAGAGACAACATTTTTCTAATTTTGGTTCTGTACATTACCACAATGAATTTTGAACAAAACAATTTAGATGCAGTTGAAGTTCAGACTTTCAGCTTTAATTCAGTGGGTTGAACGAAATAACTGCATAAAAATGTGAGGAACTAAAGCATTTTTTAAACACAATCCCTTCATTTCAGGGGCTCAAAAGTAATTGGACAAATTAAATAATTGTAAATAACATGTTCATTTCTAATACTTGGTTGAAAACCCCTTTGTTGGCAATGACTGCCTGAAGTCTTGAACTCATGGACATCACCAGACGCTGTGTTTCCTCCTTTTTAATGCTCTGCCAGGCCTTTACTGCAGCGGTTTTCAGGTGCTGTTTGTTTGTGGGCCTTTCTGTCTGAAGTTTAGTCTTTAACAAGTGAAATGCTGCTCAACTGGGTTGAGATCAGGTGACTGGCTTGGCCATTCAAGAATATTCCACTTCTTTGCTTTAATAAACTCCTGGGTTGCTTTGGCTTTGTTTTGGGTCATTGTCCATCTGTATTATGAAACGCCGACCAATCAGTTTGGCTGGATTTGAGCACACAGTATGTCTCTGAATACCTCAGAATTCATCCGCCTGCTTCGGTCCTGTTTCACATCATCAATAAACACTAGTGACCCAGTGCCACTGGCAGCCATGCATGCCCAAGCCATCACACTGCCTCCGCCGTGTTTTACAGATGATGTGGTATGCTTTGGATCATGAGCTGTACCATGCCTTCGCCATACTTTTTTCTTTCCATCATTCTGGTAGAGGTTGATCTTGGTTTCATCTGTCCAAAGAATGTTCTTCCAGAACTGTGCTGGCTTTTTTAGATGTGTTTTAGCAAAGTCTAATCTAGCCTTTTTATTCTTGAGGCTTATGAGTGGCTCGCACCATGCAGTGAACCCTCTGTATTTACTTTCATGCAGTCTTCTCTTTATGGTAGATTTGGATATTGATATGCCTACTTCCTGGAGAGTGTTGTTCACTTGGTTGGCTGTTGTGAAGGGGTTTCTCTTCACCATGGAAATTATTCTGCGATCATCCACCACTGTTGTCTTCTGTGGGCGTCCAGGTCTTTTTGCATTGATGAGTTCACCAGTGCTTTCTTTCTTTCTCAGGATGTACCAAACTGTAGATTTTGCCACTCCTAATATTGTAGCAATTTCTCAGATGGTTTTTTTCTGTTTTCGCAGCTTAAGGATGGCTTGTTTCACCTGCATGGAGAGCTCCTTTGACCGCATGTTTTCTTCACAGCAAAATCTTCCAAATGCAAGCACCACACCTCAAATCAACTCCAGGCCTTTTATCTGCTTAATTGAGAATGACATAACAAAGGAATTGCCCACACCTACCCATGAAATAGTCTTTGAGTCAATGGTCCAATTACTTTTGGTCCCTTTAAAAACAGGGTGGCACATGTTAAGGAGTTGAAACTCCTAAACCTTTCATCCAATTTTAATGTGGATACCCTCAAATGAAAGCTGAAAGTCTGGACTTTATGTCCATTATATAACTATAACTTGAATATGTTTCAGTAAACAGGTAAAAAAAAAAAATTTGTGTCAGTGTCCAAATATATATGGACCTAACTGTACATGTTATTTACCAGCTGGGAGGTGCGTATCGTGAAATACTGTGACCAAGGTCTTGAAAGTACTGAGCGAGGCTCTCTGGGCCGAGGTCAGTATTCAAGGCCGAGGTCACGGTATTTCACCATACGGACCGACCTTAAGCTGGTAAATAATATATTAATTTTTTTCTTTACCAAATTCTAACAGAAAACGAGAGCGCCCGAAAGGGAAAACCGAGCCGAGCCGGCATTTTGAATCCTCATTCACGGCTGTAATGCAAATTGCTTCCTCCTCGGTATACAAGTGCACTTCCATGGCAGGAAAAAAAACTACATTTTGCTGCCTATGTAGTTCCCTATTTATACAAATAGGAGTCATTCAGGATTCAGCCATGTTTTTGCTCGGCGTTAGCAACAGTTAGAGGTTTTTAGCTTTCTCCTGAACTGTTTTCTTGTATTTCTTCTTCCTCAGGGTAGTAAAATTCGCTTTCGCTGTGAACACTGTCGTTATCGCTATCCATGCTGTAACATTAATGCTATTCTCCTGAGAAATGCGAAAATAAATGTTGACAAAAATTGCTACTATGTTTGTTGTCGTGAACGAACGAGTCACCAGAGGTCCGTATCTGGGGTCTGTACCATAGGATACGGACCCGCTCGCCAGCCAATCAGAGCGTGGGATTTGATGAAAACTGGACTGCGAAAAAAATATGTTTATTTGTATAATATCTCACAAAATATCAAGTCATTCTGTTCTGTGTTTGGGAAGTTATTCAGACCCCGTCCACACGTAGCCGGGTATGTGCTAAATCGAAGATATTTTTCTACGTCATCCACATGAAAACACATCAAAAACGAATATTTAAAAAAACTCCGGGCAAAGTGAAGATTTTTGAAAACTCCGTGTATGCCTTTTCGTGTAGACAGAGATAACCGGAGTTTTGCATTTTAGAACGTCACAATCTGCGCCAAAAAAATGACAACAAATCTGCCCTGACGTCAAACGTGCGACCTTTGTTTACTGCAGAAGCCAGATTAAGCATGGACTTAAGCTAGCCGCATACTACGGCGATCCACGCGGTACCGAACCGACCCATTTCAGAGCCGACTCCCGACAGGGCACGCACATATCCCCGACTGTTGACGAGTGCAGTCGCGATTGAAGCAACACGTGACAACTTAATAGCTTTGTGATTGGCTATTGGATATAGTTGCTGTTAAATCCATCACTTGAAGATGCTACAGGCTGAATTATAAATGACACAACACGGAATATGTAGCGCACTATCTAGGCTGCATGAGCTATTATTCCCAACCTTAAATAGTGCACTTATATAGGGGAGTTAAAGCGATTTGGAATTCAGCCACACAACTTGAGCAGAGTGGCTTTCCAGCCCACTGTGTCTATGGATAAAGCTTCAGTCTATGGAATTACAGTATATACCTGCATTAGGTGCTACCAACACGTATTTCTCGCGCTAGAAATTGTGTTTAATGATGTCACGTGTTATATGCGAAAGATATGATTGGCTATTGCTAGCAACTCTCGCCGATCAGTCTGGCTCCCGATTAGTTTTTCGAATCGGCTGTGAGATGAGTCGGTACCATCGAAAACTAGTCTTTACGCCTGACTCGCGACTTCAGTTGGCTCGGTACGCTGAAAATCGGCGTAGTGTGCGGCTAGCTAAAGAGTAATGGATCGGAGTAGTGCCTTGAAAGCGTTAATTATTGTGCAGGTGCTATTTACTTGTTTAATTTTAGAAGCCCAACTACTGCTCCAAGAGCACAGGCGATGTGATTAGGGGGTAGGATTTGGGGAAATAATGCCATCTACAGGTTTGGAATGCTTATGAATGTGATTGAAAACGCAGATGTTCGGTTATGTGTGGAAGGGATTTTTTTCGAAGACGAGGTGGTGTGGATAAAACATTTTTATAAACGGAGGGGGGGGGGGAATGTTCGGTTTTAAAAATACCTGGCTACGTGTGTACATGGCATTAATTTGAGCGGATTCCTGAGCAAATAATGTGCATGAAATCGCTCACAGAGGAAGTCCGTGTGTGCGCGTGCGCGCAAGTTTACCTTTGACCGTGCACTAGGGCTGTGCGATGTCCCCTTAATTGGCATCGACGATGTTTACAGTGCAAACATCGTGATGGACGATGATATCGTGGGCGGGGGGGGGGGGTTAATACTACGTTATTAAATATATTATTATTATTATTATTAAAAGTATTAGATACTCATCCGAGGCTTTGGCACGTAAAGGAAAAAAAAAGCGCTAGGTGATGTGGAATATTTGGCCTTGACAACGGATATGTGGTCCAGCTGCAACATGATGCCCTATATGTCAGCTACCGTATATTATGTGGACCGAGAGTGGGCAATGCAGTCCAAATGCCTGCAGACGAGTTTCATGCCAGAGACACATTCAGCGGACCATTTAGAAGACGCATTGCGCGAGACACTTGCCGAATGGAAAATAGAGGAGAAAAAGATCGCCTGCAACAACGGGGCGAATATTGTCGCAGCCATCAGGCAATTGAAATGGCCGTGGTTAAGTTGTTTTGGGCACAATTTGAACCTGGCCATAACCAACTCGCTTGCGCAACAGAGGGCCAGTACAGACCGAGCGTTTGGAGTTTGCCGAGCAGTCAACACTGCGTTTGCGCACAGCTGGCTTCGGAGAAATGAGCTGCGCAAAGCGCAGGTGGAAATGAACCTCCCCGAGCACTCACTGATCACGGCAAGATATTAATCTGCTCTAACAATGAAAGACTAGTATTCAAATAATGAGAAGAAACTACACTTAAGCTATTACTCATTGTTTATTTACACCATATCAATTGAAGATGCGTTTCGGCCTTTAGTGCGCACTTGAACGCACTAATTTTTCCAATTTATTAGTGTTTGAATTATTGCGCCAGCTTTTAAAATCATGATTTAATATTGTTTTTTTTAACTGTCTTTACATTTATCAGAATCACCTTCATTCTTCCATTTGGTTTGACATTATGGCTTAGAGTGGACCATTTTGTGTCTGAAAGTAGGCCTGTTTACCAGATTAAAGTTATTTGACTTCTGCCGAAGTCTGCGCTTCACTGCCGTTTGATAAGGTGCAATATTTCCTGACTGAAGTCGTTAATAGTGGCTATTTGTTTGAACAACATGACAAATTTTACATTAAAAGTATAGTGTAGGCTAAAAAATGAAGTCGAAATTTATTATTAGTAGCATACTGTATTTGTGTAACCACATTCACTAGCACGTCCCTGCACCATAGCCTACGTGAACAAGCGGTAACAGGATATTACTTTATAATGATTTATATAATTATGTATTTATATATGTTATATAATATATTTATATATTAAACAAAACTAACTAACTAAACTAACAAAAAACTAACTTTTTAGGTTAAATAGGCCCAGATGATACCGTATATGCATGTTTATGACAGGAGGGGGCGTGGTATCACGATGGTGGCTCTCCATCGTGATGGATGACCACCATCGTCGATGGACGATGGCATCGTCTATCGGCACAGCCCTACCGTGCACTGACAGTTCCATCACTCTGTCGCTAAACGAACAGCTGATCACACCGAGGTGCTCGCTGAGCGCCGATATTTATTAGTTTGGTCCTGCGTTTCCTTTCCTTTGTATATAACATAACGTCTTTTCTTCTCACTTTCTGTTACTGTCGTCGGTCTTTCACGTTTCATTCGCACGCTCACGTCTGCCATTTTTCTCTCCTGTTTCAAATTTGTATCCCACAACGCCTTGCATGAACGGAGAAAGCCCGCCACGTGATGCATGATGTGGTATCTTGAATTGGGTCATGGTGAAGCAGGGAAAAAAAAAAAACAGAATTTAGGGCTACGTGGCCTTAAATTCATTACTTGTTCTATTAATAAAATTGGAAGTCTGCGATTCGAATTCAGTAGCTTTCGGTCCACTAAACAAAAATAATTACACTACCGTTCAAAAGTTTGGGGTCGCTTTGAAATGTCCTTATTTTTGAAAGAAAAGCACTGTTCTTTTCAATGAAGATCACTTTAAACTAATCAGAAATCCACTCTATCCATTGCTAATGTGCTAAATGACTATTCTAGCTGCAAATGTCTGGTTTTTGGTGCAATATCTCCATAGGTGTATAGAGGCCCATTTCCAGCAACTCTCACTCCAGTGTTCTAATGGTACAATGTGTTTGCTCATTGCCTCAGAAGGCTAATGGAGGATTAGAAAACCCTTGTACAATCATGTTAGCACAGCTGAAAACAGTTGAGCTCTTTAGAGAAGCTATAAAACTGACCTTCCTTTGAGCAGATTGAGTTTCTGGAGCATCACATTTGTGGGGTCGATTAAATGCTCAAAATGGCCAGAAAAATGTCTCGACTATATTTTCTATTCATTTTACAACTTATGGTGGGAAATAAAAGTGTGACTTTTCATGGAAAACACAAAATTGTCTGGGTGACCCCAAACTTTTGAACGGTAGTGTAGGTGTCGGGGAAAATACGCTTTATGATCCAACCCTGAAAAACCTGAAAGGCAGTCTAGCTTTAAGAGTGCACAGATGACACATCTGCAGAGTTCAAGATGTCACAACTGGTTTTCTCGCAGCCTGTGTGAATGGATCAGTTTTATCAGTTAACACATTGTACCAGACAGTTCACGTCAGGAAATTTTAACATAGGAGGAAGCACTGAGGCAGCTAAAAAGAAAAGAAACCAGTTCTACCAGAGGATCCTTGAAGTACATTAATCTCCTGTGGTCCAGGGTGAACCAGCGCTTCTTAAAACCCTCTGTTTGCTGTGAAGGAAATGAGAGACAGATAAAGACAGGTAGAGAAAGAGAAATGAAGCAAGGAGACCATTAATTACAACTGAATTTACCAAAACGATTCTTGTCCGAGACGTCTAGCACAGGAGAGCAGTATATTTGGATTCATGAACTGGGGTGGGTTTCCCGGAAGCCTCTTAAGGCCAAGAGAATCTGAAATTACCTCTTGAGATCCATCGTCAGGCTAACGTGGTTTTCCCGAACAACATCGTAGCCCAAGTAGTCCTCGGAACTTACGACGGACTTGGGCCACTCGTGCAAAACAAAGAGCGACTCGCTCACCGCCGAATACGCGTGCGCGTCCGAGGGACTGTCGCAGTCAATGGCGGAAACTGGTGTTGAATCTGCTGATGGTCTTAAATTAGTTTTCTTGTACATTGCAAGTACATAGAGTTAATGATTAAAGAAATACACGCAAAACATTCTGAATATATTTCAATGTGTTATGGAATTATGGATGGATATCGGAATGTCACGTTTATATCGCTACATTTTAAATCAAACTTAGCTCCATGAGGGGAGTGATTAACAGATTTAGTGTCATAAATGAGACGTTTCTGCACCTCTAATATCGTGTGTGCACGCACAGAGAGAGAGAGAGAGAGAGAGCTTTTGATCTGTGCGTCATGTGGACCTAAAGAGGTTGAACTGACACGTCAATTCAACCTCCTGAGGGGTTTATATATAATGCTTCCAGATGATGCGTTATTTACCAGCTGGGAGGTCCGTATCGTGAAATACCGTGACCGAGGTCTTGAAAGTACCGAGCGAGGCTCTCTGGGCCGAGGTCAGTATTCAAGGCCGAGGTCACGGTATTTCACCATACGGACCGACCTTAAGCTGGTAAATAATATATTTATTTTTCTCTTTACCAAATTCTAACAGAAAACAAGAGCGCCCGAAAGGGAAAACCGAGCCGAACCGCCATTTTGAATCCTCATTCACGGCTGTAATGCAAATGGCTTCCTCCTCGGTATACAAGTGCACTTCCATGGCAGGAAAAAAACTACATTTTGTCGCCTATGTAGTCCCCTATTTATACAAATAGGAGTCATTCAGGATTCAGCCATGTTTTTGCTCGGCGTTAGCAACAGTTACAGGTTTTTAAATCAAATTTAGCTCCATTAGGCGAGTGATTAACAAATTTAGTGTTATAAATGAGACGTTTCTGCACCTCTAATATCGTGTGTGCATGCACAGAGAGAGAGAGAGAGAGAGAGAGAGAGAGAGCTTTTGATCTGTGTGTCATGTGGACCTAAAGAGGTTGAATTGACATGTCAATTCAACCTCCTGAGGGGTTTATATATTAATCAATTACCACATTTTATATATAATGCTTCCCGATGATACATTATTTACCAGCTGGGAGGTCCGTATCGTGAAATACCGTGACCGAGGTCTTGAACGTGTTGGCCAAGGCCCTCTGGGCCGAGGTCACGGTATTTCACCATACAGGCCGACCTTAAACTGGTAAATAATATATTTTTTTCTTTACAGAAAACGAGAGCGCCCGAAAGGGAAAGCCGAGCCGCCATTTTGAATCCTCATTCACGGCTGTAATGCAAATGGCTTCCTCCTCGGTATACAAGTGCACTTCCATGGCAGAAAAAAAACTACATTTTGCTGCCTATGTAGTCCCCTGTTTATACAAATAGGAGTCATTCAGGATTCAGCCATGTTTTTGCTCGGCGTTAGCAACAGTTAGAGGTTTTTAGCTTTCTCCTGAAATGTTTTCTTTTATTTCTTCTTCCTCAGGGTCGTAAAACTCGCTTTCGCTGTCAAGACTGCCGTTATCGCTATCCATGCTGTAAAATTAACGCTATTCTCCTGAGAAATGCTGGCAAACATTTATAAGATTTTTGATTATCTAATAAATAAATCTTATAAAAAAGAGAAGTGCTGACAAAAAAATTCTACTATGTTTGTTATTGTTGTGAACGAGCGAGTCGACAGAGGTCCGTAACTGGGGTCCGTACTGTAGGATACGGACCCGCTCGCCAGCCAATCAGAGCGCAGGATTTGATGGAAACCGCACCGCGAAAAAAAAAATTATCTTATTTTAAACACTTTACATTATTTCATGAGATTCTGGTTAAAAACGAGCGCCATGTGACCTTATCGACTGGATTTAGCAACTACTAATGCCTTCAGCAATGACAGTACGATTGCCTTTAGCGACTACTAATGCCTGTATCGGGGTGCAAAGACGCTCTTCATCCTGTTGCTCTTTCGACTCCTTCTGACGAGTGAGTTCGGGAAAACCGCGTACAGAGACGACGTTCGTTGCTTAAGAGAGTCTCTCAACTCTCTCTCTTTACCTTGAAAGGGCGACGTTATCAGGAAACCCACTCCTGATCGTTTGGCTGATTCATCAAGACGGCGGCACAAAACCTGATTTTATCTCTTTGTAGCTTTTACTCCTTATTTTTGAATACAATCGATTGAGCCGTCACAGACTCCACGCCTCATCCCCCTCACGTTACTTTGTTACCTGACTGTGCTCACCTGTTCTGTGTTAGTGTGTTCTTCTTCTTCTAATAAGACCACAAACGCTAAAATCTCGTCACGTGTGTGTTCCCACAATCTTTATTCATGGGAATCTTGCTCAGCATTAAATCCTGACTGCAGCTTTAGGATCTGGTTCCACCGGTTTGTTTCGTTATCATGAGCAAACTGTCAGTGATTTGCAAACCCTTCCTGCAAGTATGACGCTGGGGTATGAAAACGTCTACCGGCATGGAATAATTATATTAAAAAAAATAAAAATAAAAAAATCTATTAACATGTATGCATTTGATGTTTTAAAGTAAAACACAGCATGTTGAAGAAAATGTCATCCGAGACACATGAGAATGATTCAGAATGGGTCATGTTTTCCAGACCAAAGAGAAAACTCGAGCACCTGGAGGGGTCACGAGGATGAGAAACCCCTCAGAGGATGGAACCGGAGCTCAGGTTCGAACCCTCGAGAAGTCTGTATAAGCCTTTGCACTGAACATGTCGACAAGAACGCATGGTGAGTAATTAGTGTGCGAGCTTACCCGTGGTCCGGTCTTCTCCATGTAGCCCTCTTTCAGGAAGTTCCGCGTCAGTTTGGGTTTTAACTGAAGAAAGAGCACAACACGGGGCCTTTCGCTTAGATGGGAGTCGAGTTCAAAACGTGCTTGCCAACATTAGAGCTCTGCTACTGGTTAGAACCGAGATGAAATCTGGCTGTTGTGCATGCATCCTGCCTGCCTGCCTGCCTGAAATGCTGACAGTCCGACAAGTTTCCAGTTATTGGAATATTACACAGTTGCATGGAAGCCACTACAGCACGTTTTAAATATTGCTTCTTTTTCAAAGTCATGTTTCTTTGCTACACAGAAACCCTACTCATCAATAAACAACTCTGGTGCCTTTTTTTTTTTTAAATCTTACCATAATATGAAATGCATCTGTGGTATTTGGAACCACACAATAGCAGAGTCAAGAGTCTAACCTATTAACAGGAACTGAAAAGAAGAAGAAGAAGAAGGAGTGTACACACAGTAGATGTGTGCGTGTGTGGGGTGTGTGTGTGTGTGAGAGAGAGAGAGCGAGCGAGAGCAAGCGCTCTAACTACATTATTAACCCCCTAAACTCCCAGGAACCATCGTCAGATCCGAGCTTACATTCCTTCCTCTCATAAGGGGTGTTCACACGGCACATATTTGCATCGATGCTGCACCGATGTATTTTGTTGCGATATATCTTACACCGGTGTAAATTTTGTGGCGCGTTCACACGTCACAAACCTGCTTACTAGAGAGAAGCGCGTTAGCACCGGTGCAGCCCCGCTTGCGCTCACACGGCAGTTTTTGCGACCGTGCTATACGATAGTAATAATGCGGAAATGAAATATTTCACGCATGCGTGAAAATGTACTTCCTTTTCCCGGTTGTCATGGCATCACCAAGCGCCGGGAAAACAACGTGGATGAAGACACCAGTGTTGCCAGATACTGCTGACGTTTTCCAGCCCAAAATATGTTCAAATCCGCTAAAATGCACTTAAAACCGCCCAATCTGGCAACACTGGAAGACACGCAGTTCTGTTGTTGTTGTTGTTGATATTCGCCATTTTGGAAGCGCAAAATACCAGGATGCAAATTATGCAATGCCCGTATGTAATCAACTCTCCTCACGCGTAGTGAGTCTACCCCTGTAGCGTTCAGACGTCCCATTTTATATCGGTGCTGCCCCGCAAACTAGCATTTACTCCGGAGTAAATTTCTTAAACCACCTCTCGAGCAGGGTTAGATTTGCACCGGTTTAAGCAGCTTTCAGGGGCTACACCGGTATAACTTTGTACCGTGTGAACGCTCTACCGGGGCAGCCCCGGTGCTACACCGCAGTAAAAGTTGCCGTGTGAACACCCCTATAATGAGATAAACGCCTTTCCGATTCGTGGCACTGTAACGGCTGAAACATTTAAGAGTTACTCAAGAGCGTGACTCTAATAAGCAGAGACATGACGGTGTGAACATCCTGCATTTACTCACTTCAAGATCGGAAGACCCAGGGAAAGCAACTTTCAGGTAGTGTAGCTGGACGGCTCGAATCGAGTTAAACCAGTCCACTATTTCCTGACAGAGAGACACACACAGAACATGATTACATATCAAGACGAGATCGAATACACTGAACAGTAAAGCACAGTTTTGTCACTGTCGAGTGGAAAACAATGAGGTGCTGTAATGAAGCCTGAAGTGGCATATATTCCTGCAAACCCTGCAGTGTCTGATACCACAGAAATTTGGAAACGCTTGCTTTTTTTTTTTAAATTAAACAACAACAGGTTTATACACGTTTGCCTGGTTATACTCATGTTAATACTGCAGAATGTCCTGGAAACAAATTCCCATTATTACTTAATCATAACGCCGATAAACATTTACTCCTTCATGATATTGTATTCACAATAGAACATAGACAACATATCAAATGTCGAAAGTGAGACATTTTGAAATTTCATGCCAAATATTGGCTCATTTGAAATTTCATGACAGCAACACATCTCAAAAAAGTTGGGACAGGGGCAATAAGAGGTTGGAAAAGTTAAAGGTACAAAAAAGGAACAGCTGGAGGACCAAATTGCAACTCATTAGGTCAATTGGCAATAGGTCATTAACATGACTGGGTATAAAAAGAGCATCTTGGAGTGGCAGCGGCTCTCAGAAGTAAAGATGGGAAGAGGATCACCAATCCCCCTAATTCTGCACCGACAAATAAGTGGAGCAATATCAGAAAGGAGTTCGACAGTGTAAAATTGCAAAGAGTTTGAACAGATCATCATCTACAGTGCATAATATCATCAAAAGATTCAGAGAATCTGGAAGAATCTCTGTGCGTAAGGGTCAAGGCCGGAAAACCATACTGGGTGCCCGTGATCTTCGGGCCCTTAGATGGCACTGTATCACATACAGGCATGCTTCTGTATTGGAAATCATAAAATGGGCTCAGGAATATTTCCAGAGAACATTATCTGTGAACACAATTCACCGTGCCATCCGCCGTTGCCAACTAAAACTCGATAGTTCAAAGAAGAAGCCGTATCTAAACACGATCCAGAAGCGCAGACGTCTTCTCTGGGCCTAGTAGCCTACAGTTTAGCCTCTTTTTTTACTTCTATGAAAAGTGTTCACGGAAATGAGACTGAAATGACCTCTATTTAAATGTGAAAAACAAAAGCCTCTAATTTTAAACAGAATTTTGAAATAAATACGCTTTATATGAATGAACATTTGGTCTTCAAAAAACTTTTTCCCCAAAGATGAACTTGGAAAAGGGGGGGGTCGTCTTACATTCAGGGTCGTCTTATATTCGGGCCAATACGGTACGAGGAGAAATGACTCTCTCACTTTGGGGGTTTCCTGGTCTAAAAATAGACCGACACGTGGTACACAAGAAGGGGAACCTGCCGATGACATCACGTTTCACTACTGCGCGGAAATTAAAAGGGTAGGTGACTTTGGTCGCAAAATTAATATACTTGTCGTTGTCAAAAAATTATGTTTGATATATCATTTTGAAGCTAAAAGATTTCTCTGTCTAGTCATGTTGTCATAAAATATATTGTATTTTATGCCAAAGAATACATCCAATGGTGGAATGGCACTTTAAGTGCCAAAAAACCCTAAACAGGAAGAAAATGGCGGAACGTGCTGCTCAAACAACTGAGGACGAAGTCAAAACTCGACTCGAAAACAAAACCCCAAAACATACAAAACCCTGAACAAAATGTGGAATGAAAGTATTTCATGGCAAGAACTTTTTTCCAACAATTATTATTCTAGAATTTTTCACAAATTGCTCCTGTCATTTTGCAAGTTTGTTTACATTCTAAGCAGAAATGATTTTGTTGGATGTTTTGTATAAAAAGTTTTCATTGATCGAATTTGCAAAAAATAAAAATGCCCCGTTTCTCAAAATCCAGTGTACGGAAGCCGAGAGAGGCCCTTCATATAATCCTTTTTTTTTTTTTTTATTCACCTTGTTATTCCGAGATAACGACATAATTAATTCAGGATCTCGAGAAAACAACACAACTAATTCGAGATCTCAAGAAAACAAAACCGTTATTCCGAGATCTTGAGAAAACAAAACAATTATTTCATGATCTCGAGTAAACAGCTGAGAAATGGTTCATTCAGGTGCGCTAAGAGACTTGTGATATGCTGACTTTGGGGCTATTTCTCATTCTGTATAGACGCAACTTTGGTCATTAGAATGTCTGGAATAACCGATCACCTAATAAGGCAATATTTATCCTGAATTAATTATGTCGTTATCTCGGAATACCGGTTTTGTTTTCTCGAGATCTCGAATTAGTTGTGTTGTTTTCTCGACATCCTGAATTAATTATGTCGTTATCTCGGGAAAACAAGGTGAATAAAAAAAAGATTATATGAAGGGCCTCTCGCGGCTTCCGTACCAGTGAATGTGGATAGAATAAAACAATTATTCCACTCAATCTCGTCGCACAGGGCTTGTAGCCGACTCGGTGCTATGCGCTCATGTACGACTCGATTTTGTGGAATAACTTAATTATAACAACATGATACAACTATCCAAGGTAAATAAATAAATAAATAAATAAATAAATAAAAATGATCAACTTTGACCCCATACTGTCATTGACCATTTTCCCATTCCAGCGTGCCCAGTCACGTTTTATTCCTTACGTTAGTTTTATTTTCAACTTCATACACGGTTTTGAGCTCGCAAGATGCAGCCACATCACGATAAGTCCGTTTCCTCGACATGTACAGCTTCAGTCAGATTGAAATGTATTCGAGTACGAACCTTGCTATTGTCGTGGTAGACGAAGATGTTGCGCGTGTTGTAGTCTTTCAGGTAAGTGATCTGGAGGCCGTTCGGGTTGCCGATCTTCTCTGGCTGGAATGAGGCGTTGATGGTGTCCACCTTTATTACAGCTTTCGGTTCTTTGGCCTGCGTGAAGGCAAAACAAGAGAACGCTCACAACTACTCACAAGCTTGCATACTCTCGGACGAAAACGCTTCATGTGTCCGGTTGTGAAACACGCACAGAAGATTAAACCTCTTTAGGACAAAATGAAGAAGAAGAAAGAGACATCGAGTGTATACTCACCCTTCGCGGGCCTTCAAACATTCCTACTTTCTCCCTTTCTAACCATGCTATACAGGAAAGATTTTCAAGGCATGTAATGATACACTGCGTGGAAATAAATCACGATGCAAATTTATGATTCAAATTGATTCAATAAAAAATGAATCGTGATTATCATCAGGCTGCGTAATCTCCGTTCCTCCTGTGATTGTGCTGTTTAGACAGGAAAATGCCACGATAATGTACAATAGTGCGAATGCACATTACTTCACCTTAGGTGGAAGTAACCCAGCTCGAATGACACACAGATTTAAAATGGGAAAGAGTTGTTGTGTGACTGACTGTACAAATAGATTTACAAAGAAATCTGAGCTCTCTTTTTACAGACAGCTGAATGCTAAAGAACAGAGAAGCGAACAGAGGAAGAGGTAAATTCTTATACAAGTTTATTAAGAAAAGGCCTACTTATTATTAACTATTTTCATTTTGAATGAAAGGGATATTTTAGGGAATACACCATTTTATTTTTTTCACGGTCCGGTTTCCATCAAATCCTGCGCTCTGATTGGCTGGCGAGCGGGTCCGTATCCTACGGTACGGACTCCAGTTACGGACCTCTGTCGACTTGCTCGTTCACAACAACAACAAACATAGCAGAAATTTTTGTCAACATTTATCTTTTTTATAAGATTTATTTATAAGATTATCAGAAATTTTATACATTTTTGCCAGCATTTCTCAGCCTAATAGCATTAATTTTACAGCATGGATGGCGATAACGGCAGTCTTCACAGTGAAAGCGAGTTCTACTACCCTGAGGAAGAAGAAATAAAAGAAAACATTTCAGGAGAAAGCTAAAAACCTCTAACTGTTGTTAACGCCGAGCAAAAACATGGCTGAATCCTGAATGACTCAATTTTGAATAAATAAGGGACTACATAGGCGGCAAAATGTAGTTGTTTTCCTGCCATGGAAGTGCACTTGTATACCGAGGAGGAAGCAATTTGCATTACAGCCGTGAATGAAGATTCAAAATGGCGGCTCGGCTCGGTTTTCCCTTTCGGGCGCTCTCGTTTTCTGTTAGAATTTGGTAAAGAGAAAAATAAATATATTATTTACCAGCTTAAGGTCGGTCCGTATGGTGAAATACCGTGACCTCGGCCTTAAATACTGACCTCGGCCCAGAGAGCCTCGCTCAGTACTTTCAAGACCTCGGTCATGGTATTTCACCATAGGGACCTCCCAGCTGGTAAATAACGTATCATCTGGAAGCATTATATATATAAAATGTGGTAATTTATTAATATATAAACCCCTCAGGAGGTTGAATTGATGTGTCAATTCAACCTCTTTAGGTCCACATGACGCACAGATCAAAAGCTCTCTCTCTCTGTGCGTGCACACACGATATTAGAGGTGCAGAAACGTCTCATTTATAACACTAAATTTGTTAAATCACTCGCCTAATGGAGCTAAATTTGATTTAAAAACCTGTAACTGTTGCTAACGCCGAGCAAAAACATGGCTGAATCCTGATTGACTCCTATTTGTATAAATAGGGGACTACATAGGCAGCAAAATGTAGTTTTTTTCCTGCCATGGAAGTGCACTTGTATACCGAGGAGGAAGCCATTTGCATTACAGCCGTGAATGAGGATTCAAAATGGCGGCTCGGCTCGGTTTTCCCTTTCGGGCGCTCTTGTTTTTAAATACGGCCTTAAATACTGACCTCGGCCCAGAGGGCCTCGCTCAGTACTTTCAAGACCTCGGTCACGGTATTTCACCATACGGACCTCCCAGCTGGGAAATAACATATATACACACACATATACATGTGTATGTGTGTGTGTGTGTATATATATGTATGTATGTATATTATACACACATATATACACAGTACCATTCAAAATTTTGGGGTCACTTTGAAATGTCCTTATTTTTGAAAGAAAAGCACTGTTCTTTTCAATGAAGATCACTTTAAACTAATCAGAAATCCACTCTATACATTGCTAATGTGGTAAATGACTATTCTAGCTGCAAATGTCTGGGTTTTGGTGCAATATCTCCATAGGTGTATAGAGGCCCATTTCCAGCAACTCTCACTCCAGTGTTCTAATGGTACAATGTGTTTGCTCATTGCCTCAGAAGGCTAATGGATGATTAGAAAACCCTTGTACAATCATGTTAGCACAGCTGAAAACAGTTGAGCTCTTTAGAGAAGCTATAAAACTGACCTTCCTTTGAGCAGATTGAGTTTCTGGAGCATCACATTTGTGGGGTCGATTAAATGCTCAAAATGGCCAGAAAAATGTCTTGACTATATTTTCTATTCATTTTACAACTTATGGTGGTAAATAAAAGTGTGACTTTTCATGGAAAACACTAAATTGTCTGGGTGACCCCTTTTGAACGGTTATATGTGTGTGTGTGTGTGTATATATGTATGTATGTATATATATATATATATATATATATATATATATATATATATATATATATATATATATATATAAATAAAATATAGGGCGGCATGGTGGTGTAGTGGTTAGCGCTGTCACCTCACAGCAAGAAGGTCCGGGTTCGAGCCCCGTGGCCGGCGAGGGCCTTTCTGTGTGGAGTTTGCATGTTCTCCCCGTGTCCACGTGGGTTTCCTCCGGGTGCTCCGGTTTCCCCCACAGTCCAAAGACATGCAGGTTAGGTTAACTGGTGACTCTAAATTGACCGTAGGTGTGAATGTGAGTGTGAATGGTTGTCTGTGTCTATGTGTCAGCCCTGTGATGACCTGACGACTTGTCCAGGGTGTACCCCGCCTTTCGCCCATAGTCAGCTGGGATAGACTCCAGCTTGCCTGCGACCCTGTAGAAGGATAAAGCGGCTTGAGATGAGATGAGATATATATATATATATATATATATATATATATATATATATTTTTTTTTTTTTTTTTTACTCGAACCTTTACAAATGTGGGAAAATAAATAGTTAATTTTTAAGAAAATAAAACAAGTTGGGGTTTTTTTTAGGTTTTTAATTCCACAGCACTGTTGAATTCTTGATTCTGATCATGTTGATAGCAATAATTTTCTATAACACTGGTTCAGACAGCACTTCCGGTATATTAATGCGCCCATTCTAATGTGTTATTGATAACATGGTAACTCAAACAAGAGAGTGCTCGGAGCACAATATCCCCCGCTGGCAACTCAGCCATAACTCTGGTAAAATGCGACTGAATTGAACAAAATTGCAATAATGCGTATTACAATAATGACATATCACAAAGAATCCTGTCAAGTTTCGTGAAATTCCTCCAAAAGTTGTGAGAGGAGTTGATTTCAGAAGGCGAGTACCCTTCCTGGGAAGGACGGACGGACATCGCCACGACATAATCCCCCTTCGGGCCTTTTGGCGAGCGGGGGATAAAAATTGTGAGGGAAGTTGATTTCAGAAAGCAAGCACACCTTGATGAAACTGCCAAAGTTTGTTAATAATCAAGGGCATAACTCTGGGAAAATCTGCCCAAATTAAACGCAATTTCAATCTGCATATAACTGTCATATAGCAAAGCCTTTTGCCGAGTTTGGTGAAATTCCTTCTCAAATTGTGAGAGGAGTTGATGTCAGAAGGCGAGCACACCTTCATGAAATTCTAAGTACAAGGTTGTTAATCAAGGGCTGTAACTCTGGTAAAATGTGACCGAATTGAACAAAATAATAATATGCGTACAACCGACATATAACGATGCCTTTTGCCAAGTTTGGTGAAATCCCTCCAAAAATTGTGAGAGGAGTTGATTTCAGAAGGAAAACGCACTCATGAAATTGTCAAATTATTCTTTTGTTAATCAAGGGCTGTACGGTAACTCTGGTAAAATGTGACCCAATTTAACGAAATAAAAATATGCGTATTCCCAACACAAAGAATCCTGCCAAGTTTCGTGAAATTCTTCCAAAAATTGTGAGAGGAGTTGATTTCAGAAGGTGAGCACCCTTCTCAAGATGGACAGACAGAAATCGCCACGACATAATCCCTAGTCGGCCAAAAAAAAAAGCCGTTTGATTTGGATTCTGATTTTCCTGCTCTAAACCCTCGAACACGTTCTCCACCTCTTTAAACCATTGTCTTCCACGACCGAGCACGGCACAGCAAAATCGCTCCTCTCGCATAAAATTTATCCGACATCCGTCATATTGCTCAACAACCGACCCCGGCTACCCCCGACAATGCACTGCGGAAAGCAAGTGATGACGCAGTTGTGCATTTCAAACATCTTATCTCATTATCTCTCGCCGCTTTATCCTGTTCTACAGGGTCGCAGGCAAGCTGGAGCCTATCCCAGCTGACTACGGGCGAAAGGCGGGGTACACCCTGGACAAGTCGCCAGGTCATCACAGGGCTGACACGTAGACACACAACCATTCACACTAGGGTATTAGGCAGAAAAAGAAAATTACCAGTCAAAAATAATATTTTATATAATCCTGATGAGCGCCGCAGGCGCGAAGTCCCTCTAGGGGGGTCTGGGGGCATGCCCCCCCCAGAAAATTTTTGAAATTTAGACTTCATTTCCTGCATTCTAGGACATTTTCAGGGTGAAATGGCGTGTAATTTTTGATCAGAAATATTGCATATTTTTACTTTGTATTTTTTTCAGTTTCACTCCTGAATGTATCAGATGTATGTACGGTGTTTGATTTGGTAACAAAAGTGAAAAGAAAATAAACAACAATGAATTGTATATAATCTTTTGATCTAGTTACAGTATTGAATAAAAAAAAAAAACCCAACAGTATTCTATTTTACGTGGCACAAATTAAATCGCAGAATGTCTGTCACTGACTGTCATCCATAATATTTTGACCAAACTACTCAAAAATTAAAATTAACTTTGAAAGAACGGGAACTGAGTTTCTTTGGTTTACACAAAGATTACAGACGTCTAGGGGCCTGCAAGAATCGGTCTGCTGCTGCATCAAAGTCAAATTCCTGACGACCTAACTTTTCGTAGCTTTGTCTGATAAGCTGCTCCAGCCTAACTATACTTAATTTTGTTCTCAACTTGGTTTTGATCCTGTTCTGAACAGAAAAGACTCGCTCAGCCTCTGCATTGCCAACAAGCACACATATTGCCATTGACATGAGGTGAAACATGCTTGGATAGAGCCGCTGATTTGGCATGTTTGGACCTCCAAATATCTTCATCATGAGCTGAGCTGGTCTTGCAAAATGACCCTCTTCCTGCCATTCATCACCACCATCTGTTGAGAACCTGTTCTGGTATACTAGTCGCTTGAAGACAAGAAATTCTCCTCTTGCCTGTCTGAGGGTCGCTATCCCAATCGATCGGACGGCGACCCCCCCCTCCGCGGCTGGAGGCTCGCAGGCGCCCGCTAGGCGCCTCCGTCCTCCTAAACCCAGATGCGCCTCGCGCCTCTCAAGGCTCTCTCCCCCGACCTCCCGACACGTGCCTCCGGCGTCACGCCGTGCGAACGCCTCGGCCCACCCCCCGCGGACGCGCGTGGCTGCCGGTGGATCCTTCCACTCTGGCTGCCCGTGCGCGCCCCGGACCGGGACGAGACGGGGTCGCGGCCACGGGCGCGAGAGGCTCAGGCTGAGGCCGGGGGTCGGAACGACGAGAGGCGAGGGGCCGCCTGAAGGGGAGGGCCCCCTCTCCCTTTTTCGAAAACCCCATCCGAACGCGACCTCAGATCAGACGAGATGACCCGCTGAATTTAAGCATATTACTAAGCGGAGGAAAAGAAACTAACCAGGATTCCCTCAGTAGCGGCGAGCGAAGAGGGAAGCGACGAAATATTCTGATTTTTCATTTCAAGTTTTCAGTATTTTTCGTATTAAACTGTGTTTCTTACGATTTGTAAATGATGGCGGAACATAACTGGATTTATCGGATGACATGTGGGAGTATTCATGTGCGAAAATTTTCAGCATTATTGTCCGTTTCAGTATCCGTCTGTGTGTATACTTGCCCGTTGAAATCGGCAATCGCCCGTCAAATTTACGGGTGGACGGGTCTCTGCCTAATACCTTAATTCACACTCACATTCACACCTACGGTCAATTTAGAGTCACCAGTTAACCTAACCTGCATGTCTTTGGACTGTGGGGGAAACCGGAGCACCCGGAGGAAACCCACGCGGACACGGGGAGAACATGCAAACTCCACACAGAAAGGCCCTCGCCGGCCACGGGGCTCGAACCCGGACCTTCTTGCTGTGAGGCGACAGCTCTAACCACTACACCAATTTGTCCTTGACTATTAATTCAATATCAATCACAGTCAAATTTTGATGAACTAACTGAAGAAGCCACAAATGGTTGGAACAGAATTCATCGCGCAGCCTCTTAGGGTGTTGCTAATTCCAGTAAATACACTGCGTGTAAAACTCACATCAAGCTTCGTGTAGTACTTAAGTGTCCCTTCTCTTTCCGACAGGACGAATCGTCTGCTCAGGAACTGCCCGTTGTCTCGCCCCCTCTTCATGAGCACGCCGTCTCTGGTCCCTGTAATCATGAAAAACACGACTCGTACGGGGTTACTGAGGTTTCTGTTGATAAATCAAATCCATCAGTGCGTCTTTATATCAATCTCTCGTTCAAACGGTTAACGCTCACCCTCTTCGTACACCAGCGGCTTCCCGTCTTGGGTAAATTCCTGCCGCTCGTACTTCGCTCTGATCCACTGCTCTTTCAGGACTCTATGAGCGCACACATGGACAGATACTCATATTAAGCTGTGCATCATAGACACAGTACATATACTACAGGTTTAGATTTGCAAGCAATTGCCAAGTGGAAAGCTTCATTCTTGCATGAGTGAAGAGGAGGTCACGTCTGAGTTTTCAATTTTTTTTTTTTGCACAAGACAGATCATTTTGTTACTTATATACAACCCTGATTCGAAAAAAGTTGGGACAAAGTACAAATTGTAAATAAAAACGGAATGCAATGATGTGGAAGTTTCAAAATTCCATATTTTATTCAGAATAGAACATAGATGACATATCAAATGTTTAAAGTGAGAAAATGTATCATTTAAAAGTGATTTTAAATTTCATGACAACAACACATCTCAAAAAAGTTGGGACAAGGCCATGTTTCCCACTGTGAGACATCCCCTTTTCTCTTTACAACAGTCTGTAAACGTCTGGGGACTGAGGAGACAAGTTGCTCAAGTTTAGGGATAGGAATGTTAACCCATTCTTGTCTAATGTAGGATTCTAGTTGCTCAACTGTCTTAGGTCTTTTTTGTCGTATCTTCCGTTTTATGATGCGCCAAATGTTTTCTATGGGTGAAAGATCTGGACTGCAGGCTGGCCAGTTCAGTACCCGGACCCTTCTTCTACGCAGCCGTGATGCTGTAATTGATGCAGTTTGTGGTTTGGCATTGTCATGTTGGAAAACGCAAGGTCTTCCCTGAAAGAGACGTCATCTGGATGGGAGCATATGTTGCTCTAGAACCTGGATATACCTTTCAGCATACCTTGGGTGGCCAACCCGCGGCTCGCGAGCTGCATGCGGCTCTTTGCCCGGTGTCATGCGGCTCTTACGTTCATATCGAAGTTTGTGTTTGTGTTTTTTTTTTTTTAATGTGCGTGTGCGCTTTGCTTGAGTTCAGTATGGTATTTTCGTCAAATACATCTTCGCTTTGCTTGGGTACATTACGGTATTTTCAGGTCATGTCAAATGCGCATGTGCGTGAGATAATCGCTAAGTTTTTGGGCAAGGTGTATCTTGTGTCAAGTAGCCTCTCAAAATGGCAGTGAAAAAATGCACAGCAAAACAAAAATATGAAGACGAACATAGGACATTTTTAACAGAGTGGGAGAGTTTATACTTTTTGTTGAACGTAATGGCAAGCCATTCTGCCTTATATGTCAGTCGTCATTAGCTCATTTCAAAGCTTCCCGCCTCCCTGAATAAGCAAGGAGCCAGATATGCAACACTAATTGAAAACCTGCACGAAAGCTTTGTAACCCGGTTCCGTGATATACAACTGAAAAGGCCACAGATTACGTTCCTTGTCGACCCATTCAATGCGGAGATGGACTGTTTGAAAGCCCCGCTTGTCACAGATGAGGCTGCGGCTGAGTTGGAGATGATTGATCTTCGTGAGGAAGACCAACTGAAACCTGTTTTGAGGGAAGGCACCATTGAGTTTTGGAAAAGTGTGCCATTGGAAAAATACCCGAATGTGAAACGGGCTGCGCTTAAGATACTGTCAATGTTTGGGTCAACATACGTCTGCGAGTCTGTGTTCTCTACCATGAAACACGTGAAGTCAAAGCATCGTTCTGTTCTGACTGAAACCAGGGTCTCTGCACATTTCTGACCAGCAAAAATAATACTTTTTAAGACCATTTTAAGACCACTGAGTATAAAAAATAAGACCACTACCGCGGAACAAATACGTACAGTAAAAAAAAAAAAAAGCACACTCTAGGTTAAGTTCAAAGCATTTTTTTTAATAAAAAATGTGCATCTTCAGTTTACAAAACAGAACATTAGCTGCCTTCTCGATATTTTAATAGTAGGGTACTGCTGTAAACAAACAGTGAGGAAACAAATTGATCTTCAGTTAACAAAACAGAACATTAACTGCTTTCTCAATATTTTAATAGTAGGGTACTGCCATGAACAAACAGTGAGGAAGCAAGGAAGTTTGACTACTGATCGAACTGCCTCTGGGGACTGTTGTTGCCCGACTAGCAGCATAGCGCATATGCTTTTCCCCTTTCGAGTGAGCGTCAAGGGCTTTACAGCCCATTGTTGTTAACTTGATGTCTTTCCGACATACCTTACATCTCGCTTCATATTCTGAAGTTGCTGTTGTTAGCCAACTTTTGTATTTTGGCTCCTCAAGCCACTTGTTACTAAACTTACACTTCCCCATCTCCGTTCATGTTCAACCACTTCTTCCTCGTCTGCTCTACTCTCAATGGTTCTACTACCAGTGTTGGGCACGTTACTTTCAAAAAGTAATTAGTTATAGTTACTAGTTACTTTTCCCAAAAAGTAACTGAGTTAGTAACGGAGTTACTTTGTCATAAAAGTAACTAATTACCAGAGAAAGTAATTATTCCGTTACATTTTGTTCCCCCTCAAAAAAAAAAATCAAATTCAATTCGTGTAATCATAATAAAAGTGAATGTTAAATGTGTTTAATGACTGAAATGGACACTTAACAGAACCAATTAGTAATGTTATCTACACTATATTAATATTTTTGTGGGACAATGTGAGATAAGACATCTATCAAATGTAATATATTTTTGTAGTTATTAAAATTGTTACTAATTACTGGCCACTGACGAGGACAAACGCTTTGTTCCTCGACATAATGTGCATTGCACGTAAACACTCTTGCCTTTTATTTCAAGTAATGAAAAGTCCTGGCTGTATTTCCAGTGTGAAAGCGCAGTGCTGGACTGACCGCTCGCCATCGCTGGGTCTTCCGATTGAAAGAGCGCGCAGTAGTGCAGTAGGCGTGGCCTACCTACGTATGTTGTCCAAATCTACTCTGATTGGCTTACTGTGCCGTTGTCTCGTGTCTCCCCGCCCCACACGAAAGCAGAGGAAAGCAAGGCTGAGCGAGCAGCGTGCCAGATGAGAACAGCTTTAATAAAGTAACGCATAGTATTTTATTGTAAGTAACGGGAACGGCGTTATAACGATGTAAAAAGTAATTAGTTAGATTACTCGTTACTAAAAAAAAAGTAACGCCGTTAGTAACGCCGTTTATTTCTAACGCCGTTATTCCCATCACTGTCTACTACATGGATAAAAGAACACACTGCCCCCAGTGGCGTGGTTCCTGCGCTATTAGAACTAGTGCTAGACACACAACGGCTCTTGTGCTACTTGTTCAGCATCTTGATAACAAACGACGCTGGTTGAATAAATAACGTTAGCGCGGAAAAAAAATCCAGACATATGTTTTTTTTTTTCATTTACTGTAGGCTACCCGGATGAAATTTAATACCTCCCATGTGAAATTTAATACCATAGCTCAAAAAATAGCGAAATATAATGCTTTTTAAGACCTTAAAAAACACATATATTAAAAATAAGACTTTTTAAGACTTTTTAAGGATCCGCGGAGACCCTGTGAAACCCATGTGAAAGAACTGCTTCGAGTGGCAACGACGGAATACAAGCCAGATTTGAAGAGGATTGTTCAAGGCAAGGAATGTCAGAAGTCCCACTAAGCAACATGCATAGTAAGTGCACACAATATTGATTGCTGTAAATGACTGGCCTGTGGTATTAGTACTGACTGAAGGAGTAAATTTCTCTCATGTTGGCGTGTGACATTTACTATTAATCTGGCTGAGCAGAGGTGCGTGTTTGAGCGTGTGTCTGTGAGGGAGAGAGAGAGCGAGGGGGGTCACATGTATGGTACACATGTGCGGTCATGTGTATGGTGTGGCTTTTTTTTGGGAATGCCATGAGTCCCACTAAGCAGCATGCATAGTAAGTGCACACAATGTTCATTGTTAAAAATGACTGGCCTCAGCCTGTGGTCTTAGTACTGTAGGAGTAAATATGTTGGTGTGTGACATTTACTATTAATCTGGCTGAGCAGAGGTGTGTGTGTGTGTGTGAGAGAGAGAGGAAGGGATGGGTGATGTTCGTGTGCCCATGTGTATGATGTGGCTCTTTGCGGTAATACAGTAAAAAATGTGGCTCTTGGTCTCCAACTGGTTGGCCACCCCTGTTCTAGAGCAACATATGCTCCCATCCAGACGACATCTCTTTCAGGGAAGACCTTGCATTTTCCAACATGACAATGCCAAACCACATACTGCATCAATTACAGCATCATGGCTGCGTAGAAGAAGGGTCCGGGTACTGAACTGGCCAGCCTGCAGTCCAGATCTTTCACCCATAGAAAACATTTGGCGCATCATAAAACGGATGATACGACAAAAAAGACCCAAGACAGTTGAGCAACTAGAATCCTACATTAGACAAGAATGGGTTAACATTCCTATCCCTAAACTTGAGCAACTTGTCTCCTCAGTCCCCAGACGTTTACAGACTGTTGTAAAGAGAAAAGGGGATGTCTCACAGTGGGAAACATGGCCTTGTCCCAACTTTGAGATGTGTTGTTGTCATGAAATTTAAAAATCACTTTTAAATGATACATTTTCTCAGTTTAAACATTTGATATGTCATCTATGTTCTATTCTGAATAAAATATGGAATTTTGAAACTTCCACATCATTGCATTCCGTTTTTATTTACAATTTGTACTTTGTCCCAACTTTTTTGGAATCGGGGTTGTATTTCTATGTCCAATTGTAATGCATGTGCACTGGTGCAGGCTAGACTACACGTTAACCACATCTTAGTTAAACACCAGATGTCCGGCCTAACCCACAAGCAGCACTCAAAGTACACACGTCAACACAAATTATCCGTCTGGTCTCACTGGCAGACTTACTGGCAGTCTTTGTGAGTGGGTTTGTAGTAGTACACCGGCACATAAGCCTCGAATTTACTTTTGGCCACCTCGTTTCCATTCTCCTCCATGAACTGAAACACAGGGGGAGAGAAAAAAAAAAACAAGCTTATACATCATAAACACATCCAACTTATCTGCTGACATGCACAGGAATAAAATGTCTCCATTGTGCTGGTTCAGAAAGTGTTGACGAATAAAACACTTCAGTGTCACTGCTGGATTGAGAAAGAGGCCAGCGAATAAAAAGATCCTGCATGACGAATACACGCTGCATGGGAAAAGGCGGGCTTTAATCTGGAAATCAACCGTACTGTACACGGACAGGTGTGTCAAAGGAAAGTCTTGCGTGTGTGCTTGAAAACTTGAGAACGCTGCAGACCCTTTGTTTCCAGGCTACAGAGATGAATCACGTTTTTTTTAGTTTTGTGTCGGCCGAAGCTGAATCAGCCCTGTGACTGACGGGACGTGATAGACAAATAATTAAACACGATGCCGTATTGAGTGGAATTGAACTTGATTAGGTTTCAATCCCATATCCTGAAGTGTTTTATTACTCTTGGTGTATACCACCGCAATAAAGGAGGTCATACTTTTTATCCATTTCTAGTAACCTCGCCCGTGGCGGAGTGATCAACGCGGTTTGTTTGTCTGTCCGTCTTGTCTGTTAACAATCTAGCGTCTACAGGGATGTGATTGGCCAAGGACAAAAAAGCAGGAAAATATATAGACCCATAATGCGACACGGCAGCAGTGTGGTGTGGTATAAACAGACAGTTTCAGAGAACTTTACCCATGAGATGTTATAATGACTCAGCACCCTGTTAATGGACAAATGGAATTCAAGGTGAGCAGTTTAACTCCACACAGAAAGGCCCTCGCCGGCCACGCGGCTCGAACCCAGGACCTTCTTGCTGTGAGGCGACAGTGCTAACCACTACACCACTGTGCAGTCTAATAATAATAATAAAAAATTATTATTATTATTATTATTATTATATAATTATATCATATAATTATCATCATGATTATGAACGGGCCAAATCCCAAACGGCTCCTGGTTGAAGATGGAGTGCACTACTGTAGAAGCCTTTTTATACTTTCTATAGGGCGGTTTTGGAGAGAGCTGGGGGCATTTGGGATTCAGTTAATTATTATTAACAAAAGAGCAGCTAGCTGCGGCTGAATCCCAAATGCCCCCCAGCTCTCTCCAAAACCGCCCTATAGAAAGTATAAAAAGGCTTCTACAGTAGTGCACTCCGTCTCCAACTAGGAGCCGTTTGGGATTCGGCCTGTTCATACGCATGCGTAATAGCGCTCGTTGAGAGAGAGAGAGAGAGAGAGAGAGAGAGAGAGAGAGAGAGAGAGAGAGAGAGAGATAGATAGATAGATAGATAGATAGATACAATTTCCAGTGCATTCAAACTGGGACACACTTTAAAACTACTACCTGGAAAACAAAACTGTTGATGAATTAACAAACTGATTAATTCCTAACTTCACGCGTGTGTACTTATGTAAAGTATTAAATTAGTTTGCAAGCTAACAGTGTAATGTGTTTCTACATCCAGGCTGCTTTAGCACACACACACACACACACACACACACACACACACACACACACACACACACAGCCAACATGGACTGAGAGAGGAATTGTTTTTTTTTTCTTCTATGAAGCCTGAGCCATTTATTTTATTAGTTTATAATTATTGTTTAATTTAGTCTTCAGGAGAGACTGCCTGCACACAGTACTAGTATTAATAGTTTTTTTTCTTACATGAAAGTTGAGGCATTTATATTATATTTTAAGGTAACTTCATGTTGTGCTGTGAGGTTCTCCGCACTTTAACTTTTGAACCAACAGGTGCATTTGGATAAGTAAAGCCTATTTTTCTGCATTTTTGTAGTCCTGGTAATCTTTTATATTGGTAAAGTTGTTTATAGGATCATTTCTCAGTGTCTGTTTTTTTTAATCAATAGTTTTTCAGTAATAACTTAATATTTAACATATCACTCAATTTTAAACAACCCCCGCGCCTCCCCCATGGGCTGCCCCCATAGTAAATGTTATCCCAATTTTAGACGGCCTGTTCCAAACCATCCCGCCCCATGAAAAATTCGTACTTGCATCTCTCTCTCTCTCTCTCTCTCTCTATACACACACACACACATATATATATATATCTCCCTGCACGCTTTGCGTGCATTATGTCTGCCGCTGGCAGACATTTTACCATTTTGCACCCTGCTGTAAATTATTTGGACCCTGCTATTCTCCCAAACTTTGAAGCCCCTGCACACACTCCCAGAAGTTTCTTCACCTCATCTTCACTCATGTAAATGTTGACACTCGGGTGGTTGTTATGGCTGTTGGTGCTGATTATCCCGCTGGGTCTGGCGAGGCACAGGGCCGCCTGGAGCAGCACGCAGCCCCCGAGTGTCCTGAGGGCTGGAAGCGGCTGAGCGCGGAACTCCGTCCGGCGACCCTCTGCGCCCCGCGCCGCCTCCTTTTGCCCCAGCATCGCACCTTCACTCTTCCCTCACACTGCTTTAGCAAACCCTCAGGCTCTACCCTCATCCAAAACTTGAGTGGCCTCCGGTGGGCAGCATTCCTATAGTACGTGTTGATAACGACGCTCACAAAAACCCCGCTCCGTCTCCAGCCTGTTGTCCGGTGCTTCCTGGCTGAACTAACCATAACGCTAACGATGCCAGCTAGCTAGCTAATTTTGTTCAAGTCTTCAAGACTCGGGTTACATAAAGGTTACTCTCACGTTATGCATAATGGGCTTTTTTTTATTATTATTGGTACTGCTTAACCTAGGGTAGGTTATTATGCGCACGCGTGGCTCATTGGAGTTGCCTATGGATAATGTGGTCCTACCACCCCCCCCCCCCCCAAAAAAAAAAAAATTTGCATGATTCATGAGGGTCGCATTTTTATGCCTGAAAATCCGGAATGCCGGAAAAATCCGGAAGAATCACATCCTCGCGCCGTGACCTTTGGCCTTGAATGACGATGAAATGTCAAACTCAAGGTCATGGATTGTCATTGGACTATAACCTGACAGCTGATGATTGAGAAATATTACCATTATCGACATACAGGTATAAAAGAAGTGCTGTCGGGCGAGGTTTGTTCCGCCTGGCAACACTTGTTTTACATGGCACTGAGGAACGTGAACATTTTTACCGGAGATTTTATTTCCGACGCCTCAGGCGCTGCTTCAGAGCTCATAACGTTTCGACTGATTATTTTCCCTGGGTTGCAGACTTTGTTTCATCAATCAATTTTTTTGGGAGAATGAATGCATCAGTGTATTTATTTATTTTATTTTAAAAGATATGACGAACCTGCGGCGACACGGTGGTGTAGTGGTTAGCGCTGTCGCCTCACAGCAAGAAGGTCCGGGTTCGAGCCTCGTGGCCAGCGAGGGCCTTTCTGTGCGGAGTTTGCATGTTCTCCCCGTGTCCGCGTGGGTTTCCTCCAGGTGCTCCGGTTTCCCCCACAGTCCAAAGACATGCAGGTTAGGTTAACTGGTGACTCTAAATTGACCGTAGGTGTGAATGTGAGTGTGAATGGTTGTCTGTGTCTATGTGTCAGCCCTGTGATGACCTGGCGACTTGTCCAGGGTGTACCCCGCCTTTCGCCCGTAGTCAGCTGGGATAGGCTCCAGCTTGCCTGCGACCCTGTAGAACAGGATAAAGCGGCTAGAGATAATGAGATGAGATACTCTGAGAATCAAATTATGAAGCCGGTATCATGAATAAAATTGAATCGTGACTGGAGTGCTTCTTTATCAACCTCATCAACAAATAAGCCCCTTCCCCCCCCCCCCCCCCCCCCAAAAAAAAAGGCTCGTCACAAAGACTTCCCTGTGGAGAAAAGCCTACAGACCAACTCCACCATATTAATAATTAGCTTTTTGTTTGTTCAGTTGCATCATGTTTGTAATTATTACACTTGGATTACATGGTGTTTCTGCCACACAAGTGCGTGTGTGATCTGTTCCTCGAGAAACAATACAGCATTATTATAAACCTGTGCTGTGGTGTGTTATAAGCTCGAGAAGATAAAGACGTGGTGGTGTTTTTCAGTTACCTGAACTTCCGAGTCCTCCCAGTGGGACAGTCGGACAGATTTGACCTTTCCGATGTCGGGAATGTTCCGGTGGATGCCGGAACAAATGAGGCAAATAAACACTCCCAAGGAACAGGATCCCCATTCTGGGTCTAGGGAGAGAGAGAGAGAGAGAGAGAGAGAGAGAGAAAGGAGAAAAGAGAGAAAAATAAGGAATAGAAGAGGAAAATGAGACATTGTGTTAAAATAATAATAAATGTGGTTTGTTATTTGGCTCTTTGCATTGGTTTTATGAGTACTCCATACACTAATGCCAACAAACATGGTCAAAGAAAAAGACAGGCACAGATGGCCAAGATTTGGCCAGCATCTACAGTGCCTTGCAAAAAGTATTCACCCCCTCCGGCATTTTTCGGGTTTTGTTGCCTCAAAACCTGGAATTAAAATGGATTCTTTGCGGGTTTGCATCATTTCATTTACAGAACCTGGACCTTCTTGCCTGTAGTCAGCTGGGATAGGCTCCAGCTTGCCTGTGACCCTGTAGAACAGGATAAAGCGGCTACAGATAATGAGATGAGATGAGAGAACCCAATCCTGACTTGTACTTCTCAACAACTTTGTTCCTGACTTGTTTGGAGAGCTCCTTAGTCTTCATGGTGTTGTTTGGTAAGCGGTGCCTCTTGTTTAGTTGTGTTGCAGCCTCTGGGGCCTTTCAGAAAAGGTGTATATGGGTCTGTCTCAGAAACTGGGTACTGTGGGAGTACCCCACTAAATATACTCACAGTCAATAAACTATACGGTTTTGAATGGTGATGTTGGTTTTAATTTGAAATAAAATGATGAAAGAAATAATACAGATAAAACTAAATCTTTGATGTGAATACTCTATTCAGAATTTGGCAAAAATTCTGCAAATTTGTGGAAAAATGGCGGCTTGATCTGGGACATGATAAATGGTCGACTGCATCGCGTTCCCTTTAAAAAGGTTGTAGTCCACTGAAAAGTCTACAGTTATCACTAATTGTATTTTAAGTTGTAACTTTATACACCTAAAGATTGGTGCGCTCACAGAATAATCATAACCGTAATAAAACATCATGCAAAATATTTAATCACCGTCGTAACTCCGTTTTCCACATACCCAAAACCAATACGATCGCGTGTTTTGATCTAAACGGAAAGCTTCAGGGTCGAGGTCACTACCTCACCAAAACCAGTAATTTAAAATCACTACGCCATATAAAAATTTAGTTATAAATCTGCGATTTTGTTTTTTAAAACGAAAGCTGAAAGTTAGGTATAGAATATGTTTCTTACAGAATATGTTACGATGGTAGCTGGTCTTGTATGAATTTCTGAGCTATAAAATGAGTTGTGGTCTATTTTTTACCGTAGCGTGTTATTTGTGTGCGGGGAAGGACACACATTAACAATTTGCATGTGTAGAATGGAATTTTCCACTCCAACAGTTAGAAGTTGATCGTGCTTCCATTTGCGGTCTTTCTGTTACGCGGGTGATCTGTTCGGACGTTATCACTGAAAAGGTGAGTTTTGACAGTTTTATTTTGTTTTAGTCTTGCAGTATAAGGCAATAGAATGTTTCTTTTTCATCTTATTCATATTTTGTAGTGTTTGCCAAAATATTTTTGGCCAATATTTTGGGACCATGGTCAATTTAGATCGAACTTTTGATAGAATCTACGGCCAGTCATTTTGCCCCGCCCCTGCCTCGTGCTCCGTCCGGTGTGGTAGTGATGTCCCGTTGCTCGCGGGCTGCGGCAGAGACCCACGTGACCTTCAGCCAGTACAGTCGCTGTTCTTTTACCACCGCCGTTATTCTCATCTTTCCGGTGTGTTCTTGATTTTTCCATTGTGTCCTATTTCGCCGTATCAAATACCCAAAATGTATCATATTATTCATATTTAAGTGAATAATCAATTCAGTCATCATAACTTGGCATTTTTAACCCAAGCAATCAAAAAGAGGAAATTTATTCAATATTTTCACTCATCTGTGAAGGAGGGGCTTTAATTCTTCATGATGGAGTTATTTTATATGGAAATCAATTTTACAAAAGCATTTGAATTGTAATAAAAAAAAATGTTCGACAGTGGAGGCCAGATAAAGCAAGATACTATCTTTATTCTTATTAAACATGACAAAAGAAACAGTGAGTGTTAGGTCAATGCAAAAAAAAAAAAAAAAAAAATTAGAAAATTTATTTTTTTGACCATAATGTCCCAAATGAGAGACCGGTTTCTGAGACGGACCCATATATACGCTGACAGATCATGTGACACTTAGATTGCACACAGGTGGACTTTATTTCACTAATTATGTGGCTTCTGAAAATCACTGGTTGCACCAGAACTTTTTAGGGGCTTCATAGCAAAGGGGGTGAATACATATGCACACGCCAATTTTCAGTTTATTTTTATATTTTTTTTCTCATTTCACTTCACCAACTTAGACTATTTTGTGTAGCTCCATTACATAAAATTCAGATAAAAAAAAAAAAAAATTGAAATTGCAGGTTGTAATGGAACAAAAGAGGCAAAAAGCCAAGGGGGTGAATACTTTTGCAAGGCACTGTATACTCAGGATGAAAAATAGCGAAACCTAACAAAAAGGACTAGAAACATGGATATGATAGAAATGTTAATAGATTAATTATATACCTATGCTAACTACTTAACAGTTATTCCACGGAATCAGAACTGGTTTATTCGATCCACATTCACTGGATTTTGAGAAACGGAGCATTTTTTGGCAAATTCGATAAATAAAAACTTGACACGAAACGTCCGACCGAATCATTTCCGCTTAGCGGACACGTGACAAATTGCATACCTGCGTCGTCTCGTCTCATCTCATTATCTCTCGCCGCTTTGTCCTGTTCTACAGGGTCGCAGGCAAGCTGGAGCCTATCCCAGCTGACTACGGCCGAAAGGCGGGGTACACCCTGGACAAGTCGCCAGGTCATCACAGGGCTGACACATAGACACACAACCATTCACACTCACATTCACACCTACGCTCAATTTAGAGTCACCAGTTAACCTAACCTGCATGTCTTTGGACTGTGGGGGAAACCGGAGCACCCGGAGGAAACCCACGCGGACACGGGGAGAACATGCAAACTCCGCACAGAAAGGCCCTCGCCGGCCACGGGGCTCGAACCCGGACCTTCTTGCTGTGAGGTGACAGCGCTAACCACTACACCACCGTGCCGCCCTACCTGCGTCGTAAAATATTCAAATTTAACAAGATTTACCATCAAGAGCCGATCAACGAAAACGCATTTTATCAGAAAATAAAATAAGCTTCAAACTTTTGAAAATAAGTGAAAGTGTTCAAAGTTCTTCGATCGACTAAGGCGACTAGAAAGTGCCGTCTTGCTGGCGTGCCGAGGTACGGAATAGCTTTAGCCATTTATTTAATTCTTCCTCGGACATTTCAGTTCGGTAATCTTTCAAACGTTTGAGTTTTTGAACCAGTCGAAAAAAATTGAACAAATTTTAATGCTTATTAAGCATTAAAAGAAGGTGGTAAACAAACTGGCAGGAGCAATTTGTGAAAAAAATGTGATAATAATGCTTGGAAAAAATTAAATAAAATAAATTCTTCCCATCAAATACTTTCATTCCATATTTTGTTGCTTTTTTGTATTTTTGCGCCAGGAGAGGGTTTTTTTTTTTTGTTCGTCCTTGGTTGGTTCGGCAACATGCTCCTCCATTTTGTTTTTCTCTACTCACGGTATACGAGTTGATAGCCTCGTAGTAGAGCAGCCAATCGGAGCACGTGATTGCTCATATCCAGTGAATGTGGACAGAATATATATAATATACGTTATTAGTTCTACTGCTCTAACGTCTACAAGCGTTTCTTCCAGGGTTTTTTGGACCATGACCAGGATAAAGCAGTCACCGAAGATGGATGACTCAACGAATAAATATTTATGCAATAAACTACATATCTATGACAAAAAGCCACAAAGAAAGCTAGAGATCAGAACGAAAAAAGGAAGCAAACCACGACATTCAGTTCGAATGAATCGGAATCGTGAGGGGCCTTGAGAGAGTGCCGTCCCTTCGTAAAATGAGACGCTGAATGTGACTAAAAGGTCTTTTTTTTCAACATTCTTCATTAAACGTCATGAAATGCCAGGCGTGTTTCACAAAATCAAACTCCAAACGCACCGCTTTGAGCTCCAAAATGAGGAAGAGAAACAGACGGATGTCTTCTGATGTAATAATTCGAGGGGAAAGGAATGAGTCTTTTTGCAAACTTGAAACTCGGAAAGTACCATTTAGAGCTTGAGACAGAGAGAGAGAGAGAGAGATTTGGGGAATGTGATAATGGGAGTATGAAAGTACTCTGTGGTTTCACAACCTTCTTGGCGAATGTCCTCTTTTCAAGCACACACACACACACACACACACACAGCGCTTATCTAGGTCGTGCCACACCTGTGGGTTTTATCTTACACACTGCTGTATACACAGACCTAGGAAAGGAATAAAAATTCTCCAATTGTCTTTTCCACTGTGTGAATTTACACCATCAGCAAGAAACCCAATTTCTGGGAGGAAAAAAAAAAAAAAAAGGCATTCTGAAAGTGAAACAAATCTCAAAACAGGTTCCTGCTTGAATGACTCCTTTAGAATCAAAATCAGGACTAAAAAAAACCCATATACTCTCATTATTATACTATTCATATCATCATAATTGTCCGATTCACCTTGCGTCGAGTGTTCCTGGGATAAGCTCCGGATCCATCCGTGACCCTGATTAAGATAAATTGCTTTCTGAAGATGAACCGTGACCGAGACATGCTACTAGGGGTGTTCACACGGCACATACAGTGGGGCACAAAAGTGTACAATTGTGCAAGTTCTCCCACTTAAAAAGATGAGAGAGGCCTGTAATTTTCATCATAGGTACACCTCAACTATGAGAGACAGAATGGGGGGAAAGGATCCAGGAAATCACATTGTAGGATTTTTAATGAATTAATTGGTAAATTCCTCGGTAAAATAAGTATTTGGTCACCTACAAACAAGCAAGATTTCTGGCTCTCACAGACCTGTAACTTCTTCTTTAAGAGGCTCCTCTGTCCTCCACTCGTTACCTGTATTAATGGCACCTGTTTGAACTCGTTATCAGTATAAAAGACACCTGTCCACAATCTCAAACAGTCACACTCCAAACTCCACTATGGCCAAGACCAAAGAGCTGTCAAAGGACACCAGAAACAAAATTGTAGACCTGCACCAGGCTGGGAAGACTGAATCTGCAATAGGTAAGCAGCTTGGTGTTAAGAAATCAACTGTGGGAGCAATTATTAGAAAATGGAAGACATACAAGACCACTGATAATCTCCCTCGATCTGGGGCTCCATGCAAGATCTCACCCCGTGGTGTCCAAATGATCACAAGAACGGTGAGCAAAAATCCCAGAACCACACGGGGGGACCTAGTGAATGACCTGCAGAGAGCTGGGACCAAAGTAACAAAGGCTACCATCAGTAACACACTACGCCGCCAGGGACTCAAATCCTGCAGTGCCAGACGTGTCCCCCTGCTTAAGCCAGTACATGTCCAGGCCCGTCTGAAGTTTGCTAGAGAGCATTTGGATGATCCAGAAGAGGATTGGGAGAATGTCATATGGTCAGATGAAACCAAAATAGAACTTTTTGCTAAAAACTCAACTTGTCGTGTTTGGAGGAGAAAGAATGCTGAGTTGCATCCAAAGAACACCATACCTACTGTGAAGCATGGGGGTAGAAACATCATGCTTTGGGGCTGTTTTTCTGCAAAGGGACCAGGACGACTGATCCGTGTAAAGGAAAGAATGAATGGGGCCATGTATCGTGAGATTTTGAGTGAAAACCTCCTTCCATCAGCAAGGGCACTGAAGATGAAACGTGGCTGGGTCTTTCAGCATGACAATGATCCCAAACACACCGCCCGGGCAACGAAGGAGTGGCTTCGTAAGAAGCATTTCAAGGTCCTGGAGTGGCCTAGCCAGTCTCCAGATCTCAACCCCATAGAAAATCTTTGGAGGGAGTTGAAAGTCCGTGTTGCCCAGTGACAGCCCCAAAACATCACTGCTCTAGAGGAGATCTGCATGGAGGAATGGGCCAAAATACCAGCGACAGTGTGTGAAAACCTTGTGAAGACTTACAGAAAACGTTTGACATCTGTCATTGCCAACAAAGGGTATATAACAAAGTATTGAGATGAACTTTTGTTATTGACCAAATACTTATTTTCCACCATAATTTGCAAATAAATTCTTTAAAAATCAGACAATGTGATTTCCTGGATTCTTTCCCCCATTCTGTCTCTCATAGTTGAAATGTACCTATGATGAAAATTACAGGCCTCTCTCATCTTTTTAAGTGGGAGAACTTGCACAATTGGTGACTGACTAAATACTTTTTTGCCCCACTGTATTTGCATCGATGCTGCACCGATGTATTTTGTTGCGATATATCTTACACCGGTGTAAATTTTGTGGAGCGTTCACACGTCACAAACCTGCTGACTAGAGAGAAGCGCGTTAGCACCGGTGCAGCCCCACTTGTGTTCACACGGCAGTTTTTGCGACCGTGCTATACGATAGTAATAATGCGGAAATGAAATATGCGCATGCGTGAAAATGTACTTCCTTTTCCCGGTTGTCATGGCATCACCAAGCGCCGGGAAAACAACGTGGATGAAGACACCAGTGTTGCCAGATACTGCTGACGTTTTCCAGCCCAAAATATGTTCAAATCCGCCAAAATGCACTTAAAACCGCCCAATCTGGCAACACTGCCAGACACGCAGTTCTGTTGTTGTTGATATTCGCCATTTTGGAAGCGCGAAATACCAGGATGCAAATTATGCAATGCCCGTATGTAATCAACTCTCCTCACGCGTAGCGAGTCTACCCCTGTAGCGTTCAGACGTCCCATTTTATATCGGTGCTGCCCCGCAAACTAGCATTTACTCCGGAGTAAATTTCTTAAACCACCTCCCGAGCAGGGTTAGATTTGCACCGGTTTAAGCAGCTTTCAGGGGCTACACCGGTATAACTTTGTACCGTGTGAACGCTCTACCGGGGCAGCCCCGGTGCTACACCGCAGTAAAAGTTGCCGTGTGAACACCCCTACTGTTGCCTGGTGAAGCTTCAACGGGTTCGGATTTGGATTGCGGAAATGCCGTTCATTCCCAACGCAAACTTGCATCCGAGATAGGGCTGTGCCGATAGACGATGCCATCGTCCATCGACGATGGTGGTCATCCATCACGATGGAGAGCCACCATCGTGATACCACGCCCCCTCCTGTCATAAACATGCATATACGGTATCATCTGGGCCTATTTAACCTAAAAAGTTAGTTTTTTGTTAGTTTAGTTAGTTAGTTTTGTTTAATATATAAATATATAACATATAATTATATATAAATACATAATTATATAAATCATTAGAAAGTAATATCCTATTACCGCTTGTTCACGTAGGCTATGGTGCAGGGACGTGCTAGTGAACATAACATGTGGTTACACAAATACAGTATGCTACTAATAATACATTTTGACTTCATTTTTTAGCCTACACTATACTTTTAATGTAAAATTTGTCATGTTGTTCAAACAAATAGCCACTATTAACGACTTCAGTCGGGAAATATTGCACCCCAAACGGCAGTGAAGCGCAGACTTCGGCAGAAGTCAAATAACTTTAATCTGGTAAATCGGCCTACTTTCAGACACAAAATGGTCCACTCTAAGCCATAATGTCAAACCAAATGGAAGAATGAAGGTGATTCTGACAAATGTAAAGACAGTTTAAAAAAAAAATTAAATCATGATTTTAAAAGCTGGTGCAATAATTCAAACACTAATAAATTGGAAAAATTAGCGCGTTCAAGTGCGCACTAAAGGCCGAAACGCATCTTCAATTGATATGGTGTAAATAAACAATGAGTAATAGCTTAAGTGTAGTTTCTTCTCATAGTTTGAATACTAGTCTTTCATTGTTAGAGCAGATTAATATCTGACCGTGATCAGTGAGTGCTCGGGGAGGTTCGTTTCCACCTGCGCTTTGCGCAGCTCATTTCTCCGAAGCCAGCTGTGCGCAAACGCAGTGTTGACTGCTCGGCAAACTCCAAACGCTCGGTCTGTACTGGCCCTCTGTTGCGCAAGCGAGTTGGTTATGGCCAGGTTCAAATTGTGCCCAAAACAACTTAACCACGGCCATTTCAATTGCCTGATGGCTGCGACAATATTCGCCCCGTTGTTATACAGGCGATCTTTTTCTCCTCTATTTTCCATTCGGCAAGTGTCTCGCGCAATGCGTCTTCTAAAATTGTCCGCTGATTGTGTCTCTGGCATGAAACTCGTCTGCAGGCATTTGGACTGCATTGCCCACTCTCGGTCCACATAATGTACGGTAGCTGACATATAGGGCATCATGTTGCAGCTGGACCACATATCCGTTATCAAGGCCAAATATTCCACCTAGCGCTTTTTTTTCTTTACGTGCCAAAGCCTCGGATGAGTATCTAATACTTTTAATAATAATAATAATAATAATATATTTAATAACGTGGTATTAAAATCCCCCCCCCCCCCCGCCCGCCCGCCCACCCACGATATGATCGTCCATCACGATGTTTGCACTGTAAACATCGTCGATGCCAATTAAGGGGACATCGCACAGCCCTAATCCGAGATTAAGGAAGACATTTACAGAAGAATATATAAAAAAAAAAAAAAAAACACTTCGGGGTGGGGTGCGTTCGTCGAAAAATACTCCATGATGAGGTGGTGCGATACCCTAAAGATGATCATTTTCTGACAGCAGCATGCCTGGAAGGGTTTTAGTACCCTTAAATTTATTAGTAAACACTTCTTTAAAGTGAATTTAATGCCCCTAAACCCCTTGTGCAAAGCAACAATCATTATGTTGATTGGCTGCGTGTTTTCCAACCACAGCTGATCCAAAAGGCCATAAATTGATGGGGAAAAAAAAATCAATAAAAACCAGCCGATTTTCACGGACTCTACCGAGACTGAACCGGAAGATCCCGAAGGGGTTTGTGACGTCACACGTCAAACAATCCAGGTATCGACTTCGTTCATGGTGTGCAGCAGTGCTTAGACCGGTCTCGATATATGGAATCACGTTTTGGAGAGAATTCTGATAGTGATTGAGATTTTTATATGTCAGATGAAGGAGCAGAAGATCTCATCTCATCATCTCTAGCCGCTTTATCCTGTTCTACGGTGTAAAATGGCAGTAAATCTTCTTTCTTTTCTTGCGTATTGCATCATGAGGCGTTCCTGGCTTGTAAATCTCTTATTTTCGGTGCATGACACATTCACGCAGTGGTGGCTACACAATTAAACACTCAGCGAACATTTCTCCATTTGTGTATGAAAATACACTCCAACGACTCAGTTTGGTTTCATTTACAACCAACGGTGTCTTTTGATGCCAGCACGTAATTGAACGAGAGAAGACTGGTTTACCGGAGACAAAATAAGCGTTCTCTCTGCTTCTGTTCCCTCCGACGGCCCCGACACACTACTGCCTCCGCCGAGTGCGCACACACACACACCGCATGTCGGGGCCGCGGATGAGTTACTCTCCCTTGATCAGTGAAGTCGGCGGGGAATTTGTGGTTATTATCGGTACAAACAGCGCGAATCACAACTTAAATGAGTGCGGTTCAGTTTGACATTATTGTCAGTCCGTTAGATAAACATTTAATTTCATTAAAATCGAAAATTAATATGGGGCGGCACGGTGGTGTAGTGGTTAGCGCTGTCGCCTCACAGCAAGAAGGTCCGGGTTCGAGCCCCGTGGCTGGCGATGGCCTTTCTGTGCGGAGTTTGCATGTTCTCCCCGTGTCCGCGTGGGTTTCCTCCGGGTGCTCCGGTTTCCCCCACAGTCCAAAGACATGCAGGTTAGGTTAACTGGTGACTCTAAATTGACCGTAGGTGTGAATGTGAGTGTGAATGGTTGTCTGTGTCTATGTGTCAGCCCTGTGATGACCTGGCGACTTGTCCAGGGTGTACCCCGCCTTTCGCCCGTAGTCAGCTGGGATAGGCTCCAGCTTGCCTGCGACCCTGTAGAACAGGATAAAGCGGCTAGAGATAATGAGATGAGATACATAAAAAAAAAAAAAATCCCTCCCTCCCGACTGAAAATTTTTTTGCTCACCCGGTGGACAGGAAACGGATTTTTTTTTAAGGATGGCCTAAACGTATTAGGCTTGTCACTTGATATTATGTAGATCGTCTGCTTCATAAGTCCTTATAGAAGAGTGACTATTTAAAAAAAAAAAAAAAAGATACCGTATTAAAACAGGCGCATGATACAGACCTGTGATTTGTGTTCCAGCTGACACACGGACACTACTGTCACAACGTCTGACTAATCAGATTTGAGAATTCAACAATGCTGTGGTGTATGACGCATTAAAGGGGAACTGAAGTCATTTTTAAACTTGCATTATTTCTTAATTAACGTGGTATTCAATTACGCTCTCGGTTTGAGTAATCCTATATTGTGACTCGTATTGGCAACTAATTGCAGTTAAATATTATACTTATCGGCCTATTCGGTTTTTCGCCGTGTTGAATTTAGTTCGTTTGGTCCACGGCAGGCGTCGCTTATCCGCGCGATCTTCACGAGACTTCGAAACGTGAAGTGTCAGCCAGGTGTCAGTGCCGCCATTTTGAAAACTGTTTTCCAAACGAAGTATTGCACAAAAACAAGTTTAAATGACGATTACTGCCTACTTTTTTCAAACTTTCCTGATTGCTATCAAAACAAACAAAACTTCCGGCTTGATTACGTCAGCATTCGAAAGACGGCGCACATGTCTTTTGACTATGTTGGCGGATGTTGCCGTGTCCAAAATCGCTCCCTACTCACTATATAGCGAGGACGCCATTTTGTAGTGCTGTCCAAAACCAAATGGCCCTTTTCCACTACCCTTTTTCCGCTCACTTCAGCCCAACACGGCTCGCGTTTCGACTACCTCAGAGCAGCACGACTGAGCTCACTTCAGCCTTACTCAGCACCCAAAACTCGCACGGTTTTGGAGTAGGGCTGAAGTGAGCCCAACCGAGCTGAGTGGGGCTAGGGGCATGAGGAGACACTCCCCTGTGCACTGATTGGTGAGGAGGAGTGTCCTCACATACCCACACACGCCCTGCGAGCACGCTGGGATCTGTAAACACCGTAAACCCGGAAGAAGAAGAATTACGACAAAGATGATCATCAGAAAACTAGAATCTGCCAGTATCTGTTGGCGTTGTTGGTGACAACAAACCACAGCACCAAGACCAGCAACACTAACGACTCCATGTCCTCCATGTTTATTGTTTACTATCCGGGTCGTGAGACTACTGCTTAAAAGGTCACTGATGTCACTGTTTACGCCGCCTAACGACATCACGTGACGTCCACCCACTTTCGCTAACTCCACCCAATGTGTCCACCCACTTCCAGCCAGCACGGTTCAGCACGGTTGTAGTCGAAATGCAACTCCAACAGCCCCGCTCAGCTCGACTCAGCCCGACTCAGCACGGCACGGCTCAGCCCAACTCAGCCGCGTTGGTAGTGGAAAAGTGGCATTAGTGAGGATTATTTAGTGCACTCAAAGTATCCCACAATGCATCACAAAAAGTAGTTTACAATATGGAATCAATTTTGTGCCAAAATGTTCATACAATACTTTTGAAATATCAAACAAAAACGACAAATCAAAATACAAAAAAAAAAGTCAATTTTTTTAGACTGGCAAACAAATTATTCGTGTAATCGTGCAAAATATCAGTCTATTACTCTTCAGAAACCTTTTATTTTTGTTCCGCGTCTTTCTCAGTTTTGTTTGACGTAATTTATTTTGGTTGCGATTCCAGCTTTCTCGTTTGCGCTCCCTGACTTTTTGCTTGCAGTTTTGGCACAAACTTCACGTGTGGGTGGGCTGTCCAGGAATGCGTTCCCATTGGGTAACTTGTGTTTGACTGACAGCTACGCTCAGCCATTCCCTACTCGGATTCTGGCGGACTGTTTGACGAGTGACCGATCCATTGACGGTAAACAAGGATCGAGTGGACTTCAGTGGCGACTATGATATTGAATTTACACTTTGTTGAATTAATTCAATATCATAGTCGCCACTGAAGTCCACTCGATCCTTGTTTACCGTCAATGGATCGGTCACTCGTCAAACAGTCCGCCAGAATCCGAGTAGGGAATGGCCGCAACAGCCTCCGGGGGAATCGCTGAGTGTTTCCCAAATATTTCAAAAGTATTGTATGAACATTTTGGCACAAAATTGATTCCATACTACAACCGACGGTCACTAACCCAAGCGATTAATCCCATCGTGCATTGCGGTCGCGCTGAAAGAAATCAAATTAAAAGGCTCAAATTTGATTTAATAAAAGTCAGCGGCAAAGAAGAAAGTATTCAGCCTTGATTTTTTTTTTTTTTTAAACTGAAAGATGTCGGTACTTTGTATTGATTAATGTGGGAAATACGCTCAGTATAATATGAATCATTTCACTGCCAAACACCAGAGTGGATCACAAAAACACACGCATGCATTTATTATTTTGAAAACCCACCAGCCGACTGATCTGGCACGTTTTAATTGTGAGACAGTAATGACGTAAATACCAGCGCTTTTTCATTTTACCAATGAGCTCACTATATAGTCCTCTATATAGTGATTCCCTATATGGGGAGTAGGGAGTCATGAACGAGTGAGCGATTTCGGATGTCGGCAGACGTCGGTCACTTTGATTTCCGCTGTACGTTTTACTTCCGTCCTACAATGTCTCGCACAGGTCTCGGCGAATCTCGTTTACGGCCATCGCTTTGACATATGGACTGATTATATTACAGAGCATATTTCAAACACTCATAACTTGCTATAGCAGCGACAAAATAGCGATCAAAAATGCATTCCGATATTTAATAAAATGAGAAGTTGAATTTTGATAATCAAAATTTCCCTTCAGTTCTCCTTTCATAAGCATTAAACAGTGCAGCTCGAACTTTCCACTGTGTTTCTGCCGAGCAGCAAGCCTCAACATTTAGTTTTCACAGAACTAATGCATGCTGCTGTGTGGCTTTATCGGACTTTGAGGTATTTTCTCCTTGGACGTGTCGATTCTTGTAGCGGGGAGCCGCCTGTGCCTTGGCGCTGGAGAGAACAGAACGAAAAATTCCTCAATCCTACTTGGGTTTATTCTTCAAATTTCACACTTTCTTTGACCAATATATGCTCCTGATATAAGACGAGGTGCAGAATTCGGCTAAATCCGTGTATAGTTCACGGATACGACATGCCTCGGAGCGTTAGTTTTGTTTTTTTTTCATTTTGAACACACTCACTGCTAATTTGAGTAGGAAATGATTATATTTATTATCTTGATGGTCAGCAAGCTATTATGGCCATTCAAGCATCAACTTTCTGCATTTCTAAGCCTAAGAGGGCGGCGGTTGGTGTGAAGAGGGCGGCGGTTGGTGTGAAGAGGGCGGCGAAGAGACTCAACCACAGGAAGAGACGTAGGATGGAGAGAAACGCATCAGACAAGTGCGAAACCCTAAAATAGCCTTGGGTGACGGACAAGATCTTATAAAGAGCCAAGATTTCGAGTTTATAGAGGGAGAACAGTTGAGAATATAACAGCACATGCATTGTATATGACATTTCCTTAAAAAAAAAAAAAAAAGAATTAATTAATAAATTACACATTGTAACTGTTGGCAAACTGAAGTCATATGAGAAGAACATAAAACTTCAGGATGTGCCGAAGAAGTGATTTATTCCTCATTTACACAGTACGACAGCTGTTTTGATAACTTTCAGTCAGGATTTCGTGCCAATCATAGCACTGAAACAGCACTGATTAAAGTTATAAATGACATACGTCTTAATACTGATGCAGGCAAAACATCGGTCCTGGTGTTACTGGACCTCAGTGCAGCTTTTGATACTGTTGATCACAACATACTGTTATTTCGACTTGAACACTGGGTTGGGTTGACTGGTAAAGTTATCAATTGGTTAAGATCATACTTAAAAGATAGAAGCTTCTTTGTTACCATGGGAAATTGTACCTAAACATCAATGTCCTTGACCTGTGGTGTCCCCCAGGGGTCGATCCTTGGACCATTATACTATTCAACCTTTATATGCTCCCGCTTGGACAAATTATCAAGAACGACTCAATTTTGTATCACTGCTATGCAGATGACACCCAAATTTATTTTGCTCCATCACCTAATGATTATGCCCTAGGGCTGCTCGATATTGGAAAAAATCAATATCACGATTTTTTCAGTAAATATCGATATCGCGATTTTTAAAACGATATTTATACACCTTTTTTTAAAGCCCTGATCATCAACACCTGAGGCACCGGGCCACATTTTTATAGTACAGGCCTCATAGGCTACCTGTCAACCCTTCCCGTTGTACCCTGAAACGCCTTTTACTTAAACTATTTACTGTGCAAGCGCGTACTTTGCATAGGTCCTATCGCCTGCACAAGGCTCACGTTCTCCTCACTCAACATTTCCGATCACAGAGGATGGAGCCAGCGCTGGTATTACCAGTGATTACTGCGTAACGTCCACACTGGCTCGTAGCCAGCCAAGGATAAAATCTCTCTCTCTCACACACACACACACACACACACACACACACACACTACAACGTAAGCTTGTGTGTTGTTAAGACACCAACATTAAACACGCACAATATAGAGACAAGTCCTTAAGAATTAACATACATGAAAATAGGCTTCTCTTCCTTCATCTTCCAAATGTGGACTCCGCTATCTTTTTGGCATGTCAGCATTGAAATACCATTTGCAGAGATATTTCACTCGCCATTAAGAAAAGTAAAAGCAACACATGATTAGGGCTACATGATTAGCAGGGGGACACCGTTTTAAGCGCACGGAATTTTAAAAACAATGTAATTACATCTGAGTCCGTCTACATCGCGCAATAAACCCGTCCTTAGCAGAACCTACTTCAAAGCATGATGCTAGCTGCAGATGCACAAGTCAAAATCAAATGAACCCAACATGCCGCGGCGGGCAACATTAATAACCAAATTGCCTTACCTTAAAACGCTGCCTTGACCACAGGACGACTCGCAATTATTCCACTTAAATCCACACGGTTTAAACATCTAACACAGCTAGCAAGCTGGATATGTGCTAATATTGTTGTGCTTGTTTTCTTCCGTAGATGCCATTTTTACATTACCCAGTCCCACATCCAAAAATATGATGTAAATATATGTTAATTGCATTATTATAACTATTAGCAAGCAAATCAAACAACATATTAACAAATCAATATATCAAATCACCCGACACGTATGAAAACAGAAGAACTGATTTTTTACTGTTGTGGAGATATCGCGGGAGTAGAATGGATGACGTATGCAAGGCTACGGTGTGCCTTAGGGGACAGAAGGGTTCGTTTTACCTTACTGTCACGTCAATGTTATTGTTGTTTTATTGCCATTGTAGAAATATTGTGCACGTCCCTTTCGACAAATGACAAAAAAATCGTTTCATATCGATATTATGAATTTTGATATCGTTTGACACCAATATCGATATCGTGATAAAAATACGATATATTGCACAGCTCTATTATGCCCCCCTTGAATGTCTCTACCAGTGTATCGACCAAATCAACAACTGGATGTCACAAAATTTCCTCCAGCTGAACACAGATAAAACAGAAGTAATTCTATTTGGGAAAAAAGATGAAAAACTCAGGATTACCACTATTCTTGACACAAAGGGGATTAAAACAAAAGATATGGTTAAAAATCTTGGTGTTTTCATTGACAGCGAGCTACACTTTGACAGTCACATGAAAGCAAATCACTAAATCGGCATTTTATCACCTAAAAAACATTTCCAAACTAAGAGGACTTATGTCAAAAAATGGTCTGGAAAAACTTATACATGCCTTCATCTAGGGCTGTGCGATATGGGAAAAAATGAATATCCTGATACATTTTCTCCATTTCACGATATACGATATATATCTCGATATATTTAAATCTCCTCTAAAGGACCCCATGAAATCTAACTTTTACTCTTTACTGTTTTCACGACAATCCCTGCAGATTAAATAACATTCTTGGTTCACTTTACAGGTGGTTTTCAACAAATTTTAATTTTTCATGTTGGTGATTAATCACAATTGAATTGAAATAAGACTATTTTTATTCAATAAAGATGTGGCACAAACTGAAAAACAATCTTGAAAATTGCAACAAAGGAGCAACGCAATACAGAGCTGCTCAGAGCTCGAATCAATAAAGTGCAAGCTCAACACTGAGAAAGACATTTAGCCTAAATAAGAAAAGTGCTCATTCATTAAATTATTTTAAAAAATAGATCTCCAAGCTATTAACCTGACTACTGAGAACCACTGGAACATTCACAATAGAGAGAGAGATTGAGGGAGAGAAGAGAGAGATCTGCAAAACATCATTTTTCTCTTTGCACACTTTTGAACTGAATGTTTTCTGGCTCCGCCTCTCAGATGTGTATAATTCCGGCTGCTGCCTTTCGTGACGACAGGGTTTTTTTGCACACTTTACAAACTGGCATTTGCTGTTCCACGTCCTCCTCGCGATAGCCAAAAAAATGCCAGATGACTGACCCCTTACTAGTTCTTTTAGGAACCAATTCGTCCGCTTCCATTTTTAATTTGTCGCTGAAATTGACAGAGCTTACACGGTAGCCTATGCAAAATCAGCGATTGCACGAACTGAGTCAGCGCTGTAAACCGGAACCAGAAAATCTTGCAGTGTTGCCAGATACTGCTGACGTTTTCCAGCCCAAAATATGTTCAAAACCCACCAAAACGCACTTAAAACCGCCCAATCTGGCAACACAACCAAAACTAGAAAATCTTCCCGGAAGTTCCTTTCAGCACAGAGATGTCGCCCGGGATTGGTTGGCGAGTGCGTGACGTTATTGTTTTCTTTACCCTTAGGCAGCCTCTCACGTTACTGCCTGAGGGACAGGGAGAAAACCACCGGGAAATGTTTTAAACAAACACGAAACGAACGCAAGTCGGAAGATGACCATAAAATACTTGATAGTTACGATATAATAATTTTATGTATCGCACACAATTTTCGGCGATATATCGAGTATATTCGATATATCGCACAGCCCTGCCAAAAAAGACCATCAAACGACTTCAGGTTGTTCAAAATGCAGCGGCTAAGGTTCTCACACGAACAAAAAGAACAGAGCACATTACTCCAATTCTAAGGTCCCTTCACTGGCTTCCAGTAAGCTACAGAACTGACTTTAAAGCATTGCTGCTGGTGTATAAATCTCTAAATGGTACAGGGCCCAATTACCTCTCTGATATGTTGCGGCGGCCTAACCCAATCAGATCTACCAGATCGCAGCAGCAAAATTTACTGGTAAAACCTGTTGTTAAAACAAAGTGTGATGAAGCAGCTTTAGCTACTATGCAGTACAGCTATGGAACCAACTCCCAGAGGACATCAAAAATACTCCTGCTGTTGGCAGCTTCAACTTGACTTGACTTGGTTCATCCAATGCCAGTAGGCGCTGGTGAAACAACGACAAAGTTCGAATTCCATAGATCGCGGTTGGCCATAGCAGACAGCAATTCAGTTCCCTTCAAACCAGTTTCATCTTCAATGATGGATTTCAAGGTGACGCATGGACGACCAATTTGCCTCTTAGCATCCGGAGACCAGAGTAAAAGTCTCCCGGCAGGTTCATCGTGACGAGTAACATGTCCCGCAAGTAATAGTCGTCTCTGACTCACAACCACGGATACAAGAGGCAAGGGACCATACAGTGACTTGTTCGTGGGATGGCTTTTCCACGAGATGTTGTAAGCAAATCGTAGCATTCTAGTAAATGTGCCATCGAGATGCTTTCGTCGTGCTGCATTTAACGTCCACGACTCAGAGCCGTATAGAAGTATTGACTCTATACATGCTTTGAAGACTTTTGTTTTGGTTTTCTTCTTGATTGGAGACTTCCAAACTTTCTGTAATGAATGCGGGGCACTCCAAGCTAGCGCAATTCTAACATTCATATCATGCTCAGTTTCAGAATAGCTACCAAGGTACTTGAAATCATCAACACAGTCAATTTTTGAACCGTCTGATGAAATCAACTTTGCCTCGGTGGATGGCAGCCTCAAATCTAGACTTAAGACCAAGCTGTTCTCAGATGCTTTCTGCTAACTGATAAATATCATCATCTTTACATGTTTTAAAGGAACAGTCCACCATATTTCCATAATGAAATATGCTCTTACCTGAATTGAGACGAGCTGCTCCGTACCTATCCGAGCTTTGCGCGACCTCCCAGTCAGTCAGACGCAGTCCGACGCGCTGTCACTCCTGTTAGCAATGTAGCTAGGCTCAGCATGGCCAACGGTATTTTTTGGGGCTGTAGTTAGATGCGACCAAACTCTTCCGCGTTTTTCCTGTTTACATAGGTTTATATGAGCAGTGATATGAGACAAGTTCAGTTAAAAAAACTGAAACGTAGCGATTTTCTATGCTATGGAAAGTCCGCACTATAACGACAGGCGTACTAACACCTTCTGCGCGCTTCGGCAGCGCATTGATACGGAGCTCAGATATCAATGCGCTGCCGAAGCGCGCAGAAGGTGTTAGTACGCCTGTCATTATAGTGCGGACTTTCCAGAGCATAGAAAATCGCTACGTTTCAATTTGTGTAACTGAACTTGTTTCATATCACTGGTCATATAAACCTATGTAAACAGGAAAAACGCGGAAGAGTTTGGTCGCATCTAACTACAGCCCCAAAAAATACCGTTGGCCATGCTGAGCCTAGCTACATTGCTAACAGGAGTGACAGCGCGTTGGACTGCGTCTGACTAACTGGGAGGTCGCGCAAAGCTCGGAGAGGTACGGAGCAGCTCGTCTCAATTCAGGTAAGAGCATATTTCATTATGGAAATACGGTGGACTGTTCCTTTAAACTTTACTTAACTTTTACAGTCTTTGCATGTCTTAAACTTTACTTAACTTTTATTCCATTTTATTCTGCTGTTTTTACTGAACTTTCTCTCTTCTTCCCCCTTTATTTTATGTCATTTTATTTTCTATTGTTTACTGTTTTGCTTTTACCTCTGTAAAGCACATTGAACTGCCACTGTGTATGAAATGTGCTGTATAAATAAACTTGCCTTGCCTACGACATCTAACTGGTGAGACGCTGTTGCTAAATTTTATGTAACAGCAGCTCTTACAATACTTGGAGACTACTTTTGACAGTAACAACTCATTCACCGAGACTTGTATAGAGGACACGTTGAGGAAAAAAATGTTGACCGTTTGAAATTTTCTGTTCGGAAACACTTGTGTAACGTTTATGTAATGAGTCTCCAGGTAGAGCCCTGCACTCCCGTGGGAGTCCCACGGGACCCAATGCAAAGCAGTGCGGCGCGGTACAAATTTTGAAAGCACATTGCGGGAGCAGGCGGGAGAGGTGATAAGCTGCAGTCCCGCTAACTAAAAACGTGTTTAAAATAAAATTTATAAATTATTAATTTATGTCTATCATATATAATTTGCGCTGGATATTTTATTTGGCATTAATAACATTTTAAGATGCCTAAATTTGCGGATGTGGTCTAATCTCGTGTACGTTTCCGATTTGGGAAACACACCCCTGAACGTGAGCTGTAGATATTTATGCTCAAATCCACTCAAAGTAGGGGGCGGGGCACCATCACGCTGTGTCGTTAAATTATATTAATTTCTTATAGGCCTACTTGTATTTCCTAGAATGTAAATGTGAGGAGTGACATATTATGTGCAATGTACAATATTCTTAAAATCCACTGTAGATTTTGGTAGGTGTGTTGGGTGTCTCTGTAAAGCCTCAGCTGCGCATTCCGCCTGGCAATGTGCACCCTCGCTACGTGCGCTAGGTGAAGGATCGGTCAGTGGAGAGCTCGGCTAAGCTCAGCATGTTTAATTCCCCAAGCCAATGACAAGAACTTTCATGAGAAATAACGCGAACGTCTGCATCATGCGGGATTTGCGGGCGGGAGCGGGACAAAATATGGCAGGCGCGAGCGGGACTGAAAATCATAATTCTTTGCGGGAGCGGGACTGCACAATGCGGGAGCGGGACTGAAAATTCTGTCCTGCGCAGACCTCTATCTCCAGGGTCAGCATTCTGGAACACAGTCAGCACGTTTTCCCCTGCAGTAAAGTCTTCAGGATAAAGGACTCTGCGCTGCTTTCTGGTTTCTTGGAATCAATGGTTTGTTTGTTTGTTTAAGACAGAGAAAAAAAAAAGAGGCTGCTGAAGCTGATTATACTGTGCGAACAGGAACTCGCTTCTCTTACAAGTTCCACAATACAGTATATGGTTCAAAAACACTTCAATGCCGTTCATTAAAAATTCTAAACCAAGGCCATTTGTTGTGGGATAAGAGAAAACACTTCAGAACAAAATGTTATGGCAAATTATTACACATCCGGGACACTTTTTCGACGTGTGTTCTATTCTCTTCTTGCAGGTTTCATTAATTTCGTTCGACAGCATGCAAGGTTGTTAGCATATCGCTTAGGCCAAAAAAAAAAGTGTTTTACGGTCGAAATTGCCGACTGTGAAGTTTTTATTACAAATTTCCCTCGATATTTTAGTGTAAGCGGCGTTAGTTTGTCATGATTTTTTGTTTCAACGCATTCAAGTTGTGAAAGAAACGATAAAAAGTTAAATGTTTCGCCACTTCTATCAGCCCTCCTGCATAAACATGGAAGCGCACTTGTATACTGAAGGAGGAAGGGAAAACTGAGCCGAGCCGCCATTTTGAATCCTCATTCAAGGCTGTAATGCAAATTGCTTCCTCTTCAGTATACAAGTGCACTTCCATGGCAGGAAAAACACTACATTTTGCCGCCTATGTAGTCCCCTATTTATACAAATAGGAGTCATTCAGGATTCAGCCATGTTTTTGCTCTGTATTTTTGCTCGACCAAGTTCTACAGTAGGCTAGGCCGTCTGCTTTTAATGGAAGTAGCCTAGCCTAGGACGTTATTTTCACGTTATTACATGAAAATATCATGAAATAACGTGATAATTTCGTATCATGAATTTTTGCAGCGCAAAATTCTGCTGTCGCAAGGGAGATGTGGGTGGAATGTCCATCAACAAAGAGAATGACAGGAAACTGAATGTGTTTCTCCTTCACAAACTTGACAAACTGCTTCAGAAACTCAAAGAACAAATCACTGTCCGTCCGTCCACCCAACCAGAGTCAGTACGACCATAAATGGCTTCTGGGAAATCCGACAAACCTATTTTCCTGAATCTCCGGCCAGGGAAGACAATTAAAGGAGGCGAGTAATCCCCGAAGGCGCTGAAGCGTGCCAGTTTGTGTTGGAAACAACTTGGTACACACGTCGCGAGGATGCAGATGTTAACACCCGATTACTTGTAACGCAAAGGGGAAATTCACTCTTATCTGCGTTGAAAACGTGCCTGGAATTATTAATAAGATTCTGAAAATGAATTAAGGCCCTTGTACCAACCCTGAAGCATTTCAAAACTGATCTGAGCTCGTTCTCTTCCAAGAACTTGCAGAACCCGTTCCGTTATCTCTGGATGCCTCTTGTGAAATGGCCAAAACTGTTCTTTCCCCGGCAGACTGTTGGTGAACGGCGTTTTCCTCCCATCGATCCATAACGGTTGTAAATGTCAATCCTGCAGGGTGTCGATAATGGTGGACACTGGTGAAAGTTATCACCATTATCGACACCCTGCGTGACTTCTCAAACGTGTGTTTCGATACAAAATGACGACTGTCAAATGAAAGAGTCAGAAACAAAGTAGGTTTCGACAAGGAGATCATGAAATATTGGTGAATTTGAGGAGTAAAAACATGTCCATGATCTTTCCATCGTCCACGCTTACCTGCGACGATAAGGCCATGCTTAAAAAAAAATCCGTTTCCTGTCCACCGGGTGAGCAAAAAAATTTTCAGTCGGGAGGGAGGGATTTTTTTTTTTTAATGGATGGATAAGAAATCGCAATGCTGTTTGCTTTTTCTTTCAGTACTTTTTTATTACAAAAGTAGACACATTTAATAAAATGACAGTTTAATCAACTGAAACTTGTACAAAAACTTTAAGTTAGCATTTTACAGTGGTGCTTGAAAGTTTGTGAACCCTTTAGAATTTTCTATATTTCTGCATAAATATGACCTAAAGCATCATCAGATTTTCACACAAGTCCTAAAAGTAGATAAAGAGAACCCAGTTCAACAAATGAGACAAAAATATTATTCTTGGTCATTTATTTAGTGAGGAAAATGATCCAATATTACATATCTGTGCGTGGCAAAAGTATGTGAACCTCTAGGATTAGCAGTTAATTTGAAGGTGAAATTAGAGTCAGGTGTTTTCAATCAATGGGATGACAATCAGGTGTGAGTGGGCACCCTGTTTTATTTAAAGAACAGGGATCTATCAAAGTCTGATCTTCACAACACATGTTTGTGGAAGTGTATCATGACACGAACAAAGGAGATTTCTGAGGACCTCAGAAAAAGCGTTATTGATGCTCATCAGGCTGGAAAAGGTTACAAAACCATCTCTAAAGAGTTTGGACTCCACCAATCCACAGTCAGACAGATTGTGTACAAATGGAGGAAATTCAAGACCATTGTTACCCTCCCCAGGAGTGGTCGACCAGCAAAGATCACTCCAAGAGCAAGGCGTGTAATAGTCACCAAGGTCACAAAGGACCCCAGGATAACTTCTAAGCAACTGAAGGCCTCTCTCACATTGGCTAATGTTAATGTTCATGAGTCCACCATCAGGAGAACACTGAACAACAATGTTGTGCATGGCAGGGTTGCAAGGAGAAAGCCATTGCTCTCCAAAACGAGATTGCTGCTCGTCTGCAGTTTGCTAAAGATCACATGGACAAGCCAGAAGGCTATTGGAAAATGTTTTGTGGATGGATGAGACCAAAATAGAACTCTTTGGTTTAAATGAGAAGCGTTATGTTTGGAGAAAGGAAAACACTGCATTCCAGCATAAGAACCTTATCCCATCTGTGAAACATGGTGGTGGTAGTATCATGGTTTGGGCCTGTTTTGCTGCATCTGGGCCAGGACGGCTTGCCATCATTGATGGAACAATGAATTCTGAATTATACCAGTGAATTCTAAAGGAAAATGTCAGGACATCTGTCCATGAACTGAATCTCAAGAGAAGGCGGGTCATGCAGCAAGATAATGACCCAAAGCACACAAGTCGTTCTACCAAAGAATGGTTAAAGAAGAATAAAGTTAATGTTTTGGAATGGCCAAGTCAAAGTCCTGACCTTAATCCAATTGAAATGTTGTGGAAGGACCTGAAGCGAGCAGTTCGTGTGAGGAAACCCACCAACATCCCAGAGTTTAATTGTGTAGCCCCACTGCAGACCGTTGTCGTTGTTAATTCATAGCATGCTCAGCTGCATGACTGTGTCATGCACCGAAAATAAGAGATTTACAAGCCAGGAACGCCTCATGATGCAATACGCAAGAAAAGAAAGAAGATTTACTGCCATTTTACTTTGTATTTGAGTAAAGTGAATAAATAAATGGTCTGTGGAAAATACATTTAATCCTGGGAACTGCGTGCACAGGAGTTTGTGTTTACTCCCTCCCGGCTGGCTACTTATTTGTCATGGCTGGCTAGTATGAGCCTTAGTGGAAAGCCCTGGGAATGCGGAAATGTCAAGTTCGAGTTTAGATTTACGAACCCGAAAAAAATGTCGAAAAACTGGCGTTAAAAAAAAAAAATTTCACCCGCACAAACGGCACTCACCCGGCCGGTGGACCGGAAACAGAACATTTTTTAATAATGGCCTTATGGATGGTCGATAATTGTAGCCACCGCTCTATCTAATTCACTTTAGTGGACTGATGGTGATGGCTTGGCATCACAGCAACCCAAAGTTAAACAGAAACCTTGAGCGTTTTATTTCTTACTTCACTGAGAGAATATTTTCAGTACATTGGGGTTTCAAGGGCACTAAACACTGACTTGTAGACTTCTTATCCTGTGGAAATTAGACTACTGGATTTAGACGATGAATATTAGTAGCGTTGACAAATTTTTGATGGAAATCCTTTTTGGGGGAAAAAAAAACACGTATGAAGGAAAACTAGTCTCTTTTGTTCTTTAATGAATTACTGGCTGCAAAAGTGCACATACATGTCAAGTTATACAGTTTCCCCGTTAGGGTCCATCAGTTGCCCTCACCTTCATAAAATCTGATGCATTTTTGTTTGGGTGTTCCTTTTCACCAATAAAGACATCCTGTAAAATTTTTTGACCATATTCAAAAGTCTAATGGTGGCACCATGAGGTTCATTTTTTGCCAAAAAACACTTATTTTATGTTTTCGCGTGAGGTTTGAATCACAATGTTGGACTCCATTTAGGCCATTATTAAAAAATGTTCTGTTTCCGGTCCACCTGCCAGGTGAGTGCCGTTTGTGCGGTTGAAATTTTTTTTTTTTAACGCCGGTTTTTCGACATTTTTTTCGGGTTCGTAAATCTAAAATCGAACTTGACATTTCCGCATTCCCAGGGCTTTCCACTAAGGCTCATACTAGCCAGCCATGACAAATAAGTAGCCAGCCGGGGAGGAGGGGAGTAAACACAAAATAAACTCCTGTGCACGCAGTTCCCAGGATTAAATGTATTTTCCACAGACCATTTATTTATTCACTTTACTCAAATACAAAGTAAAATGGCAGTAAATCATCTTTCTTTTCTTGCGTATTGCATCATGAGGCGTTCCTGGCTTGTAAATCTCTTATTTTCGGTGCATGACACATTCACGCAGTGGTGGCTATGCAATTACACACTCAGCGAACATTTCTCCATTTGTGTATGAAAATACACTCCAACCACTCAGTTTGGTTTCATTTACAACCAACGGTGTCTTTTGATGCCAGCACGTAATTGAACGAGAGAAGACTGGTTTACCGGAGACAAAATAAGCATCATCTCTGCTTCTGTTCCCTCCGACAGCCCCGACACACTACTGCCTCCGCCGAGTGCGTGCGCGCACACACACACCGCATGTCGGGGCCGCGGATGAGTTACTCTCCCTTGATCAACGAAGTCGGCGGGGAATTTGTGGTTATTATCGGTACAAACAGCGCGAATCACAACTTAAATGAGTGCGGTTCAGTTTCAGTATTGTCAGTCCGTTAGATAAACATTTAATTTTATTAAAATCAAAAATTAATATTTAGAGCCTGTGGGCTACAAAAATAATAGTCATTAAAGTAGCCGGCTGGACTTATTGTGTAGTCGGCAGCCGGAGCTTGCGGAAAGCCCTGCATTCCGCGCCACCATGAAGGAAGGAGATCCGGAGTTTTCAAACATTTGCTTAAGTGTGAAATCGCAAAATGGTATTCTAGCGAACAACAAAATAGTAAAAATCATTCAGTGATCATTTTAATAGTGTAATTTCATCCGAACTAGGCCTAACGGTCGATTTAGAACTACAAAAAGTCCGTGTGTCGGACATTTTAAGTACCTTTGTAAAAGTTTTGCAAATGTTGCAGTCAGCATTTAAAATGCTAACTTAAAGTTTTTGTACAAGTTTCAGTTGATTAAACTGTCATTTTATTAAATGTGTCTGCTTTTGTAATAAAAGTACTGAAAGAAAAAGCAAACGCAGCATTGCGATTTCTTATCCATAAAAAAAATTAAAAAATCCCTCCCTCCCTCCCGACTGAAAATTTTTTTGCTCACCCGGTGGACAGGAAACGGATTTTTTTTTTTTAAGGATGGCCTTACTGATTTCTTGTGACCCAGAGATCATGTTAAGAACCTCTGCAAGGGACTGAGAAGCATTAATGTGATTCATAATACATTTGTATTGTTTAAAAGTAGTTGAACAATGATTCAATGAACAGCTAAAACTCAAACTGTGCTTGATAATATATTTAGAATATGTACTAAAATATGTATCTAAGATATTTGGTATACTCTATAAGGTGCCATAATGTTTCATGAAATGTGATCGAAATTTTGTCATAAAAGTCATAAAATAGCAGCTTTTTCCAAAACTTTGAGCTCCTGGTGCCACCATTAAACTTTTGAATTTTGTCAAGATATTTCACCCAGTGTGTTTTCTTACCAAAAGGAACATAAAAACAAAAATGCATCATGATCAGAGGAACTTTTCATTTTTAGGGGGCAACTGATGCACCCTATTCCCCGTATTTTGTACAGGAAAATGCAAGTTTTTGGCGAATACGGCGTACACTGATTTTCATCCGGGAAAATTACGTTTTGGATCAGAGATTTTTTCCGTTACTCCGAGAATTTTCTTAGCATCCACCATTTATTTTTTTCAAACACGCATGCACAATGAAACGGAACTATTTTCGATTTATGTGGTTTTATAGTTGCACGTGGTTTTCTCGGTCATTTAAGTCCAACGTCTCGGACTGCCCAGACGTCTGCAGAAGTTATGTTCTGCCAATTTCTCGTGGAACACAACATCCCCTCGACTGTGGCAGACCATTTATCGCAGCGAGTGAAAAAGAAAAAAACAAACAAAAAGAAGTTTCCCGATTCAAAAGGGGTGTTCACACGGCAACTTTTACTGCGGTGTAGCACCGGGGCTGCCCCGGTAGAGCGTTCACACTGTATAAAGTTATACCGGTGTAGCCCCTGAAAGCTGCTTAAACCGGTGCAAATCTAACCCTGCTCGGGAGGTGGTTTAAGAAATTTACTCCGGAGTAAATGCTAGTTTGCGGGGCAGCACCGATATAAAATGGGACGTCTGAACGCTACAGGGGTAGACTCGCTACGCGTGAGGAGAGTTGATTACATACGGGCATTGCATAATTTGCATCCTGGTATTTTGCGCTTCCAAAATGGCGAATATCAAGAACAACAACAGAACTGCGTGTCTTCCAGTGTTGCCAGATTGGGCGGTTTTAAGTGCATTTTGGCGGATTTGAACATGTTTTGGGCTGGAAAACATCAGCAGTATCTGGCAACACTGGTGTCTTCATCCACGTTGTTTTCCCGGCGCTTGGTGATGCCATGACAACCGGGAAAAGGAAGTACATTTTCACGCATGCGCATATTTCATTTCCGCATTATTACTATCGTATAGCACGGTCGCAAAAACCGCCGTGTGAGCGCAAGTGGGGCTGCACCGGTGCTAACGCGCTTCTCTCTAGTAAGCAGGTTTGTGACGTGTGAACGCTCCACAAAATTTACACCGGTGTAAGATATATCGCAACAAAATACATCGGTGCAGCATCGATGCAAATATGTGCCGTGTGAACACCCCTAAAGACTGCACAGGTGAGCATTTGTGGGTTTTTTTTTTTTAAGTTTTTACTGTTTGCATGTAGGAAAGCTTCCTCCATTATGATGATAATTTAGGGAGGCGATACTGGGAGTCGCCGTTTATACAACCGCAACTGTAGTTACCGGCGATTTCTGGTTTCGCTTCCCTACACATTTTAATTGCTGATAGACATTCTATGTAGACACAGATGACCTGCACTCGTTACTACCATCAGTCGTCAGTAAACTGGAAAAGTATTGAATGAAGAGTGGTGGTGGTAACGACCGTCGGTAACCTGTCTCTAAAATGTGTAGTAGGGGATGAAAGCAGTTTAACACCATCTACATGTTTGCCGTGCTCTGATTTTCTTTTCCTGACCAGGAAAATAATAGATGTGTATTGGGGAAAGGTCTTTGATGTAAAACCTGCTCTGGGTGTTGCCAGGTTTCCAACGCTGAAACAACTTTTTACTGCTTTGCTGTGCCTCCCACAGAGCAATGCAGATAGTGAGAGGGCTTTTTCATTGGTTAGGAAAATTCATACTGAGGACAGAAAAAAATATGGCTGCAGACACATTAACTGCATATCTGCAAATTAAAATGAACTGTGACGAGGAGCTACAACTGCGACCCAAGCAGTGATATTATAGCTAGTGCCAAATCTGCAACATCTTTGTACAACACAGAACACTCCAAAAAGGAATGCAATTTAAATTCGTTATAAATTACTGGGAAAATTTTCAATTTAACTTGATAATTTATTAATATTTTCACTTATCATTGTTTGCATAATATACTTAATGTGGTTCAGCCATCTTTAGTTGGATCGAACACTGCTTGCGGTGTCGAGACTTTTTTCCTCAAATGGAACTTTTACGAACCTGTTTGACATGATTATATATAATTTATTACATGTAACCTACTATTTTAATTAGCATACCTACTTAGTACTGCTGTTATATTTCAAGCAATTTTCTTTCTAGGTGATGTCAACACTTGTCAAATAGAACGTTGTGTAATTTTTACGAACTATTTAATATTAATACATTTTATTTGCAAAATTTGCATCAATAATTCTGGTATTACTGATACAATGTATATTAAATAATTAAGTTTATAGTTCAGTCAGTCATTCTCTTAGATAATTGTTTCCTTGACTGGATATATACTAGTGCATCTCAAAAAATTAGAATATTGTGAAAAAGTTCAATATTTTCCATCAGTTATTTAAGAAAGTGAAAATGTTATATATTATAGACTCATTACACATAAACTAAAATGTTTCAAGCATTTTTCTATTCTAATCAGTATGGCATACAGTACAAAAACATAAAAAAAAAATCTCAAAATATTAGAATATTTCATTTCGAGTTTGAGTAAAACAGTATGAACACAGTGTATCTCTCGGTCTAGTTCAGTACACACAACCACAATCATGGGGAAGACTGCTGACTTGACTGTTGTCCAGAAGATGACCACTGATGCCCTCCACAAGGAGGGTAAGCACAAAAGATCATTGCTGAAAGGGTGGCTGGAAAAGGTGCACAAGCAACAGGGATGGCCGCAGTCTTGAGAGGATTGTCAAGAAAAGTCGATTCAAGAACTTGGGAGAGCTTCACAAGGAGTGGACTGAGGCTGGTGTCAGTGTATCAAGACCCATCACGAACAGACATCTTCAAGAAAGGGGATACAACTTTCACATTCCTAATATCAAGCTACTCCTGAGCCAGAGACAATGTCAGAAGTGTCTTATCTGGGCTAAGGAGAGAAAGAAATGGACTGTTGCTCAGTGGTCCAAAGTCCTCTTTTCAGATGAAAGTACATTTTGCATTTAATTTGGAAATCACGGTTCTAGAGTCTGGAGGAAGAGTGGAGAGGCACAGAATCCAAGGTGTTTGAAGCCCAGTGTGAAGTTTCCACAGTCTGTGATGATTTGGGGTGCCATGTCATCTGCTGGTGTTGGTCCACTGTATTTTATCAAGTCCAAAGTCAACACAGCCATCTACCAGGAGATTTTAGAGCACTTCATGCTTCCGTCTGCTGACGAGCTTTTTGGAGATGCTGATTTCCTTTTCCAGCAGGACTTAGCACCTACCCACAGTGCCAAAACTACTACCAAATGGTTTGCTGACCATGATATTACTGTGTTTGATTGGCCAGCCAACTTGCCTGACCTGAACCCCAGAGAGAATCTATGGGGTATTGTCAAGAGGAAGATGAGAAACACCCGACCCAAAAATACAGATACGCTGAAGGCCGCTATCAAAGCAACCTGGGCTTCAATAACACCTCAGCAGTGCCACAGACTGATCACCTCCATGCCACACCACACTGATACAGTAATTCATGGTAAAGGAGCCCCAACCAAGTATTGAGTGTATAAATGAATATACTTTTCAGAAGTTGGACATTTCTGTCTTGTAAATCCTTTTTTTGATTGATCTTAGGGAATATTCTAATAATTTGAGATACTGGGTTTCTGATTTTCATGAGCTATAAGCCATAATCATCAAAATTAAAACAAAAAAAGGCTTTAAATATTTCACTTTACATGTAATGAATATAGAATATACTGTATGAAAGTTTACCTTTTTGAATTAAATTATGAAAAAAAGGAACTTTTTCATGGTATTCTAATTTTTTGAGATGCACTAGTAGTCCTTTTTAATTCAGTTGTTTTCTCCGGGATCTAAAATTTCTTTTTATTCAGTACATGCTTATTTGATCCCTTTAACTTGATGCAGTGTGATAAATATGCCGATTGCAATCGGAGTGTATAATGTGGAATAAAACAATCGGTGCTTTGGATTATATATTGGAATTTTTTCTCGTGTATAAGGGCTCATGGGTGTACGTCAGGGAAAAGTACAGATTTTGTAAAGGCATGGGGAACTAAAGGTTGACATGCATGAGTGCATACTATGGGGCTAAACAGGCGGCTAAACAGTTGGGTTACCTTGGCAACGAGGGTTCCAATTAGAGTAAAGCTTAATAAGCTGACCACGTGACGTTACCTGTGCGTCACGTGGTCAGGGCACTAAACACTGACTTGTTGAGTTCTTATTAAGTGGAAATTAGACTACTGCAGAGGCGTAGCTAGGATTTTTCGGGGGGGGTCACACACTGACTGGCAGCCTGAGTACACTGTATTGCAAAAAATAATTCCCATTGCTAGTTTTAGGCAGCTTAGAAACCGGCTTTTCCATTATTGCTGTTTCTTCGACGTTTTCTTGATGTTGTATTCTAGAAACGGCACTAAAACTTAGCTTCGAAACCACAAAATGCAACTGTGATGGAAAAAATATATAATAAATTGCTTACCTTTCTTCACGTCGAAAGGAGGAGGAAAGTTTCGCTTGTTTTGACATGGCGAATTATTAACACAAGAGGAAATACTCGTAATTCGCAACTAAAAAGACTGCAGCTACACAGGCAGCTTGAACATGCTTTCTAGCGCGATCGTGTTGCGCTTGCGCAGAACTGTGTCAGTCCTGCGCGCCTTGGGCTGCGTGTGCACCTAACGAGCTCCGGCACGCATGCCGTTAACAAAGAACACCTGTCTTTAATCAATGAACTATGTTTGGACTATTTAAGGACCGCGCCCATGCAAGGACGATGCGAAGTATTACGCCGCGTCTCGTGTGCCTTACTGAGCCTGGTTTCCTCTCCCTGTTCTTGTTGGCCTCCTGGTTTTTCCACTCCTGTTTCTCGTCCTTTGATCTTGTATAGTTTTGCCTCTGATATTCTGTCTGCGCCTCGATTGACCTCGTGCCTGTTTCCTCGATTACGACTTTGCCTGCTGTTTCGGACTGTTTGCCTGTTGTGTGCGTTTCACGCACTTTGTATTATTTAACATATCTGCACTTACATCCGCCTCTCCCGCACACACTCTGACAAATCGGGTTTTCGCACCCAAACCACAGGAAGTCCATACAAGGGTATAGAAACCCTAATGAGACTGAGGTAACAATCTAGTTTAAAAAAAAAAAAAAAGTTCGAAAAATTACAGTGGGCGTTTTTCTAATATTCTTATGCAGCTGTTGAAAAAATGCAGAGATGCCTACCCCAAATTTTGAATTTCAGTATTCTTGAAAACATTTTTCAGTATTTTGGAATGACTTTCAGTAACATTAATTTATGCGCATTTCCATTATAAAGAGGTATATATACCAATATGTTTAACATTTAAATTATTAAAAAGAACTGTTTTGTGTGAATTGAATCAACAAAACGCGAGCAGCCATCTCAACTGAATTTCCACTCAACAAATTTCTAGAGTAGGGCTGTAACAATATGCGTATCGAAATCGAAATCGCGATACGCAGAGCCACGATACGTGTCGCGATACAAGAAGGCAGAATCGCGGTACACCCTTTCAAACTTCTCAGCCCAAAAACAGAGGTGCTTCCAAACTTCAATTTATGAATACTTTACTTTTTATTTAAATTACATTTTAAACTTACTTAAATTACTTTTATTTTTTTATATCTATTAGTAAGTTGTTTTTTCGCCGACCTGCGACAATCTTCTGCGAGTCACGCAACGTCCACACTCGCCACTGGCAGAGCATTCATTTCTTTTAAGCGGTCGCCATTCTGGTTGCGACGCGGGGAGCGAATCTGTAAACAAGCAGCTCATTGGCTGGCTAGGTGTGCTACAAGCCAATCACAATCACTTGACCGGAAAGGCATGCAGTGTTGCCAGATTGGGCAGGTTTAGGTGCTTTTTGGCTGGTTTTGAACATATTTTGGGGTGGAAAACGTTAGCAATATCTGGCAACACTGAAGGCATGTCTGCTTGGGCGGAAGCCTTCTGCGGCAGTTACATTTTGACACGCGAGCAATGTTTCACCATAAAAATTCCGTAATTTCCATCTGTTTTCCGCGATCACAGAAAATCATTGGCCCTATGAGAGTGAGACAGTGAGAGAGCCACCCCCCCCAAAAAAAAATCTTAACGGATTTACACGATTTGGAAAAATGACTTTTTCAGAACTGAAAAAAACAGAGCTTCCGGCTCAACAGTATTATTTTGAGAAATAAAACAATCTTTGGATATACATTTGTTCATTTTTGCATACATATTACTCATTCTCTGCAGTGGTCCGAATTATTTGTTATTAAATAGTTAATGTAAGTAAGTAAATGTTAATAAGTCAAATTTACTACTTTAAAATTTTTTTTTTTTTTTTTTAAATCGTGGGTGTATCGAATCGTGGGTCAAAAATCGCGATACGAATCGAATCGTGAGTTGGGTGTATCGTTACAGCCCTATTCTGGAGCATACAATATATCACATTTTTATAAATACAATAGTGTTCCCTGTTTGCAGACATTACGGTTGACTACCAGTCATTGGTATTTAATGTAACTCCTCAAAAGTATTATATTAAATTGCCTGGCAAAATGTTCTACCTGTTAACGGATTCTAATAAAATTTAAAAAAAAAATTCTTATTTCATGCCAAAGAGAGTCCAACATTGTTATCTTAATGTCCCAATATATAAATACTTCAGCATAATGCTTCAGAAGAGATATTGAATAAAATGACATTTATAATTGTATTTAAAACAGTGGAATGATCAATTTTTTGCCACAATCCCAACAGCACTAATCATAAAATTCTGTTTTTGATCATACTACATGTACATTTGCACTTGCAACACTGAAAAGACTTTGAATTAAAGAAGTCCAGCCAGTGTTTGATATTTCAGTGAATAAAAATCAGACATGTAAAAAGAAACTGAATAAGTTTAACTCACATTTCATGGCACTAATCGGCAAGTTCAACTCCAAGCACAGGTCAACCATCACCGCTTCAGCACGGGTCACGTTCCGTGTCTTTTCATCCACAGATTTCGTAAAAAACTGCTGGATACCCCCAGATTTACTTTCCGCCTGACTCGCCATTTCAGCATACTCCATATGTTTTTTTTGTAGTTGACATGCCGCGTGCAGTCATCGCGACCACCACGAGTGATGTTAATGTCAGTTCTACACAGTTTGCAGTGCACGTATCCATTGCCCTTTTGACTGGGTGTAATGCACAGCCATTCTACCGTATCGAAAATAGCGCGAACAAATGTGCGGAATCTGCGCATGTCACACACAGCATGTGCGGTTGTCATAAAAATAAATAGCCTAGCCGTGAATCGCGCATGGATTGAAAAAGTCGCTTGGACATTTAAAAACAACTCACTGGAATTTAAGACTTTATAATAATTCCGTACAGAATAACACTGTTTGCCGTAACATCGTATTTACGTAACTTTTCCGTACAAAATACGGCCAATCCGTACTAGTAGGCATCTCTGCAAAGAACACCTGTATTTAATCAATGAACTATGTTTGGACTATTTAAGGACCGCGCCCATGCAAGGACGATGCGAAGTATTACGCCGCGTCTCGTGTGCCTTACTGAGCCTGGTTTCCTCTCCCTGTTCTTGTTGGCCTCCTGGTTTTTCCACTCCTGTTTCTCGTCCTTTGATCTTGTATAGTTTTGCCTCTGATATTCTGTCCGCGCCTCGATTGACCTCGTGCCTGTTTCCTCGATTACGACTTTGCCTGCTGTTTCGGACAGTTTGCCTGTTGTGTGCGTTTCACGCACTTTCTGCTCATATCGCACTGCGTATTATTTAACATATCTGCACTTACATCCGCCTCTCCCGCACACACTCTGACAAATCGGGTTTTCGCACCCAAACCACAGGAAGTCCATACAAGGGTATAGAAACCCTAATGAGGCTGAGGTAACAATCTAGTTTAAAAAAAAAAAGTTAGAAAAATTACAGTGGGCGTTTTTCTAATATTCTTATGCAGCTGTTGAAAAAAATGTATGGTCCGACAAAGGGGGGGGGGGGTCATGGGCACCCCAGGACCCCCCCAGCTACGCCCCTGTACTGGATTTAGACTATGAATAGTTCATACTTTATTAGTAGCGTTGACTAATTTTTGATGGAAATCCTTTTTTTGGGGAAAAAAAAAACATTTCAAAACAACACGTATGAGAGAAAACTAGTTTATTTTGTTCTTTAATTAATCACTGGCTGCAAAAGTGCAGACTATGGGGCTAAACAGTCTCGGCTAGCAAGTTTTGTCAGTTGGGTTACCTTGGCAAAGAGGGTTCCAATTAGAGTACAGCTTGATAAGTTGACCACGTGACGTCACCTGTGCGTCACGTGGTCAGGGCACTAAACACTGGCTTGTCGAGTTCTTATCCTGTGGAAATTAGTATAGGTAATCGTATGGGGCTGAGTAAATAAGAATTAATTTCATGAGTGATTTCGAAGTTTTGAAAATTGCGAGGACAATTTCAAAACTTGGAAATCACAAGTGAAATTGATCCTTAATTTTACGAGGAACCATACGTTTACTCGTTTACAATATATATGGCCAAATTCACACTTCGGAAGCCGTTCAAGTTCACATTTGTCATTCACGTTTTCTGAACCAATCAGGGCGCAAGACTATCTTGCACGTTTGAATCAGTTTCTAAAGTGTCTTTCATCACGACATGAAGATTTTGGACAGGATTTTTACATCTTTCAGGATCTCATCTCATCATCTCAAGCCGCTTTATCCTGTTCTACAGGGTCGCAGGCGAGCTGGAGCCTATCCCAGCTGACTACGGGCGAAAGGCGGGGTACACCCTGGACAAGTCACCAGGTCATCACAGGGCTGACACATAGACACAGACAACCATTCACACTCACATTCACACCTACGCTCAATTTAGAGTCACCAGTTAACCTAACCTGCATGTCTTTGGACTGTGGGGGAAACCGGAGCACCCGGAGGAAACCCACGCGGACACGGGGAGAACATGCAAACTCCGCACAGAAAGGCCCTCGCCGGCCACGGGGCTCGAACCCGGACCTTCTTGCTGTGAGGCGACAGCGCTAACCACTACACCACCGTGCCGCCCTCTTTCAGGATTGTCTCAGATGCCGATCCAATGCTGCCTGCATTACTTTAAGAGAGTCTGGTTCACAGTTTTTTCCCCATTTTCTTTCCTCACTTCTGCATAAAACTGCGATAGCACCTTGTCTAACTCACAGCATTCATATGCCACTAGAGAGTCGTTTATTTGTCTTTCTGCGGCCCATTTCTGAAACACGGAAAGCCAAAAATTCGTACTTTTTTTTGGTATTTTCATTTTCGCTTGCAGCTTTCAATCGGTTTATCATTTCTTTGTCAAATATAGTGAAACGCGGCATTGCTGAGTCAGCCATTCTGTTGACAAAATTTGCTAATTTTTGTAACCGTAACCAAGCAACGAACTAGCCAATAGCATTTCAGAAATATGGCCCCGTGTTAAGGAAAAAAAAAAAGCCCTCCTTGACTGACCAATCAGAATTGAGTAATTTGGCCCGATGCAGGGTTTTCCCCAAAACGTTTTAGCGTGTCGGGCCCGATACGCTTGCTGTGCCTGCCGATACGCTTAGTCGCTTTAGTTAAAATCCGACATGCTTAGATTTATACTGATACGTTAAATTTCCTACCCACAAATAACGAGATACATAGGAGAGCAAATAACAGATCCATTTACATATTGATTGATATTTGTGTTAAACAAGCGGTCTTTTTTCCCAATGTTTGTGTTGATTCTGTCAAAGTAATATGTATGATGTAAACAAACTGTAATCTGTTGGCTATGTCAAGATCACGTGTTCAAACCATCCAATAAAAACATCGAAAGAAAACGTCAGACTTCCCGGAATTTTCGGATTCATTATAAGCGATCTCATTGGCTGCCGATGTTGTCCCCCACCAGACAGACAAAGCCGACTAATTTTAATAAGCTAGGAGAAGACTCGCTGGACAAATTAATCCACATCAGCATGGATGACAGCGAGATGGACGATGAGAGGGTTGCCCAACATTGGGCCGAGCAAAAGCCAAGGAGAATTAATCTGCTTTAAAGGAGTAGAAAACTTAATTCATTAGTTTGGGTTTGCAGAAAGATTATGCGCTTATAAACACTCTCAAGAAGTGAAGTTGTCCAAATGTGTCAAATATAGCATCATTTCAAATAATAATCATCAGCATTTTTGGCAGTGTGATGTCACTGGGATCCATTTCACAAACGAAGGCTCCGGATTATTCTTTCGTTAAAGGCTCACAGTGACATCACACTGCCAAATACGCTTATCATTATTATTCGCAATTATGCTACATTTGACACTTATTAACAAATGTGACCCCTCACCGAATCCAGGGACACATGTCGGCCGAAACGAATCCGAGATAATCGCAAAAGTAGCATTTTTTTTTTAAATTTGTGATTTTTGTTTTTTTCCATCATGTGCAAGTTGAGATCTTGAAGAATGCAATCAGTATTTCAGATAATAGATTGTTTTGTTGGAAAAGCATACAGTTTTTGTTGCAAATTGTCTCGTTTTTGTCCGGACTGTAGCCTGCTGGGGGGTGTGGGTAAATTACCATATGGGCCATTCACATGATGATTTAAGTCTTTTGTTTTTTTTTTTTTCCGCGAATCAGCTGTATGATACGAGCTGAGCGCATGGCTACTTAACTGCATACAGGCGTGTAATTTCACTATGGAATGAGTTACTAAACAGAGCGCAGAGGAGCAAACACCGCGAAACAAACAGACACACGGTATTTACATCGGAGATAACCATTTCTAGCAAAAAAACCCGCAACCTCATTTTCCAGATTTAATGGAATACTTGAATGATCGGATGATACACGGACCGTTCTAGGATTACATTCCATCGGAGGCATTGGTGTGTGCAAGGCGCCGTTTCTCTTTCTGATGGGGTAAGTTTATTAATCTAAGGCTGTGTGGTTATTTTTGCATGTAACGGAGAGTGTTGTGGTTTGGTTAAGCCTAGGTCACAACCGGACGTACGATTTTTTTGGCGTTTCCCAAATCGCTGCGGTTTTTTTTTTTGTTGTTCACGGAGAAAGACGCGCGTCGGCCGTAAGTTTGTCTTGCAACCTGAAAAAACCGTAAGTGCCCGTAGAGTTTGTTTGACATGACAAAGAACCTCTGCGGCCGGTCTGCGGCTCGAAAATCAGCACGTCACACGCGCGCTCTCGTGCGTTTCATGCGTGCTCTCCGTGTGTTCCTTGCGTTTTTTGCGTGTAGACCGGCCGTAGGAGCGCGTACTGTACGGCCGGTTGTGACCGAGGCTTTACATGAAACTAGTGTTGTGTTAGTTGTGTCATCATCGTGCTATCTTTCTTTCTTACGGTGTGAGTAATTTTTCAACCACAAAACGTTAAAGTATACTTTAGGACTTATTTTTGTACTTCATAATTGTGTTGGGCATACTTTGCATGGAAGGAAAATTGACGTGGTGATCTTTGTTTACATGAAAGTAGTATCGTGCTAGCTCGTAGGGGGCAGGGCTTTCCTTAATATCATGCAAATGAGCACCATTATGTGCCCGCCCTGCACCCAGAGTAGCTGAGATGGAAAACTTTGAGGGCGATTTTCTCCCTTTCCTGTTTTAAGAAGTATACACTTTCAAAAGGCCACACATTCTTCAAATATTGTCAGAGCTCCACATGGAAGGCATCATTGGAAAGCTTAGAAACTGTACTTTCTGAATCTGTCAATAACTCAAAATGCCCCCGGGCCGACATGTGTCCCTGGATTCTGTGATCTGCCACAAATTCTCTTCATGAAATGTGTTCAAAAGTACATAATCTTTCTGCAAACTTAAACTGGAGAAATTAAGTTTTCTTTTCCTTTAAATATATATGTTTTAATCTTAATCTAGTCCATTTAATAAAGTGCCAAAATTTAAACTTTATAATATGCAGTTGCCTTACTTTTCTTTTCAGTGTATCTTAGTTCTACATATATTACGGTAATTGCATCCAAAACATTCTAAATCATTACAGTTATAGTAATACAGCAACTTATTTTAAGGCGGCAGGTCTTAGGTTCAGATCCCTTTGTGATCAACAGGAGGTGATGATGATCGATTCTCTTCGTTGGATTGCGTAAGATGGAGCAAACCACTGTTCATATTTTCATGCACGTTTTTATTCCAACACTACTTGATCATAGATAATTAAGGGATCCCCGTAGATTTTCAATCTATCATATACCTCAGTAATCTCAAACAAAACAGTTTAACTTGCATGTTGAACTTTACGGTGAAATTTCAAATGTGTATACATGAATACTATTTAGGTCAGAAATCACTGAAACACTGGTAAAATCTATCCTATAGACCCCTTCGCAGTAAACGTTAGGGGTGTGCAAAAATATCGATACGGCGATATATCGCGATACTTTGTCTTCTGATTCAATATCGATACTCAAAATTTGAATATTGATATTTTTTCAAATAATAAATCATGTTTCAGACGGGTTGTAAATCCAGTACGACTTCCGCACCTCCGCTCCGCGAGGTGTCGCTGTGCCGCTCCCTCACTGCAAGGCACTTGTCGTCTTCTCTTTTTTCCCCGGCGGTTGCAGTGAGGAAAAAAAAACAAGCAAGCATGGCTGTTAACGTAAACCTAGAGACGCCGCCGAACTTTAAGGCAGATGTTTGGAGGCACTTTGGATTCCAAAGGAAAGGAGAAAAAAAAACAGTGAGCCGGTGTTCTGTAAAGTTATCCTACCAAGCCTACTGCGCATGGGCAATTCCATGTAAATGTCAACCTCACCATGCAAAAATAAAGCAACATGTAATACATCAAAACCACTCCCAGAGATCTCACCTAGGCCTGTATTTTACAGATGTGAATAAGTTGAACCAATTTGTAACCAACCTAATACGTCACTGTCAGACTTTCTTTCTTATAATGTAAACCCCAAGCTAAAATCAACTTTGATCATGTACAATTCTATATTATTGCCACAAGCCACAGAAATGTATGCTAAAATCCACAAAACAGCAAAACAATAGCCATCCTAAATATTATTTAAGAACTTTGATAGTTTTAGCTGATATTTAGAGAGTTTTTCAAAGGGTTATGGTGGTTAAATTGCTGATTTTTTAAACATATGCCATGTCTATTTCAGACGCGTCACATCCATAACGGAATTTCGTCACATCCATAACGCTGACTTTTCCTTCCGAAACTCTGCATGAAATACAAAATATTTTAAACAAAAGATTTTTTAATATTCACCTTGGACCCCTCTATCAAATGGATATCTCCATTTCGACATTAGGTTTACAATTTCACAGAGTTTGATAAAAATGTACAGTCACCCAAGAAAAGTGATACTTTTTCTGTCACATCCATAACGCATCTTTTATTGGCGTTTTCTGGCATGCCCTAGATGTACTATGGGAATTGTTCTTGTTCCATCACTTCTCCAGTATGGTACAGCCTTAAAATATGCAACACCTGTTTAAATACTGGGAGACAATAAAACATGCACTGGGTCATTTGTTGCCATTTTGAGTTCAAGTGTCACGTCCATAACGCTGGAATTGCTCGCATGCGCGAAATCCAGGAGGGTAGGAAAATTCAACAGTACTTTTGTCCTACCGATCAACTGGGCTGATAAAAAAATCGGTAAGTATTTCACGCATTTGCCGATTTTTATGTTTTGTGCGTATTGGTCGAGTCTTTGGCCGAGTCAAATAATTTGTAATGCCTTGTTTTGAATAATAAACCAGTCTGTATGAGAACTTGCTAATTCATGTGTTTTGCGCATGCGCAGTAGGCTTTGCGCATGCGCAGTAAGAGACTAAGATGCACACTGCACTTTTCAATGTGTTTCAGACAGTGTGTTGTTCCTGCAAAATAAGCACAAGTTAAATGTTCTCCGGTATATGTTCTCAAGTTTACAAAGAACAAATTGATATTAGTGTTAGCACTGAAATGTATGTGCAGTCTGCAGTGCAAGTTTTCATAAAACAATTTGATTCTGCTTGTTAAGCAGCACTGATGTGTCCATGCTTACAGAAAAGTTGAGAATACTAGGACAGAAATGGGAATTTTCTGTATGTTGTAGTGAAGCAACTCTTGGTTTTGCCAGCAGTGGAATAGAGACAAATATACGTATGTCTGGCAAGAGTGTGTAGTTATGTAAGTGAAATGTAATTTTACAGTGGTCAATAAATTCTGATTTTCTTCAGTGACACATATCGTGATGTGGTTGAAATTTCTTGCAATATATCCGTTATCGCAGAATCGCTGTATCGTGATATCGTTATCATGGGCAAAATATCGCCATAGTATCGTATCGTGAGGTATCTGGTGATACCCAGCACTAGTAAACGTCATTCATACGTAAGCAGAAATTGCGCGCGCAGCCTGGACCCAAAAAAGACTCAGAAATGCCTAGTTGTTGTGTTGTCGGGTGTCAGAATCGTAGCAGTGATGGGGTTCAGAATTCCAGCAGGATCTCACCCATTCCAAAAAAATAAAATCGCCGACGTCTATGACTACAAGCCATCAAACGTGTAGACTGGGATGAAAGCACCATCAAAAATGCGCGGGTTTGCAGCGCCCACTTCATCACAGGTAAGATCCGGCTATTTATCAAATCTTTCTTTTTTATTCTTTCTAGTCTTCGTTTATTGATGTAGCAAAATACTTTGGTAACGTTTGTCTGATTAGCTGGGTCATAGTTACACAATGTAATGAATATCGTTAGCATGTTAGCTTAGCTTTGCATGCAGTTTTGTTTGTAGGAGAGGTCTCGCTTGACTCAAGCAGTCCAGATTTTGTGCCATCATTATTTGTGTATGCCGAAAATCACAATTTTAAAGCAAGGATGGAAAGGTCAAATTGTGTGCCCTCGCTCTAAATGCCAACTTACGTTGACTGCTCTACCCTAGCTCCCGCCCCGTTCAGTTTCATTTCTGCTCTCTGCCTCTCGCTTTTTACGCAGCTCTGATTTCTCTTAGCTGCACTCTTTACACTATCATTCCTTTCATGCCGTTACCTCCTGCAAATTGCTGTTTAGTGTTGGTATTTGCTGTTGTAGCTAAAGCCACATTGCCATCACATCACTGGCATAATTTGATTAAAACAAAATGAATATGAATGTCCCATTGTTAATCAAGTTGTACATGCCCGCACATAACATAATCATATGCGTCTAAAGACTTGTAGGCACGAAGTTTTTCGTGGGTGTACACTGAAGTCTTGTCAATAAGGTACGAGTATATATCTGGCCATTGTATACCAGGGAACTTACTAACATCGTCCGTCCACTCTTTAATTAAATACGGATCCGGTAGGCGATGTCCACTTGTTAGAGTTAACTGATTTATGTAGCATTCTCGATCTTGTAACGACAATTGTTTGGCATAATCTGACAGCTCATAATGCCGGTCTGTGGGCAGCGCCATTGTTTCTGGGTCCAGGCTGCGCGCGCATCCTGACAACGGTCGGTTTGTTTACAAGCATGCGAAGGGGTCTATAATCATGTATCTAAAACCTCTCAGAGACCCTGAAAATGCACCCGAGAGCATCTATTTTCAAAAAATTTTCCAGGGGAGCATGCCCCCGCACCCCCCTAGTTTCGCTTCGCACCTTTGCCGCTTGCTTTCACACCATTAGCACTCAATTGTCTGTGTATTATCATGCCAGAATTTAGGGCTTTAATTTTTTTCTGGGGAAAACGCTGCTATGTATTAAAAGACTATGAATAGTTCATACTTTATTAGTAGCGTTGACTAATTTTTGATGGAAATCCTTTTTTGTGGAAAAAAAAACATTTCAAAACAACACGTATGAAGGAAAACTAGTCTATTTTGTTCTTTAATTAATGACTGGCTGCAAAAGTGCAGACTATGGGGCTAAACAGTCTCGGCTAGCAAGTTTCGTCAGCTGGGTTACCTTGGCAACGAGGGTTCCAATTAGAGTACAGCTTAATAAGCTGACCACGTGACGTTACCTGTGCGTCACGTGGTCAGGGCACTAAACACTGACTTGTCGAGTTCTTATTAAGTGGAAATTAGACTACTGGATTTAGACTATAAACATATGGCCCTTTTCCACTACCCTTTTTCGGCTCACTTCAGCCCGACACGGCTCGCGTTTCGACTACCTCAGAGCAGCACGACTCAGCTCGCTTCAGCCTTACTCAGCACCCAAAACTTTTTTTGGTTTTGGAGTGGGGCTGAAGCGAGCCAAACCGAGCAGAGTGAGGCTGGGGGCGTGAGCAGACACTCCCCTGTGCACTGATTGGTGAGGAGGAGTGTCCTCACATGCCCACACACGCCCCGCGAGCACGCTGGGATCTGTAAACACCGCAAACCCGGAAGGAGAAGAATTACGAGAATTTCTGAAGCCTTATGCGCCTCGCCTCATCTATACGCTCTTGCCAGTATCTGTTGGCGTTGTCGGCGACAACAAGCCACAGCACCAAGACCAGCAACACTAACGACTCCATGTCCTCCATGTTTATTGTTTACTATCCGGGTCGTGAGACTACCGCTTAAAAGGTCACTGATGTCACTGTTTGCGCCGCCTAACGACATCACGTGACGTCCACCCACTTTCGCTAACTCCACCCAATGTGTCCACCCACTTCCAGCCAGCACGGTTCAGCGCGGTTGTAGTCGAAATGCAACCCCAACAGCCCCGCTCAGCTCGACTCAGCCCAACTCAACACGTTTGTAGTGGAAAAGTGGCAATACATGTCAACCTATACGGAATGTCCATATTTTATACGGATTTGATTCTATAAACATAGTATACGGGCGTATAAATAAAGTTATACGGATTCTTTTAAAAAACTTCAATATTTATTTAGAGCTATAATCAATTCCCACGATGATAAAAGAGCGCATAGCATTTACAAACGTACTGTACACCACAGACAGCCAGTAAAGAGTCTTATGAAATCGCGCGTTATCTTGTGGTAGCGAGACTTCGTTCCACTTTTGATCATGCGCACACCGCATTGCGAGAATCCCGCCAACCTTGAAGTCACAGACATATAAGCATAGACGCCGCCTTCTGCGTAGAATCATACGTCATCCTCGCCGCCATATTGGATGTTGCAAAGTGGAGATTCTTCAACCGTCTCTGGTATAGCGTCTAGACAGTAGCCGAGAATAAAGATGCCTCATTCATGTGCTGCGTTTAACTGTACCAACAGGTTTACCGTCCAAACGAGATCACATGGGATTACCTTTCACAGGTGAGACTGGAAAAATACTTTTCATTGTATTTGGTCATTATAACGTAATTTTACAAACAGATTTTCCTGACTTTGTGGCTAATATGAAGTCTTGCGCATAATAGCCGCTCGGTGAAACCTGTCTCCAAACAACGAAGTATTTCCTTCGTAACTACGCTGATAACACTTTGTGTTTTTGTCAAACATTGGAGCTTTGTATTCATTCTGAAGGTTTATTGTTATTAATATTGAATAAAAAGTAACTGGGATATGAGCAATTCCAGTGTTATGGACGTGACACTTGAACTCAAAATGGCAACAAATGACCCAGTGCATGTTTTATTGTCTCCCAGTATTTAAACAGGTGTTGCATATTTTAAGGCTGTACCATACTGGAGAAGTGATAGAACAAGAACAATTCCCATAGTACATCTAGGGCATGCCAGAAAATGCCAATAAAAGATGCGTTATGGATGTGACAGAAAAAGTATCACTTTTCTTGGGTGACTGTACATTTTTATCAAACTCTGTGAAATTGTAAACCTAATGTCGAAATGGAGATATCCATTTGATAGAGGGGTCCAAGGTGAATATTAAAAAATCTTTGTTTAATTTGGTGACTGACCCCTTGAAAATGGTTCCTCCAGGAACCATGACGTTTCAGTTGTCAAGACAACGGAAAAACTAAAATACAAATACAAGAGCATTTTGTTTTGTGCACAAGAGCATTGTGACGTATCTTTCTGTTTTTGTATTTTAGTTTTTCCGTTGTCTTGACAACTGAAACGTCATCGTTCCTGGAGGAACCATTTTCAAGGGGTCAGTCACCAAAGGGTTAAAATATTTTGTATTTCATGCAGAGTTTCGGAAGGAAAAGTCAGCGTTATGGATGTGACGAAATTCCGTTATGGATGTGACGCGTCTGAAATAGACATGGCATATGTTTAGAAAATCAGCAATTTAACCACCATAACCCTTTGAAAAACTCTCTAAATATCAGCTAAAACTATCAAAGTTCTTAAATAATATTTAGGATGGCTATTGTTTTGCTGTTTTGTGGATTTTCGCATACATTTCTGTGGCTTGTGGCAATAATATAGAATTGTACATGATCAAAGTTGATTTTAGCTTGGGTTTTACATTATAAGAAAGAAAGACTGACAGTGACGTATTAGGTTGGTTACAAATTGGTTCAACTTATTCACATCTGTAAAATACAGGCCTAGGTGTAAGGTATTAGGCAGAGACCCGTCCACCCGTAAATTTGACGGGCGATTGCCGATTTCAACGGGCAAGTACACACACAGACGGATACTGAAACGGACGATAATGCCGAAAATTTTCGCACATGAATACTCCCACATGTCATCCGATAAATCCAGTTATGTTCCGCCCACACACGGACTGGCCATCGGGAGTAGCGGGAGTTTTCCCGGTGGGCTGGTGGTTCAGCGTGGGCCGGCGGAGAAAAAAAAAAAAAAAACAGTTGCGCGCTGGCCTTTAATATGATAAGCAATGTTAACAGTTTATTTAACAAACTGTTAACATTGCTTATTACAGTTGCGCGCTGGCCTTTAATATGATAAGCAATGTTAACAGTTTGTTAAAGAAACTGTTAACATTGCTTATCATATTAAAGGCCAGCGCGCAACTGTTTTTTTTTTTTTTTTTTTTTTTTTCTCCGCTGGCCCACACTGAACCACCGGCCCACCGGGAAAACTCCCGCTACTCCCGATGGCCAGTCCGTGTGTGGTTCCGCCATCATTTACAAATCGTAAGAAACACAGTTTAATACGAAAAATACTGAAAACTTGAAATGAAAAATCAGAATATTTCATCGTTTCCGCCATTTTGGCCCGCACTGAATCTTGTAACATGCGGACTGAATAAATCGCGAATTCTGATTGGTCGAAAATTGCCAAACACCCTGCGTTGTAGTTTCCTCTTTCTTGGCGGGAGAACCGCATTTTTTTTTGCTGACTCACTCTTCTGGATCAAGATGAATCCCAACAAACGCCCCAAATTGAATGTGACAAAAACTGATTCGTTTTTCCACAAAAAGACAGAAAAGGTATGTGTGATACATTGATTAACAAGGGGGGTTCATTGGGGTATGGTAAAATAGAATACTGTTGGGGTTTTTTTTTTATTAAATACTGTAACTAGATCAAAAGATTATATACAATTCATTGTTGTTTATTTTCTTTTCACTTTTGTTACCAAATCAGACACCATACATACATCTGATACATTCAGGAGTGAAACTGAAAAAAATACAAAGTAAAAATATGCAATATTTCTGATCAAAAATTACACGCCATTTCACCCTGAAAATGTCCTAGAATGCAGGAAATGAAGTCTAAATTTCAAAAATTTTCTGGGGGGGCATGCCCCCAGACCCCCCTAGAGGGACTTCGCGCCTGCGGCGCTCGTCTTCGCACCTGCGGCGCTTATCAGGATTATATAAAATATTATTTTTGACTGGTAAATTTCTTTTTCTGCCTAATACCCTACCTAGGTGATATCTCTGGGAGTGGTTTTGATGTATTACATGTTGCTTTATTTTTGCATGGTGGGGTTGACATTTACATGGAATTGCCCATATATCACTGTTAATTATCATTCAAATTTTAGGTAAATTATTTTAATTTGCATCTTATACGGATTTTATAAGGGAAATACAGATTTTGGAGGTTGGTTATACAGGTTTGATTGGCCAAAGGTTGACATGTATGTATAAATATTAGTCAGGGCACTAAACACTGACTTGTAGAGTTCTTATCCTGTAGAAATTAGACTATGATTATTAGTAGCGTTGACTAATTTTTGATAGAAATCCTTTTTTGGGGAAAAAAACATTTTAAAAAAACAACACGTATGAAGGAAAACTAGTCTATTTTGTTCTGTAATTAATGACTGGCTGCAAAAGTGCATTTTATGGGATTAAACAGTATCGGCTAGCAAGTTTTGTCAGTTGGGTTACCATGGCAACGAGGGTTCCAATTAGAGTACAGCTTGATAAGCTCACCACGTGACATTACCTGTGCGTCACGTGGTCAGGGCACGAAACACTGACTTGAGTTCTTATCCTGTAGAAATTAGACTACGTTCAGACTGCACCCTGAAACGACCCATATCCGATTTTTTTGCCCATATGCGACCTGTATCCGATTTGTTATTGACAATCTGAACGACACAGATCCGATTTTTTCACATGCGACCCAGGCCGCTTGGATATGTGGGCCTAATTCCGATGCATATCCGTTATTTTCACATGCGACTGCAGTCTGACCGGACAGGTCGCATTCATGCGACCTACACGTCATCAACAAGAGACAAACGCCACTATTCTGCGTTGGCTAATCCCGCCTCTTTGGTGGAAAACAACAACATTTGTACAGTTTTCAGAATTTAAATAGACTTTTATAGAATTGATCAAGCTAATGGTGGATTTGGTAGGGACCTGGATGTTGATCTGTTAGCCTGATTAAATAAAACAGTTTCTATAACTGATTTATAACTTAAACCATCCTGTATTACAAGATAAGATTGTTCTGGAAATTTCCAGTAATTTGACACCTTCGGTCTCATTAGTCTGCTGCCCACAATCAGATTATTGTGTGAGTTCCGCCACCGCCACAAAAACCACATCGCCAGGTCTCGCCTCATCTCCATCGCAAACTGCACTGGTGTTTCTGCAGCTTGAGCCAGCGCTGAGAGAAGTTGCAGAATTCAGCTGGCTATAAACAATCTAAATAAATATTTATAAAAATGTAGAAAAGTTTATTAATATGACGAAATAAATATGTGCAAATTATTAAGCCTGAATTAAGAGTTTGGTAATACAGCGGCCGTATCCCAAATGACTGCCTACTGAAGCTCGAGTGCACTATATAGAGTTTAAAAATCCATTACTTCCTAGTAACATGTAGTGCACTTATATAGAAATTAGAGAGACATTTAGGAGTCAACCCTCGTTACCAGGCTACACGTTTTCATTTCAGTTCAGAAACAAAAACACACACGAGACCTCACACTTTAAACACTAACCAGATAATTAAGCAAACAAAAAAACATCATTAAACTTGAAGAGTGCGCTTTTTTTTGTGTACGTATTACGTAGATGTGCTTATTACGTGTCAATTTGCGCATGCGGGACACTTTTGGGTCGTTTTCCGTTCATATTGGAGATCGCATACAAGTCTCATATAATTGGTAATGAGAACGGCCTAACAAAAAAATCGGATTTCACAACAAATCGGATATGGGTCATTTCAGGTTGCAGTCTGAACGTAGTGTTAGACTATAAATATTAGTAGCGTTGAGTAATTTTTGATGGAAATCCTTTTGGGGGAAAAAAACAACACATATGAGGGAAAACTCGTTTCTTTTGTTCTTTAATTAATGACTGGCTGCAAAAGTGCATATTATGGGGCGAAACAGTCCCGGCTAGAGAGTTTTGTCAGTTGGGTTACCTTGGCAACGAGGGTTCCAATTAGAGTAAAGCTTGATAAGTTGACCACGTGACATTACCTTGTGTCACGTGGTCAGGGCACTAAACACTCAGTGCGTTTACATGCACATAGAGAGAATCGAATTTCTGCCGTTGCTCGACTGAAATCGAAGTTCAAAATGCCATGTATACACCTTAATTCGGCTGAAATTGAACCGAACTTGATTTCTCGGAATCGAGCTACACGACCTAGATTATGCGATTTCTGCCGAGCTACTGAGTGCATGTAAACCCTATCGAGCTACGTATTCGAGCTACTTACTTCAGCACTGCCCCTTCCGGAAGTGACGAGTGACGAGACCACAAGGGAAACACAACAGCCTCGGTCGGCATGACAACGAATCATGACAACGGCATGAATCTTTTCTTTTTGTGGCATTGTTTGCACTGTTAAAATTTAGCTCACTTACTGTATCACCAAATACATCTGTACAGCTGTTGCATAGCTGTGAATTGTGTACATAAACAAGTCACTGTATTTGTGTGTGTGTGTGTGTGTGTATATATGTCCAACATCTGAAGAATGTCAATAAAAACAAAACAATTGAACTTTTTGTGTGTTTATTAAGACATAAGTTAAATTGTAAGCAAAAAAAAATATTTTTTTGTCAGCAAAAAATGGACTTTAGAAAAATATTATTGTGCAAAATAAGTTGTCTTGGCGGCACGGTGGTGTAGTGGTTAGCGCTGTCGCCTCACAGCAAGAAGGTCCTGGGTTCGAGCCCCGTGGCCGGCGAGGGCCTTTCTGTGCGGAGTTTGCATGTTCTCCCCGTGTCCGCGTGGGTTTCCTCCGGGTGCTCCGGTTTCCCCCACAGTCCAAAGACATGCAGGTTAGGTTAACTGGTGACTCTAAATTGACCGTAGGTGTGAATGTGAGTGTGAATGGTTGTCTGTGTCTATGTGTCGGCCCTGTGATGACCTGGCGACTTGTCCAGGGTGTACCCCGCCTTTCGCCCGTAGTCAGCTGGGATAGGCTCCAGCTTGCCTGCGACCCTGTAGAACAGGATAAAGCGGCTACAGATGATGAGATGAGACGAGACTGACCGACATGAACGAACTGGCGGAAATGAATCGCCATGTCCCACCAATAGGCGAAACAGTCCCGGCTAGAGAGTTTTGTCAGTTGGGTTACCTTGGCAACGAGGGTTCCAATTAGAGTAAAGCTTGATAAGTTGACCACGTGACGTTACCTTGTATCACGTGGTCAGGGCACTAAACGCTGACATGGAGAGTTTTTATCCTGTAGAAATTAGACTTTATTAGTAGCGTTGACTAATTTTTTGATAGAAATCCTTTTTTGGGGAAAAAACATTTAAAAAAAAAAACACCACGTATGAGGGAAAACGAGTCTATTTTGTTCTGTAATTAATGACTGGCTGCAAAAGTGCATATTATGGGATTAAACAGTCTCGGCGAGCAAGTTTTGTCAGTTGGGTTACCTTGGCAACGAGGGTTCCAATTAGAGTACAGCTTGATAAGCTGACCACGTGACGTTACCTGTGCGTGTGTCGAAAAGGTGAAGCTCTTCCTCACACACACACACACACACACTTTTAAAAAAAAAAAGACGGAAAACAAGCTAAATAAATAAATAAAAGCGGCTCGACCCGGAAGCTGACTCACCCGGAGCGCCGCAGTCCGCGCACGTTCCGTTGCCGTGGCGCTTGATGATGTCCTTCAGAGCTCGCGCGGCTCTCTCGTTCACGGCCATGACACTACCGCGCTCGCGACGCTTTGCTTCGCTTTGCTCGGAGTGCGCGCGCAAACACGCACGCGCACAGGTCCTGACAAGTCGGAACAGAGAACTGAGCCAGCGCGCGCGCGCCTCTGAGACTCCGGAACACACCGAGTCACGCGGAAATAAAATAATTAAAAATCACTTTTTTACAGTTTAGCTGTTAATAAAGGTGAGAAAGCAGCGCGCAGGTGAAGAGAAGCAGGGAGAGGGTTTCTTCCTCCCTCAGAGGGAGGGTCTCTGGGGGATTCACACACACTCGGAAGTGACACTCGCACGCAGAGAGAGAGAGAGAGAGAGCGCGCGCGCGGGCTGTGTTCGAACTTGCTGTTCCTTGGAAACAGAAACGCGCATGCAGAACCGAGAAGCGCACGCGCGCGCGTTCACGCGACTGTTGCAGCAAGTGCATGCATGGCTGCTTCCACTCACACACAATTCCCCCAGTGCAAAAAAACAAAACTAGATAGAACTCGTCTAGGGTGGTGTAGTGGTTTGCGCTGTCGCCTCACAGCAAGAAGGTCCTGGGTTCGAGCCCCGTGGCCGGCGAGGGCCTTTCTGTGCGGAGTTTGCATGTTCTCCCCGTGTCCGCGTGGGTTTCCTCCGGGTGCTCCGGTTTCCCCCACAGTCCAAAGACATGCAGGTTAGGTTAACTGGTGACTCTAAATTGACCGTAGGTGTGTCTATTGCCGCTTTTCCACTACCAATGGGGCTGTTGGGGCTGCATTTCGACTACAACCGCGCTGAACCGTGCTGGCTGGAAGTGGGTGGACGTCACGTGATGTCGTTAAGCGGCGCAAACAGTGACATCAGTGACCTTTTAAGCGGTAGTCTCACGACCCGGATAGTAAACAATAAACATGGAGGACATGGTGTCGTTAGTGTTGCTGGTCTTGGTGCTGTGGCTTGTTGTCAACGACAACGCCAACAGATACTGGCAAGAGCGTATAGATGAGGTGAGGCGCATAAGGCTTCATAATTCATAATTCTCCTTCTTCCGAGTTTACGGTGTTTACAGATCCCAGCGTGCTCGCGGGGCATGTGTGGGCATGTGAGGACACTCCTCCTCACCAATCAGTGCACAGGGGAGTGTCTGCTCACGCCCCCAGCCTCACTCGGCACGGTTTGGCTCGCTTCAGTCCCACTCCAAAACCGTGCGAGTTTTGGGTGCTGAGTAAGGCTGAAGCGAGCTGAGTCATGCTGCTCTGGGGTAGTCGAAACGCGAGCCATGTCGGGCTGAAGTGAACTGAAGTGAGCCGAAAAAGGGTAGTGGAAAAGGGCCATATGTGTCAGCCCTGTGATGACCTGGCGACTTGTCCAGGGTGTACCCCGCCTTTTGCCCGTAGTCAGCTGGGATAGGCTCCAGCTCGCCTGTGACCCTGTAGAACAGGATAAAGCGGCTAGAGATAATGAGATGAGATGAGAACTCGTCGATGGGGATGCCTCCGCCTGGTAGACTACACGCCTTATTAAGTTGTGATTTAGGGATGGACATTTGACCTCATAGTAATCCTGACCTGGTGAAATTACTTGTATTAGCCTTGGAGATATTTCATGGTTCACACGGGTCCTTGAAAGTTTGTGAATTTGACATGGGTCTGTTTATGTATATTTTCAAAAACTTTCAAGGCCTTGATTTTTTTTTTCTCAAATTCAAATTTCTCAATTTTTTTTTGAAAATACAAGTGGCCGAAATGAGTTTCCTTCGCAGGGTGGCTGGGCGCTTCCTTAGCTTCACTCAGGAGGAGCTCAGAGTAGAGACGCTGCTCCTCCACATCGAGAGGAATCAGCTGAGGTGGCTCGGGCATCTCTTTCGGATGCCTCCTGGACGCCTCCCTGGGGAGGTGTTCCAGGCATGTCCCCCCGGGAGGAGGCCCCGGGGAAGACCCAGGACACGCTGGAGGGACTATGTGTCTCGGCTGGCCTGGGAACGCCTCGGTGTTCTTCCTGAGGAGCTGGCCGAGGTGTCTGGGGAAAGGGAAGTTTGGGCTTCCATGCTTAGACTGCTGCCTCCGCGACCCGGTCCCGGATAAAGCGGAAGAAGACGAGACAAGACATGGGTCACTGAAAGTCCTTGAATTTATATATTTTGTGGAAAAATAGAAATTGAAGACCCTCAGACAGCACTGCATCAAGTACCATCATTCATCATTAGCTTGGAATTAACTTTGGCAAACCTTTGTCAAGCTCTACAATACAGAGTTACATCCACAGAGTTTGCTTAACGTTAGCTCTCTTGCTGCTGTTTAACCTGCATCATTCAACTTCAGTCACACATGCACACGTGATGGTGACCGTCGCACTTTCTTGAGGCAGATGGCATTTATTTGTCTACTCATTTGGCCATGGTCATGTTCATCAAAAATGTGTTTGTGTTGTGAAACTGGTGCTAATGAAATAAACAAGCAGTTTACTTTATCGCTCAACTTACACACTGTTTTGCTGTGCTGTGTTAGAGAAGGCAAGAGACCACATAGTCTGCCATCACTGTAACAGTACAATAGAGAAGTCTTGACACATTCAAGCCTCTCTGTCTGCTTAATTGTTGACTGTGAGCTGTTGTAAAGCCTGCTAGTTCTCATTATAAAAATTCTTAGTGTTGTAACAGTAATTAACCTTGATCCGTCTCTCAAACTATACTGTGTTGGGTCCTTGAATTGGATGGAATTAGGCCTTGAATTTGATGTTTAAGAAAGTGTGGGAACCCTGTATTGTGTTCACAAGGTTTTCGGACAGACATTTGACCTCACAGTGACCTTGACCTTAGACCTTTTGATCTCAAAATCGAATCAGTTCATGTTTGTCCCAAAGCGCACAAATGGTGAATGTTTGGTGAAATTCCTGTCATCAGCCTTTGAGATATTGTGTTCGCAAGGTTTCAGGACGGACTCACGCGGACAGACATTTGACCTCACGGTGACCTTGACCTTAGACCTTTTGATCTCAAAATCTAATCAGTTCATGCTTGTCCCAAAGCGCACAAATGGTGAAAGTTTGGTGAAATTCCTTTCATTAGCCTTTGAGATATCGCATTCACAAGGTTTCGGGACGGACGCACGGACGGACAACCCGAAAGCATAATGCTTCCTGCACCTTACGGTGGTGGAGGCATAAAAAATCTGTAAATCCTCAGAAGGGGAGTGGAAGAGAAGACAAACACATTTCCACAGCAGCGAGACATTTAATCTGCTCAGGATTCACGGATGATCTGAAAATGACGACAGTACACCCCTCCCCCACACTCATTGAATCTGTTTGAGATGGCCGATAAATATTCTCGCATTTCTCGCATGTCTTGTTTCACATTCGCTGAACAGCTTATCTTTGGGACCAATAGGATCACAGCAAAAAAAAAAAAAAGCTTCCCCCCCTTTGAAGTATTTCCATCCATCCATTATCTGTAGCCGCTTATCCTGTTCTACAGGGTCGCAGGCAAGCTGGAGCCTATCCCAGCTGACTACGGGTGAAAGGCGGGGTACACCCTGGACAAGTCGCCAGGTCATCACAGGGCTGACACATAGACACACACAACCATTCACACTCACATTCACACCTACGCTCAATTTAGAGTCACCAGTTAACCTAACCTGCATGTCTTTTGCTCCGTTTACACGTAGCCGGATATCTATGAAGACGCATATTTATTTATGCGGTTGGACCTCTCATTTACACGTAAACGGAGGTTTCGGTCACTGAAAACGGATATCTTTGAAAACTCCGGGCAAAGTGGAGATTTCTGAAAACTCCGTTTTCAGATAGTGGAAAACAGAGTTTTAGGTTTTCCCGACGTCACGATATGCGTCACAGAACAATATTTGCATCAGTCGCTCAATATTTTGGTTTGATGGTCTCATGGATGCAACACGGGTGGTCGTCCTTTTTACATGTTTGCAAACACTTTTGGTTTGTTTGCATTTGCAAATAGGACTACAACTGCTTTACGAGGAGCAGAGGAGAAGGACTGCGAGGAGGGTCGCAGTTTTTCAGGCACTTTTCCTCCCACCAAGACAAAGGCTTGCTGCTTACCAACGTCGCCATCATGTCATTTGTATTTTCATGATTCTGATAGGCTAATATGGCTTTATACTTCTCCTTATACTGCCACCTATATGTTTGGCGTGCTCATAATAGCGCTTAGCCGCATATCTATGTGGATCCGTGTAAATGCAGATATATTGGAGAACGGTCTGGTGTAATTGTGGATATTTTTGAAAACAGAGAGGCGGGGTTATCCATTTCTATACATACCCAGGTACATGTAAACTAAGCATTAACTTAACCTAACCTCGCCTGTACTGGCTAGGCCACGTCAGCTGCATGGACGATGGCCACATCCCAAAGGACGTGCTGTATGGTGAGCTGGCCACAGGCTCCAGACCCACAGGACAACCTGCAGTACGCTACAAGGACGTGTGCAAGCGCGACCTGAGGGTAGGTGGCTTCAACCCCGCAGACCTGAAGATGGCGGCCTCAGACCGCACCGGCTGGCGGTCTACCACCAAGGTCGTCGTTGGGGAAGCCAAGGAAAGGAGAGAGACCCGGCGGGGGGAGAGGAGGCTCAGACGACAGCGGAGACTGCAGACGGCATCAACAGACCCCCGAACAAGCAACTTCACCTGCAGCAGCCTATACAGTCATACTAGGCGCTGCAACTCGACAACTGATGGATGACCCCTGGCGCAGATCACCACGATCTTTCGAGATCGAAAGAGGAGCCAACAATCATGTCTTTGGGGGGAAACCCCATGCAAACTCCACACAGAAAGGCCCTCGCCGGCTGCTGGGCTCGAACCCAGGACCTTCTTGCTCTGAGGCGACAGTGCTAACCATTACACCACCATGCTGCCTCGAAGTATTTCCATTTTTCCCAATTCAGAAAGCATTTGGGGGTACAAACTTTTGCATTCAAGTGGACTTTGGGAACTGTTCTGTATTTAGTCTTTCGTGCTCCTTTATAAAGTGCTGTGAAACTGCAAACTAGGACATAATGTTACTTAATGATGATGATAATAATAATAAATAATAATATCCACTAGATGGCAGCAGATCATCAGGTGAACACGTGATTGCTGCCTTTCTGTACTTTCCAGTAACGTTGTCACGACAAGAAGTTGAACTTCAATCCTCATGCTAAACAATACATCACAGTGCCCACCAGGTAAAAGATGCTAAGCCAAAAATAAAAATATTGTCATTGTCTAACATTTTTTTTTCATTCTGTACAAAAAAAAAAGTATGTGGTGAGTGGCATTTCCTTTTCCCACGTCGTTATTTTAAATATCGTCACTTGATGATGGTCCAAATCCACAGAAGAGCTATTGCAGGACAAATTGTTGAAAAAAGTAAATCCTGGTTATGAGAGAAAGGTTTCAGAGCAGCTTGCTCGTCTGCGGCTGTGCCGTTCCAGACTGGGCAGAGTGCTCATACTGACCCCTGTCCAGTCCTGATCTGGACCGTGGAGCGATGGAAGAAGGTGGCCTGGATGTCACTTACCTGGGGAAAAGATGGCACCAGGATGCACTTCGCGAACAAGGCAAGCCAGTGGAGGCAGTGTGATGCTCCAGGAAATGTTCTGTGATGAAATCTTGGGTCTTGGCATTCATGTGGAGGTCACTTTAACATGTACGATCTACATAAACGTTGTTTCAGACCAAATACACCCCAGCAGCGTCCTGCCACACTGCAAAAATGGTTTGAAGAAGATGACAAAGAATTCAAGGTGTTGACCTGGCCTCCATATTCCCTAATCTCAATTTGATCAAGCATCTGTGAAATGTGTTGGGGGGAAAAAAATGGACTTCATGGAGCTACGTCACAACATTTTGGACTTAAAGAATCTCCTGTCTTGGTCCCAGATACCACAGTCCACGCCTCGATGAGTCAGAGCTGTTTTGGTAGTCGGCAGGTGGATTTAATGTCATGGTTGATCTGTAGACTACGTTCAGACTGCACCCTGAAACGACCCATATCCGATTTTTTTGCCCATATGCGACCTGTATCCGATTTGTTATTGACAATCTGAACGACACAGATCCGATTTTTTTCACATGCGACCCAGGCCGCTTGGATATGTGGTCCTAATTCTGATGCATATCCGTTATTTTCACATGCGACTGCAGTCTGACCGGACAGGTCGCATTCATGCGACCTACACATCATCAACAAGAGACAAACGTCACTATTCTGCGTTGGCTAATCCTGCCTCTTTGGTGGAAAACAACAACATTTGTACAGTTTTCAGAATTTAAATAGACTTTTATAGAATTGATCAAGCTAATGGTGGATTTGGTAGGGACCTGGATGTTGATCTGTTAGCCTGATTAAATAAAACAGTTTCTATAACTGATTTATAACTTAAACCATCCTGTATTACAAAATTATAAGATTGTTCTGGAAATTTCCAGTAATTTGACACCGTCGGTCTCATTAGTCTGCTGCCCACATTAATCAGATTATTGTGTGAGTTCCGCCGCCACCACAAAAACCACATCGCCAGGTCTCGCCTCATCTCCATGCTTTACTTGCAAACTTGAAGAGCGCGCTTTTTTTTTGTTTACGTATTACGTAGACGTGCTTATTACGTGTCAATTTGCGCATGCGGGACACTTTGGGGTCGTTTTCCGTTCATATTGGAGATCGCATACAAGTCTCATATAATTGGTAATGTGAACGGCCTAACAAAAAAATCGGATTTCACAACAAATCGGATATGGGTCGTTTCAGGTTGCAGTCTGAACGTAGTGTAACACTGACGCTACAGTTCACTGTTTTGAGGAGGTAAATATAGATGACTTGCAACCACGTGATCAAAATGTGCTACGTCATGAGCGTTCGCCATGACGGTGGATATACAAAGCAACTAGGACGGCAGCCGCCAAAAGCGTGTCTGTAAACAATGCTGAATTTTCTCAGTATTACCACGATTTGAACGGTCGAGCGAAGATCCGATATGAAGAGAAGATAGAAGTGTGTGGTTTTGACCCATATTATTTAAAAAAAAGTCACTTTTCTGAAGACGCGTCTACCGACCATCGAGTACCCAGATATCGTGTTCTATCTGGTTTGGCTGCTGAAGAATCAAGTCCGACCTTGGACAAAACGTACAGTAGCCCGTGTTCTGAGTGGGTGCCCAGTCTGGATTGCTTCTATCGTATCATTTTCCTGGCGCTCCTTGAAGCGAAATGGTAATACACGTGTTACAGTAAAATTATAACAACGACTGAGTGAACCACGACAAGAGAGCGCTCATTTTATAGCAAAATTCTAGCAAGACGAAATCAAATTCTTCCATGATATTATCGAGAAAGCTTTTGAATCTGACCTGAGATAAAACGATTACTGCAAACACGAGCTGTTTTGGTTTTAGCCTCGGTTGGATCAGCCCTGCCGATGTCGTTCAGCCGTGCTCGTCTCCTCTCCGTACGAAGCCTCGGAGTTTCCTTGCCCTCTTTCCGAATCACGGACAGAGTTCTAAAAAATCGGAACGTGCCACGGTCACGAATACTGTTGTGCCCACAGCACAAAGAGATGGCGTAGCTAAAAGGACGCTTAAAGGAGTGGAAAAACAAAGAGCGTTGCGCACGTGTGACTATGTTTTGTATGGAATGTCGCTTTTGTATCTCCACCAACTTGGCCGACATCCGGGTTTCTGGTTTACTTTGACGTCACTTGCAAGTCAAGGACAGAGTTATAATTACGACTTCCTACTTCCGAGTCTGATGCAGCAGTGCTTTAATCCTTCGGTGTGTCCAGATCTCTGCATGGGTTTCTTCCAGGTGCTTCGGTTTCCTCCCACGGCCCAAAGACATGCAGATTAGGTCAAATGGCTACTCTAAATCGGTCTGTCTCTCTGTGTTCGCCCTGCAACAGACCGGCGTCCTGTCCAGCGTGTACACCCTCGACCTGCAATGGATAAGATGACGGATGAGAGAGAAAGACTTGAATTGATCATAATTATTCCTCAAACATCAGTGCCTTTTATCTCTGAGCCACGGGCTTCATCTGAGCCTCATTACAAATAAACATACATGGACATGAAAGCGTGCACTGACAGTCAGTGCCATTTGGTCTTGCGGAGACCAAAACTCCAAGAAATGGAGACAGGAACCCTGGTACTGGCGTCTCCATAGCAACTCGAAATGATGCAGCCTCCCTTGGCAGCGCCGGTGCAGTCGCTCTCCGAAAGGAGCCGAGAGGAAAAACAATTCTCAATTGCAATTATTCGTGTGCAATAAGCAATGAGAGAACTGGGAAGGATGTACTGCTTTCATTTGTGCATCTCTGTGTGTGTGTAAGAGAGAGAGAAAGAGAGGGAGTGAGAGCATAAAGAGTGCAGTAATGCCATTGGCCATTGTTCAGCGTCAGCCAGAGGAGTTGATCCTGACTGACTGAAATGAACACGCGAATAAATAATGAAATGTCGGCATCAGCTCTGCGTGTCATTTCGATGCAAATAGACGGTGACATTTTAAAGCTCTGCAGGCATGGCAGATATATAATGGCGCTTAGGATGGCCATTAGTGCAAATGGCCTCTTAGGATGCTTATGTCACGCACACCTTCCTTCATGCACAACCTTCCATTCGATTCAAAAACTATTTGTGGAAGATTCAATTCAATAAAATATACTAAGCAATCGTACAGACTGAAATTAAATGCCCATCATTTTCCACTTTCGCAAAATGTCAGCGATCAACCAGCTACAGGTACGATTACCTCATCGAACAACCTCTCCTTATTAATCCTTCATTTAATAACATGCAAGCCGGGGTTGGAAATTAAAGGGGTACCGAATATAATATATACAGTTGCTGATGTGACAAAGTAACATATTCTTAAGTATTCTATCAAATTTACATACTAGAAAACAACGAAATATCTTGGTAATTGTAAATATAATACTTTATACGCTAAACCGCACAAGAGTCGCCATTTTTAAAAGACCGTGACGTCAGCGCTACCCACTGCACTAGCGGAACTCTCCGAAATAGAGGAGATAAGCGTGTAATCATGGCGTCGGGCGCATCAAGTGAAAGCGACAGCTCTGTCGAATCATACGAAGAGATCCCGCAAGACACACTGCAAGCAGGCTATGGCTTACAGTGGTGCTTGAAAGTTTGTGAACCCTTTAGAATTTTCTATATTTCTGCATAAATATGACCTAAAACATCATCGGATTTTCACACAACTCCTAAAAGTAGATAAAGAGAACCCAGTTAAACAAATGAGACAAAAATATTTTACTTGGTCATTTTTTTATTGAGGAAAATGATCCAATATTACATATCTGTGAGTGGCAAAGTATGTGAACCTCTAGGATTAGCAGTTAATTTGAAGGTGAAATTAGAGTCAGGTGTTTTCAAATCAATGGGATGACAATCAGGTGTGAGTGGGCACCCTGTTTAATTTAAAGAACAGGGATCTATCAAAGTCTGATCTTCACAACACACGTCTGTGGAAGTGTATCATGGCAGGAACCAAGGAGATTTCTGAGGACCTCAGAAAAAGTGTTGTTGATGCTCATCAGGTTGGAAAAGGTTACAAAACCATCTCTAAAGAGTTTGGACTCCACCAATCCACAGTCAGACAGATTGGGTACAAATGGAGGAAATTCAAGACCATTGTTACCCTCCCCAGGAGTGGTCAATCAACAAAGATCACTCCAAGAGCAAGGCATGTAATAGTCGGCAAGGTCACAAAGGACCACAGGTTAACTTCTAAGCAACTGAAGGCCTCTCTCACATTGGCTAATGTTAATGTTCATGAGTCCACCATCAGGAGAACACTGAACAACAATGGTGTGCATGCCAGGGTTGCAAGAAGAAAGCCACTGCTCTCCAAAATGAACAATGCTGCTCGTCTACAGTTTGCTAAAGATCACATGGACAAGCCAGAAGGCTATTGGAAAAATGTTTTGTGGATGGATGAGACCAAAATAGAACTTTTTGGTTTAAATGAGAAGCGTTATGTTTGGAGAAAGGAAAACACTGCATTCCAGCATAAGAACCTTATCCTATCTGTGAAACATGATGGTGGTAGTATCATGGTTTGGGCCTGTTTTGCTGCAGCTGGGCCAGGACGGCTTGCCACCATTATGCTTGCTGAATTATACCAGTTAATTCTAAAGGAAAATGTCAGGACATCTGTCCATGAACTGAATCTCAAGAGAAGGTGGGTCATGCAGCAAGACAATGACCCTAAGCACACAAGTCGTTCTACCAAAGAATGGTTAAAGAAGAATAAAGTGAATGTTCTGGAATGGCCAAGTCAAAGTCCTGACCTTAATCCAATGGAAATGTTGTGGAAGGACCTGAAGCGAGCAGTTCATGTGAGGAAACCCACCAACATCCCAGAGTTGAAGCTGTTCTGTACGGAGGAATGGGCTAAAATTCCTCCAAGCCGGTGTGCAGGACTGATCAACAGTTACCGGAAACATTAGTTGCAGTTATTGCTGCACAAGGGGGTCACACCAGATACTGAAAGCAAAGGTTCACATACTTTTGCCACGCACAAATATGTTATATTGGATCATTTTCCTCAATAAATAAATGACCAAGTATAATATTTTTGTCTCATTTGTTTACCTGGGTTCTCTTTATTTACTTTTAGGACTTGTGTGAAAATCTGATGTTTTAGGTCATATTTATGCAGAAATATAGAAAATTATGAAGGGTTCACAAACTTTCAAGCACCACTGTAGAAGGGTACCAGTTTGAACCTAGGAGAGGTACTATGTAGTGGAAGTTCATTATGTCTAACTATTAAAGCTATTTTAAGTTCGTTTCTTAAGACAAGGATTTTTTAAGATGTTACCTTGTTGACAGTTTCGGCGAGAATCTTCCGCCTTCTTCAAAACAGTCACCAGATGTCGAGTGGTGACGTGCCTTATCAGCTGATGTTACGCTACGGAGGCGTGAATGTCCCGCCCAATTTGACAGGTAGTTCACGCCTCCTGCTGTCAGGTCGCTCCCCCAGGACACATCTGGTGACTGTTTTGAAGAAGGCGGAAGATTCTCGCCGAAACTGTCAACAAGGTAACATCTTAAAAAATCCTTGTCTTAAGAAACGAACTTAAAATAGCTAGGAGAGGTACTCTCGAATCCGGTGATGAAATAAGAGAAGAAAGCTCAGTTGACGGCGAGGATGAGACTGATGCTGACCATGGGCGTGGCGAGCGTGGGGCAGAGCGTCTGCGTGCAGGTGACACGGCGTGGTGCTCGTGCGGAAAATGTAATGTGGAGTTGCTCACGAGTCCAGCAGAATTTATTTGCTGCAATGAGATAGGCGCCGCCCGTGGACTTGCGAAATCGTCGCAAGAGGCAGAAACAGGTATTTCACACGTGCTATTCCCAACCTCAATGAGCCAACACAACTGGGCACATACATACGTCATGAGTGTTACGCAGAGAAAATGAACGTGCATTCTGATTGGATAAAATTAATATCATGGCGGGCTGTTCAAACTGCGGAAATAGTTTGCTCGAGCTACTTTCAAAACACTATAACTTTCCAACCTTAGAACAAAAAACTTTTGTAAGTCTTGAATAAGGTTCGTTAATGTGTGTTTTATTGTTATATTTACTCTATATATTGCCCTCTGTTCCCCTTTAAAGGAAAAACGTCTCGTGAAATCTTTGTACAAGAGAGTGTGTGTGTATTTACACATCTTTGCGCCTACTTTATCACAAAAAGTAAAATGACACAAAATGATCGAAGGCCTGAAAAAGTGAACAATTTCTCCATCAAATCTCTGACACCGTCAGTATCGTGTCGTCGTGAGAAGCTCAAAGAGAAAACAGCTGCGAGCAAAGCGAAGGCGCTAGCCAAAAAAAAAAAAAAAACGACTCTTTGGTCGGGCGGCACGGTGGTGTAGTGGTTAGCGCTGTCGCCTCACAGCAAGAAGGTCCGGGTTCGAGCCCCGTGGCCGGCGAGGGCCTTTCTGTGTGGAGTTTGCATGTTCTCCCCGTGTCCGCGTGGGTTTCCTCCGGGTGCTCCGGTTTCCCCCACAGTCCAAAGACATGCAGGTTAGGTTAACTGGTGACTCTAAATTGACCGTAGGTGTGAATGTGAGTGTGAATGGTTGTCCGTGTCTATGTGTCAGCCCTGTGATGACCTGGCGACTTGTCCAGGGTGTACCCCGCCTTTCGCCCGTAGTCAGCTGGGATAGGCTCCAGCTTGCCTGCGACCCTGTAGAACAGGATAAAGCGGCTAGAGATAATGAGATGAGATGAGATGAGACTCTTTGGTCATTGTTAAGAATAAGAATGCCATGTTCCTCTGTGAAAGAACATAGAAGAAACACACCATTGAGGACGATAAACTCAGCCAAAGGGTTTTCGGTGCAGTCTGAATCACCTGAGCGAAGAAATCAAGGTTGCTGTTGCATGATGTAAAGCGAGACGGCCTTACGATTTCACACAAAATCGGTGAAATTTAGTTCCCTTTGAAATTTGGTCAGTGTGATATATATATATATATATATATATATATATATATATATATATATATACAGTATATATATATATATATGTGTGTGTGTTTATATATGTGTGTTTATTTCTGTAATATCTCACAAAATATCAGGCCATTCTGTTATGTGGCTGGGAAGTAATTTAATTTGAGAGGATTAAAGCAAATAACGTGCATGAAATCGCTCGTGTTGCGCAGTCAAGCAGACAGAGGAAGTCCGTGCGTGCGCATGCGCAGGTTTCCCTTTGAGCGTGCGCTGACAGTTCCATCATTCTGTCGCTAAACGAACAGCTGATCACACCAAAGTGCTCGCTGAACACCGATGTTTATTAGTTTGGTCCTGCGTTTCCTTTCCTTCATATATAACATAACGTCTTATCTCACTTTCCGTTACTGTAGTTGGTCTTTCACGTTTCATTTGCGTCCTTCGTTTCCCTCTCCTGTTTCAAATTTGTATCCCACAATGCCTTGCATGAACGGGAAAAGCCCACCACATGATGCATGACATAGTATCTTGAATTGGGTCATGGTGAAGCAGGAAAAAAAGCAGAGAATTTAGGGCCACGTGGCCTTAAATTCATTAATTGTTCTATTAAAAAAAATAATAAAATTGGAAGTCCGTGATTCGAATTCAGTAGCTTTCGGTACACTAAACAAAAATAATTACACTACCGTTCAAAAGTTTGGGGTCACTTTGAAATGTCCTTATTTTTGAAAGAAAAGCACTGTTCTTTTCAATGAAGATCACTTTAAACTAATCAGAAATCCACTCTATACATTGCTAATGTGGTAAATGACTATTCTAGCTGCAAATGTCTGGTTTTTGGTGCAATATCTCCATAGGTGTATAGAGGCCCATTTCCAGCAACTATCACTCCAGTGTTCTAATGGTACAATCAGTGCGTTTACATGCACATAGAGAAAATCGAATTTCTGCTGTAGCTGAACTGAAATTGAAGTTCTAAATGCCATGGAAACACCTTAGCTTGCCTGAAATCGAACCGAACTGGATTTCTCGTAATCGAGCTACGTGACCTATATTATGCGATTGTAGCTGAGCTACTTAGTGCATGTAACCCTATCGAGCTACGTAGTCGAGCTACTTACTTCAGCACTGCCCCTTCCGGAAGTGACGAGCGACGAGACCACAAGCGGGAAACACAACAGCCTCGGTCGGCATGACAACAGTAGTAGAAACGTGCACTTCTGGAGCAATGAGGAGATAGAGTTCATGCTCATTCAGCTTAAGGAGTTGAATATATATATATATATATATATATATATATATATATATATATATATATATATAAAATATCTCGATGTTGCTGTCCTCGTCGTCGTTCTTCTTGTGAACATGGAACTGCTAACTTTGTTTATACTCTTGAATAGCTCTTCTTCATGACGACAACCGGAAGTGTACCAACACGATGGGGCGTGTAGCGCCACCTGTGGCTCGGGTGCACAATGTACCTCACACAAAAGCTCGATTTCCTTGTGTGCATGGAGGACTGGATTTCTCTGGGGCCTTAGCTCGATTTGGATGTGCATGTAAACGCACTGAATGTGTTTGCTCATTGCCTCAGAAGGCTAATGGATGATTAGAAAACCCTTGTACAATCATGTTAGCACAGCTGAAAACAGTTGAGCTCTTTAGAGAAGCTATAAAACTGACCTTCCTTTGAGCAGACTGAGTTTCTGGAGCATCACATTTGTGGGGTCGAGTAAATGCTCAAAATGGCCAGAAAAATGTCTTGACTATATTTTCTATTCATTTTACAACTTATGGTGGTAAATAAAAGTGACTTTTCATGGAAGACACAAAATTGTCTGGGTGACCCCAAACTTTTGAACAGTAGTGTAGGTGTCGGGGAGAATTTGTTTTATGACCTACACTTAAAATCTGGAAGGCAGTCTAGCTTTAAAGTGAGTCCAGAGGAAGAGGGAATGTGAAATTTTTGAAGATTCAGAGCCAGACGCAAAGGAATGAGATCCACTGGAGTGAGAAATTTGATCAGGGAAATAAAATCAACAGGTAATAATAGATAACGGTCAAACTATGACCCCATCACAGCCTTTTTGCCCTTACCTTTGGCGTCGACAATTTGTTATTGTACGTTGTAGGTTGGGCGGCACGGTGGTGTAGTGGTTAGCGCTGTCGCCTCACAGCAAGAAGGTCCGGGTTCGAGCCCCGTGGCCGGCGAGGGCCTTTCTGTGTGGAGTTTGCATGTTCTCCCCGTGTCCGCGTGGGTTTCCGTAGGTGTGAATGTGAGTGTGAATGGTTGTCTGTGTCTATGTGTCAGCCCTGTGATGACCTGGCGACTTGTCCAGGGTGTACCCCGCCTTTTGCCCGTAGTCAGCTGGGATAGGCTCCAGCTTGCCTGCAACCCTGTAGAACAGGATAAAGCGGCTAGAGATAATGAGATGTTGTAGGTTTAAACTTCTGTCGTTAACAAGTAGGGAATTATAACATGTTTGATTTCAAACAAGCAATTAATTATCAGTCGAAAAAAATCAGTGAAAGCAAATGGAGCTATAAAAAAACAAATCAGAGCTATATTATTATCCAGAGAACTTTTGGTCAGATCTCTGAACTGATGGGGGGACAAAGATGCACCAAACTTCAGTACTGTGCAAAAGTCTTCGGCACCCTGTTTTTTTTTGTTGTTGTTGTTTCTCTTTTCCATCCTAACTTTTGTTATAGATTTCTATTTTATGACTCCTACGTTATCAAGTCAAAACATTCCAGAAACATTTTAGAGTCCAAGCATGAATTTTCCAGCACAAAATTAAATGTTACAGGGGGAAAAAAAAAGAAAGTTTGTATCCGAGCAGCATATTCCATAAGAGAGCACTTTTCAGATGAAAAAAGAAAACATAATGAAGGCTGCTGGGTTTTGGTGCAAAATGAAGAAGCGAGCGTGACAGACAAAGTGTCCAGAAGAACTGTGGCTGGTTCTGGAAGATGCTCAGTAAAACCCACAGCTCATTTCCGCATAAAACTGCACTCGTTGGACCCGAGACAACTTTTTTTTTTTAAAGCAAAGGGTCGTGTCACACCAAATATTGACTTTCTTTCATTTATAATGGCTTACTGATTACTGTTCATAGTTTTTTTTTTTAATGTTGAAACATTTCATTTAATTTCAGTATTTTTAACCCATTTTTGGTCCACAGCATTTCTTTACATGTGCCGAAGACTTTTGCACAGTACTGTATGTGCTGAAGAAGAAGGTGATTCCAGCTTCAGGACGCCACCTGTGAATGTTTTACACTTTGCCTGCTCCATAAAAAGGTCCATTAAAATTCTTGTTCGAATTATTGGCAAAAGATATATGACGATATATCTTAATCTCATCTCATCTCATTATCTCTAGCCGCTTTATCTTGTTCTACAGGGTCGCAGGCGAGCTGGAGCCTATCCCAACTGACTACGGGCGAAAGGCGGGGTACACCCTGGACAAGTCGCCAGGTCATCACAGGGCTGACACACAGACACAGACAACCATTCACACTCACATTCACACCTACGGTCAATTTAGAGTCACCAGTTAACCTAACCTGCATGTCTTTGGACTGTGGGGGAAACCGGAGCACCCGGAGGAAACCCACGCGGACACGGGGAGAACATGCAAACTCCGCACAGAAAGGCCCTCGCCAGCCACGGGGCTCGAACCCGGACCTTCTTGCTGTGAGGCGACACCGCTAACCACTACACCACCGTGCCGCCCTGATATATCTTAATAATATATGAAAAGATATATGACGATATACGCCTGTACATGTGCTCATTCGTGCATATACATCAAGCAGATCCACAGCAAAACATCAGAACTGGGGGGAAAGTGTGATCTTTGACCATGGCATGGTTGCTGATAAAAGATGAGGTGGTTGGAGTATTTCAGAAACTGTTGATCTCCAATAATTTTCACATATGCACACGAGTCTTTTGACTGATGGAATTAGATTAGATTAGATTAGATTAGATTAGATTAGATTAGATTAGATTAGATTAGATTAGATTAGATTAGATTAGATAAAACTTTATTGATCCCTTTGGGAGGGTTCCCTCAGGGAAATTAAGATTCCAGCAGCATCATTACAGATAAACAGAGAAAAGAAATGGAGGAAAACTTCTTGATAAATTAAAATAAATTAAGTATTTACATATACAAATATAAAAAGAATAAGATATGGGGGAGAGAGAGGAGGGGGGGAAATACAATAAAATAAGTAAATAAAAATATTGCACATTGTCCGGTATTGCTTATTTTTAGGCTAGGCTACTGCTCCTTCCTGTCCTCCTGTCCCCCCAGAGAGGAGTTGTACAGTTTGATGGTGTGAGGGACAAAGGAGTTTTTAAGTCTGTTCGTCCTGCACTTGGGAAGGAGCATTCTGTCACTGAACAGGCTCCTCTGGTTGCTGATGACGGTGTGCAGAGGCTGACTGGCATCGTCCATGATGTTCAGTAGTTTGTCCATAGTCCTCTTCTCTGCCACTGTCACCAGAGAGTCCGCCTTCATGCCGACCACAGAGCCGGCCCGCCTGATCAGTTTGTCCAGCCTGGATGTGTCCTTCTTGGATGTGCTGCCCCCCCACCACACCACGGTGTAAAACAGGACACTGGCGACCACAGACTGATAGAACGTCCACAGGAGTTTCCTGCAGATGTTAAAGGACCGCAGCCTCCTAAGGAAGTATAGCCTGCTCTGTCCCTTCCTGTATAAGTGTTTGGTGTTGCAAGTCCAGTCCAGCTTGCTGTCCAGCCACAGCCCGAGGTACTTGTAGGAATCCACAGCCTCCACCTCGACTACCTCAATCAGAACCTTGGTCTGGACCTCCCAAAGTGAATGACCAGCTCCTTGGTCTTCGAAGTGTTGAACTGCAGATGGTTCCTGTTGCACCACACAGCAAAGTCCCTCACCAGGCTCCTATACTCCTCCTCTCTGTCGTCACTGATACACCCAACGATGGCTGTGTCATCGGCAAACTTCTGAATGTGACACAGCCCCAAGTTGTAGCAGAAGTCCGTGGTGTACAGGGTGAAGAGAAGAGGGGCCATCACCGTGCCCTGGGGTGCTCCGGTGCTGCTAATCACAGTATCAGACGTGATGTCCTTCAGCCTGATGTACTGCAGCCTGTCAGTGAGGTAGCTGGAGATCCAGGTGACCAGGCAGGGGTCCACTCCAATGATGCAAAAGGAAAAAAAAAAGCACAACTTGTTGATGAGAGCAACAGGAACTCAGATCACCACTCTTTACAGCCATGGTGAGCAGAAAAGCATCTCAGAATACACCAAACCTTGGGGCAGATGAGCTACAACAGGAAAAGATTTCATGAAGTTCCACCGCTGTTCCAATATTAACCAGCACAGTATTAATATAGTTTACTGATCTCCGACAAGAGGAAACGTGTACATTTTATTTTTGGCTCAACTATTGCTTTAATAGTTGAATCGATATCCCTGACTATACCTCACGATCCATCATGCCAACTCCACGTCCATTCATAATGCCACATTGATGTTAAGTGAGTGCAAAATAAAGAGGGCAGCAAGGAATTAAGCATCAGTCTCCTTTCCTCACAAACAGCGGGCTTGGAGATTGACTGCTCTCCCATGGTAATTCGTTTTCAGATGCACTTGGCCTCTGAATACAAAACCATAATTAATGCCCTTTCCCTGCTTCATCGGTGAGGTCCACAGAATTAGATATGAGGACGCTAACAGGTCAGACCGCAGAGAACGAGCGTGTGCAGGCAGGTCGACATAGAAAGTGAGGGATAACAGGCCTCCTTTGTCAACATATTATGAATTGCCTCAATTATTCCATGTACTTTCAGGATAATCTGCAAGATTATGAGAAATAATTGGACGACTGTAACAGTCACTTAATTGCCTCATTAACCTCTGAGAAGGAGTGGGGATGAGATACGTGTCCACATGGAGAAGTGTTTGACAAAGTCAAATTTTGATAAATACTTCAAAAACTTGCAAAACAGTATTGCTCTGAGAATACCTTTTAAGACATAATTGTCTTTTTTTTTATCAGATCAGCAACACAATAAGAGAAAGTATGAAATGGTCATTTATTTTAACCTTCACATTCTGTTCCGGGCAGCACGGCGGTGTAGTGGTTAGCGCTGTCCCCTCACAGCAAGAAGGTCTGGGTTCGAGCCCTGTAGCCGGCGAGGGCCTTTCTGTGTGGAGTTCGCACGTTCTCCCTGTGTCTGCGTGGGTTTCCTCCGGGTGCTCCGGTTTCCCCCACAGTCCAAAGACATGCAGGTTAGGTTAACTGGTGACTCTAAATTGACCGTAGGTGTGAATGTGAGTGTGAATGGTTGTCTGTGTCTATGTGTCAGCCCTGTGATGACCTGGCGACTTGTCCAGGGTGTACCCCGCCTTTCACCCGTAGTCAGCTGGGATAGGCTCCAGCTTGCCTGCGACCCTGTAGAACAGGATAAAGCGGCTAGAGATAATGGATGGATGGATGGATGGATGTTAACCAGGCAGATAGCTTTACCAGTGAAAACTCATCATAAACGCTGATAAATGCAACTTTAAAATCCTCTCAGAAATACTGTCACGCTAGCATGTTATCCAGATAGCTACATTTAACAGTGAAAATTGTGAACTCTTATCAATCCAACTTGAAAATTGATCTCTGAAATCTTGTCAAGCTAGCCAAATACTTAATTTTACCAAAACAGTTGTAAATGCAATCTTTGAAATACAACTTAAGAATCCTGTCAGAATTCTCATCAAGCTAGAAATATGTTAGCCACAGAGCTAACATATTAACATAAGCTACTGATCTTTTTGTGAGCTTTGGGTTTTTTGTTTTTTTTTTGGGGGGGGGAACCTCTCATAAATCTTTGGCAAATTCCCACTTGCTTCCAAGCTAACATTACAACTAAAGATTATGAATATTGACAGTGACAATGACAATTGCTTCCTGAAAGGTTAGCTCAGGTAAGCTAGCTAACTAGCAAATGCTGTGAAAATAGATGTGCGTATATGTTTCAAGGATATATTTCAACATAAAAATGGCTAAATCTGAAAGAGGTGGCGCGGTGGCGTAGTGGTTAGCACTGTCGTCTCACAGCAAGAAGGTCCAGGTTCGAGCCCCGTGGCCGGCGAGAGCCTTTCTGTGTGGAGTTTGCATGTTCTCCCCGTGTCCGCGTGGGTTTCCTCCGGGTGCTCCGGTTTCCCCCACAGTCCAAAGACATGCAGGTTAGGTTAACTGGTGACTCTAAATTGACCGTAGGTGTGAATGTGAGTGTGAATGGTTGTCTGTGTCTATGTGTCAGCCCTGTGATGACCTGGCGACTTGTCCAGGGTGTACCCCGCCTTTCGCCCGTAGTCAGCTGGGATAGGCTCCAGCTTGCCTGCGACCCTGTAGAACAAGATAAAGCGGCTGGAGATAATGAGATGAGATGAGATGAGATGAAATCTGAAAGATTGAGGTGTTCCTTGGATTGACTTTCCATGGAGACCCTTCAAAGCTTCTATGGTTTCATCAGACGGTATCTGGTATTATCAAAGTAGAAATCACTCGAGGAGTTGTTGTTCCCGCCCGGTAAGTGAATTGACATTCATGTATGAAATCAAAACAGTCACACGCATTCATATTAATGGCCTTCGAAGCAACATTTTTTGAGTTTCCGAGCACATACCGGTAAATCTCCACAGAAAGGCCCTCGTCGGCTGCTGGGCTCAAACCCAGGACCTTCTTGCTGTGAGGTGACAGTGCTAACCACTACACCACCGTGCCACCCTTTATGTGAACCGTGACATACTGTAAGTGATATACATGTAAGCGCTACTCCAATTTATATTGCAGTTACAAATGCAGAGACAAAGCCCCAGTAAAATGTAGGTAGTTGAGCTTGGTGAGGCCAAGTGGCCAAGTGGTTAGAGCGCTTGACCACTAAGCAAATGGTCCCCGGTTCGAGCCTCGCCTCGGACGGTGATCTGGGGCTCGCCTCCTGTTCACCCAGCAGTGAATGGGGACCTGGTGGAAACACTGGGGAAGTTAAAGGCGGCGAGGAAAGGAACTGGCCACCCTACCTCACCATGCCGACAGCCTAGACAGAGTGTGCTCTCTAACAGGCAATCTCCAACGTACGTATGAAAACGTATATGGGACTCTTTGACTTGAGCTCGGTAAAATGTCACCTTAGAAGAGGTCAATAATCAGGTTGGGGTTTTATTTTATTTTATTTATTTATTTAGTGTGTGTGTGTGTTTTGTGTAACATTTGCCCACATCAGGAACCTACTAGATAATTCCAGTAAACTTGCGCTAAACTTTTGCATGCTTTCACCAGTCATTCCACTAACACACAAAAGCACTGCATTTTCACTGAGAGAAACCGCCGCAAGCATCAGTCGCGCCGCCATGTTCAACATTAAATTACACTCTGAGCACCATTTCCAATACAATCATACATTATCTACGTTTGGTACATGTAATTGCAACACAAACTGGTTTTAAAATTATTTTTCAGCTTGCCACTGTGTCCAGAAAGTCAAATCAAATTTAATGTCTGCATCTAGCACATTTGCTTTGTCATTTTTTTTTTTTTTTTTTATTGACACACCTCACTGATATTTTCTTTTACAGGTACACCGTCCTATTTGCACATCATACATATTCAAAAGGCTTTATAATAGTAAGTGCGCTCATATTTTTTTAAAGCCCTAAATTTGAATCTTCATTTACCTTGAGATACATTTTCAAAAGAATTTGAGTTATAGATAGAAAATACTAATGCTATTTTTTTCACATTTGATTATAATTGAAAATATAGACTCGCTTTATCCTGACAAATATTGCGAGTCTAAAGAAGCTACGGTACAGTCATGGCCGAAAGTGTTGGCACCCCAGAATTTTTTTTCCAGAAAATGAAGTATTTCTCCCAGAAAATGATTGCAATTACTCATGTTTTTTTTAAACACGTTTATTTCCTTTGTGTGTATTGAAACAATACAAAAAAAAAAAACAGAGAAAACAAATAATTTGCATAATTTCACACAAAACTCCAAAAATGGGCTGGACAAAATTATTGGCACCTTTTCAAAATTGTGGGTAAATGATTTAGTTTCAAGCCTGTGATGCTCGTTTAAACTCGCCTGTGGCAATATAAGAATCACACCTGAAACCAAATAAAAAGGAGAGAAGTTGACTCAATCTTTGCATTGTGTGTCTGTGTGTGCCACACTAAACATGGAGGACAGAAAGAGGAGAAGAGAGCTGTCTGAGGACTTGAGAACCAGAATTGTGGAGAAATATCAACAGTCTCAAGGTTACAAGGCCGTCTCAAGAGATCTTTGTGTCCCTTTGTCCACGGTGCGCAACATCATCAAGAAGTTCCAAACCCATGGCACTGTAGCTAATCTCCCTGGACGAGGACGAAAGAGAAAAACTGATGCAAGGTTGCAACGCAGGATTGTCCGAATGGTGGATAAGCAGCCCCAATCAAGTTCTCCTGCAGACTCGGGGTGCATCAGTGTCAGCGCGAACTATCCGTCGACATTTGAATGAAATGAAACGCTATGGCAGAAGACCAAGGAGGACCCCACTGCTGACACAGAGACATAAAAATGCTAGACTGCAGTTTGCCAAAATGTACGTGAATAAGCCAAAATCCTTCTGGGAAAACGTCTTGTGGAGAGATGAGACCAAGATAGAGCTTTTTGGCAAAACATATCATTCTACTGTTTACCGAAAACGGAATGAGGCCTACAAAGAAAAGAACACAATACCTACAGTCAAATATGGTGGAGGTTCAAAGATGTTTTGGGGTTGTTTTGCTGCCTCTGGCACTGGATGCCTTGACTGTGTGCAAGGTATCATGAAATCTGAAGATTTTGGGTCGCAACGTAGGGCCCAGTGTCAGAAAGCTGGGTTTGCGTCCGAGGTCATGGGTTTTCCAGCAGGACAATGACCCCAAACATACCTCAAAAAGCACCCAGAAATGGATGGAAAGAAAGCACTGGAGGGCTCTAAAGTGGCCAGTAATGAGTCCTGATCTGAATCCCATTGAACACCTGTGGAGCGATCTTAAAATTGCTGTTGGGATAAGGCACCATTCAAATATGAGAGAACTGGAGCAATTTGCAAAAGAAGAGTGGTCCAAAATTCCAGTTGAGAGGTGTAAGAAGCTTGTTGATGGTTATAGGAAGTGATTGATTTCAGTTATTCTTTCCAAAGGGTGTGCAACCAAATATTAAGTTGAGAGTGCTGACAATTTTGTCCGACCCATTTTTTGAGTTTTGCATGAAATTATATCAATTTTGCTTTTTTTTCCTTTTTCTTTTTTTTTTAATCCAATGCACATAAAGGGGTGGCACGGTGGTGTAGTGGTTAGCGCTGTCGCCTCACAGGAAGAAGGTCCGGGTTCGAGCCCCGTGGCCAACGAGGGCCTTTCTGTGCAGAGTTTGCATGTTCTCCCCGTGTCCGCGTGGGTTTCCTCCAGGTGCTCCGGTTTCCCCCACAGTCCAAAGACATGTAGGTTAGGTTAACTGGTGACTCTAAATTGACCGTAGGTGTGAATGTGAGTGTGAATGGTTGTCTGTGTCTATGTGTCAGCCCTGTGATGACCTGGCGACTTGTCCAGGGTGTACCCCGCCTTTCGCTCGTAGTCAGCTGGGATAGGCTCCAGCTTGCCTGCGACCCTGTAGAAGGATAAAGCGGCTAGAGATAATGAGATGAGATGAGTAAAGATTTCCGCATGGCTTCCAGACTCTCCTCAGTTTCAGCTGATGGGTATGTCGGGCAAAAATTAACTTCTGCTCTCTTTGACACCAAAGGCTGCACTGTGCTTTCCAGCAGGTTTGTTTTTTTAAGGAGTTCACGGTCACTTCTGGGCAGCCCAGTTTTCTCATATGTGTGCGGTAGTTAGACAGTTTATATTTTAAACTGGTCTTCCATCCACCACGTCCAGTGCAGGACCCCTTCTCAGTTAAACATGGATGTTTCTTAATGAGACTCCAGGCTACCTGTTCCATCTCCTTATCACTGACATTGACTTAACACTGCACAAGTTCCTGCACTAAACCGTCAAGGATGGCTGACTTCAACTTGGGATCTGGAATAAGTACAGTGCCATTTTGAATGTAAGCTAAACCTGCTTGCTGAAGTTTTAACTCTGCATTATAGGAGAACTTTGGTACATGAAACACAGCTGGCCAGGAGGACCATGAGCTTGTAGACTCGCTTGATGACAGTATATCTGTCTTCACAAGTTCACCTGACAGGGATGAAGAGTCAGTTGCTGAGCAAGGACTGAATGCTTGGAGGTGTAGGACTGGATTAAGCACAGTAGAGCTCTCATCATGTTGCATAGTGGTGGGCCTTGACATATCACTAACTCTAAGAGTACCTTTGTCTTCCACTTCTGACACTGAGGTAAGGTTAAGGAACTCGTTTCCAAACAAGGAATCCATAAATTGAAGTCTGAAGTTGTCCTGAAGTTCACACTGTTTCTTGACTCCAACAATAAGGTCATCAATGGATTCAGGGAGTCCATGGGAGAGAGTCGACCTCTGAGAGCTGCCGTCGGTCAATACGATCTTCAGGATCACAGGAGTAGCCATCTTCAAAGCCATTTACTCTGCAGACACACGCGAAGAAAATTATACATCAGACATCTATGTAATTTAAAATGCCAAATTCAGTGGCAAAAACCTATTTTTCAATTACTGCATGCAGCAGGTATGCAAATTCTCTCATCTCATCTCATTATCTCTAGCCGCTTTATCCTGTTCTACAGGGTCACAGGCAAGCTGGAGCCTATCCCAGCTGACTACGGGCGAAAGGCGGGGTACACCCTAGACAAGTCTCCAGGTCATCACAGGGCTGACACATAGACACAGACAACCATTCACACTCACATTCACACCTACGGTCAATTTAGAGTCACGAGTTAACCTAACCTGCATGTCTTTGGACTGTGGGGGAAACCGGAGCACCCGGAGGAAACCCACGCGGACACGGGGAGAACATGCAAACTCCACACAGAAAGGCCCTCGCCGGCCACGGGGCTCGAACCCGGACCTTCTTGCTGTGAGGCGACAGCGCTAACCACTACACCACCGTGCCACCCTGGAAATCTTTACTCTTAGATGTAAAGAAGAGGAACAACCAAGAGGTTGTGAAGCTCAAGATGGAAAAGACTTCTGCGTAAAGAAGACTTGAAGTTGTTCATGACACACCAATGGTCGAGGATTTCATGGCGAGATGGCCTGCTCTGTTTGAAGTCAGTGAGGTACAGTAAGTCTTATCTCATGCTGGGTTTTTCATCTTGAATTTGCTATTGATAAAAGGAAAGTGTTGCGTGCACTGGCAAATTGCTAATATGCCTGATAGTACATTATTTGTCTGTGCTTCATCTCCCTCCTTGACTGTCCTGGTCTGCTTTGACCTTCCCCTTGAATCCTCTGTTCTTGCTTGTTTTTCAGATCACCACTGTTCCACTTCAGTCCAAGTTCCTGTCTCAGCTGGACCTCCACTCTGACAACCTGATAAGGCTGTTCCAAAGGAGAGGAGGACAGCTAGGGATAAAGCTAAAAAAAAAATCACTGCACAAATGGCTAATGTAAGTGATGCCAGGGTCCCACAGTCCTAAAAATGTTAAATTTACAGTTTGTTTGTTTTTTTGGCGCATTTACTTTACATCTTTGTCCTTCCACTATTGCATATTTTTGTATCAACTTTAACTGTTCCTCTGTTTCCTTATTTATCTTCATATATTTGTCTACCTTCTCTTTCTGTCTCTTTCCCTTCAGTCTTCCTCCCACATGATTTGGAGTACATGGCAAGGCTTGCACAATCGTAGGAAACCTGAGAAAAGAAATGTGCACCCATATGACAGTTTATACCAGTAGATGTTGTTAAATTAAGGCCCATGGACTGAATTAAGATGCTAAACTCGAAAATGTCCTTTCAGTGTGATGTAGATGCTGGACAAGAGTGCATCATTAAGGGACTCTGTGTCTACATGGGCGAAGATCCAGATAACTTTCTACAGGAATATGTGGTATGTACAGTGCTCAGCGTAAATGAGTGCGCCCCCTTTGAAAAGCAACATTTTAAACAATATCTCATTGAACAGGGTGGCATGGTGGTGTAGTGGTTAGCGCTGTCGCCTCACAGCAAGAAGGTCCTGGGTTCGAGTCCCGTGGCCGGCGAGGGCCTTTCTGTGTGGAGTTTGCATGTTCTCCCCGTGTCCGCGTGGGTTTCCTCCGGGTGCTCCGGTTTCCCCCACAGTCCAAAGACATGCAGGTTAGGTTAACTGGTGATTCTAAATTGACCGTAGGTGTGAATGTGAGTGTGAATGGTTGTCTGTGTCTATGTGTCAGCCCTGTGATGATCTGGCGACTTGTCCAGGGTGTACCCCGCCTTTCGCCCGTAGTCAGCTGGGATAGGCTCCAGCTTGCCTGCGACCCTGTAGAACAGGATAAAGCGGCTAGAGATGATGAGATGAGATCTCATTGAACACGAACAATTTCCAAAATGTTAACAAAGCAAAGTTTAATATAACATCTGTTTAACTTATAACGTGAAAGTAAGGTTAATAATATAAACTTAGATTGCACATTTTTTTCAGTTTTACTCAAATTACGGTGGTGCAAAAATGAGTACACCCCACAACAGAAACTACTACATCTAGTACTTTGTATGGCCTCCATGATTTTTAATGACAGCACCAAGTCTTCTAGGCATGGAATGAACAAGTTGGCGACATTTTGCAACATCAATCTTTTTCCATTCTTCAACAATGACCTCTTTTAGTGACTGGATGCTGGATGGAGAGCGATGCTCAACTTGTCTCTTCAGAATTCCCCATAGGTGTTAGCCTAGTAAACTAGACCCACCTGCCTAGCGGCCAAAATATTTTTGCCTAGCGAGTGGGTCTAGCCTCGCACCATATAAACAAAAACACCCCGGGCATCAAATCGTGCCCGCCAATCACAACGCACGGTTTTTGTTTGGATTCTTTGGGGAGGCTTTTGCAGGAGTGATGACAAGGCTGCGCGACGCTGGAGAAAGCACAACAGGAAAGATGGCTACGGCTAGTGAACAGCGCGCGTTTGAGTCCGCTTTGGAATCAGTTTTAGAAGAATTAGACTTGGAGTTTTCGTTGAAACATGAGCAGGAAGAGGCTCTCCGCTCATTCCTTTTCAAGAAGGGCATTTTCGCTGTTTTGACGACCGGCTATGGCAAAAGTCTGATCTACCAGCTGGCTCCGCTCATAGCCAAAAGGATGGGGCTAGTTTGTGCAGTACGAAGAATTAATAAACAGCTTTGAAACATTACTTTTTGATTGTTTCTTATTTTCCCGTTATTTTAAATTTAAGGGAAATTATTTCACCAAACACCACTAAATAAAAACTCTCAAAAACAGTTTAAGCAAACCCTTGAAAAACATAAGAGTGTATGTTAAGTATGTGGTACAGACTCCAAACTTGTGGTCATTATCTCCAAACTTCTTAATATCTAGAACCTGTTTATTAATTAATACGCATTTTGAAAAATTATTTATTTCAAGGTCTCCCCCACTGCTTTCTGTCGCTCTGACTACGTCACAGTCACTGTTGCGCTGATTGGTCAGAGTGTTGGCCTATACGCACAGAGACAGTTTGAAAGACAGCGGTTTGTTCCTCCTACCTGCTTCGGAAATGTCTACGGATCGAGGCCAGACTAAATATTCACATTTAGTCTGGCTTGCCAGGCTACATAGGTGTTCGATTGGATTCAGATCAGGAGACGTACTTGGCCACTGAATCACTTTCACCCTGTTCTTCTTCAGAAATCCAACAGTGGCCTTAGATGTGTGTTTAGTCATGTTGGAAAAGTGCATGACGACCAAGGGCACGGAGTGATGGTAGCATCTTTTCTTTCAGTATAGAGCAATACATCTGTGAATTCATGATGCCATCAATGAAATGCAGCTCCCTGACACCAGCAGCACTCATGCAGCCCCACATAAGGACACTGCCACCACCATGTCTCACTGTAGGCACCAGGCATTTTTCTTTGTATTCCTCACCTTTGCGACGCCATACGGTTTTGAAGCCGTCAGTTCCGAAAACATTCATCTTGGTCTCATCGCTCCAGAGTATAGAGTCCCAGTAGTCTTCATCTTTGTCAGCATGGGCCCTGGCAAACTCTAGGCGGGCTTTTTTGTGCCTGGGCTTTAGGAGAGGCTTCTTTTGTGGATGGCATCCATGCATGCCGTTCCTTTGCAGCGTACGCCGTATTGTGTCACGGGAAATAGTCAGCCCAGTTTGGCTTTCTACTTCTTTAGATAACTGCAGTGAACTCGCATGCCGATTTTCTTCAACCCTTCTCATCAGAAGACGCTCCTGTCGAGGTGTTAACTTCGGTGGACGACCTGGACGTCTCTGTGAGATGGTTGCAGTTCCATCTTTCTTAAATTTTTGTACCACTTTTGCTACAGTATTCTGACTGATAAGTAAAGCTTTGCTGATCTTCTTGTAGCCTTCACCTTTGTGGTGTAAATAAATTATTTTCTTTGGGGAATTCTGAAGAGACAAGTTGAGCATCACTCTCCATCCAGCATCCAGTCACTAAAAGAGGTCGTTGTTGAAGAATGGTAAAAGATTGATGTTGCAAAATGTCGCCAACTTGTTCATTCCATGCCTAGAAGACTTGGTGCCGTCATTAAAAATCATGGAGGCCATACAAAGTACTAGATGTAGTAGTTTTTGTTGTGGGGTGTACTCATTTTTGCACCACCCTAATTTGAGTAAAACTGTAAAAATGTGTCATCTAAGTTTATTATTAACCTTACTTTCCCGTTATAAGTTAAACAGATGTTATATTAAACTTTGTCTTGTCAACATTTTGGAAATTGTTTGTGTTCACTGAGATATTGTTTAAAATGTTACTTTTCAAAGGGGGTGCACTCATTTACGCTGAGCACTGTATATGAATTCGGTGCTTATGCTTATCTTCCACTCTTCTCTTGTTCTCATTCTAGATCGCTTGTGCTGAAATTATTCATCGATTAAAAGAATGTGTCTTACCATTTTTATAATCTATCTTTTTTTTCTGTTTCATAACACAAAATCAATCGTGTTTCTGGCTGCTGGTTAAATTAACTTAAAGGTAGAATAAATGGTTCTCAAGAACAATTGTGCAATACACTTTGTCAAATTCAGTAAATGTCTCCTCACGGTCCGCCAGCTGTCTGATCTGTGTGTACGATGAAAAAAGAATCCAGTGTACATACACAACCATCTCATCTCATCTCATTATCTCTAGCCGCTTTATCCTTCTACAGGGTCGCAGGCAAGCTGGAGCCTATCCCAGCTGACTACGGGCGAAAGGCGGGGTACACCCTGGACAAGTCGCCAGGTCATCACAGGGCTGACACATAGACACAGACAACCATTCACACTCACGGTCAATTTAGAGTCACCAGTTAACCTAACCTGCATGTCTTTGGACTGTGGGGGAAACCGGAGCACCCAGAGGAAACCCACGCGGACACGGGGAGAACATGCAAACTCCGCACAGAAAGGCCCTCGCCGGCCACGGGGCTCGAACCCAGGACCTTCTTGCTGTGAGGCGACAGCGCTAACCACTACACCACCGTGCCGCCCCGCTTCCATTTTATTAAATGTTTATATAATGTTCTGCTGTAGTTACTTGTTCTTGTCTCTAAATTTACCTTCCTTCTAACTTTCACTTTACCTAGATCTATAGTGTCACTATTTTATGTTTATCCTTTTCTTGATAGGGCTTGGTGGTAAGGTTTGATTTACCTAACTTTGGTTTGCCTACCTTTTGTCTGTTTTGTATAGAGCATGGATCAAAACACCATCAATGAGGCCATTGAAGACACCACTGTTGGATCTACACTACTGTTCAAAAGTTTGGGGTCACTTTGAAATGTCCTTATTTTTGAAAGAAAAGCACTGTTCTTTTCAATGAAGATCACTTTAAACTAATCAGAAATCCACTCTATACATTGCTAATGTGGTAAATGACTATTCTAGCTGCAAATGTCTGGTTTTTGGTGCAATATCTCCATAGGTGTATAGAGGCCCATTTCCAGCAACTCTCACTCCAGTGTTCTAATGGTACAATGTGTTTGCTCATTGCCTCAGAAGGCTAATGGATGATTAGAAAACCCTTGTACAATCATGTTAGCACAGCTGAAAACAGTTTAGCTCTTTAGAGAAGCTATAAAACTGACCTTCCTTTGAGCAGATTGAGTTTCTGGAGCATCACATTTGTGGGGTCGATTAAATGCTCAAAATGGCCAGAAAAATGTCTCGACTATATTTTCTATTCATTTTACAACTTATGGTGGTAAATAAAAGTGTGACTTTTCATGGAAAACACAAAATTGTCTGGGTGACCCCAAACTTTTGAACGGTAGTGTATGTTCTTAAAGAACATGCTTCAAGTAATGAAGCAGAGGACATTGACATTGTTCTTGAAGGCATCAAGGTGTTCCAAGATCTTGATAATGCAGCATTAGCTGTTGCTATGCTGTTTGGACTGATGTATGCACTGAACCTCAGCTACACTGCTGACCTCCGCTACACTTTTGAGGTCATCCAAAAGATTTGGATAGAACTGGATGAAGGTAAACTTTCCAACAAAGCACTCGCTCTGAAAAACACGCTCCCTCAGTGAACGGGTCAGACTGAGTTCTGTTGTGTATCCACTTTTTATTTCTCAGTGACGAGTTTATGTCGGGTTGATTACTTTTTGTTTGTAAAGCCACTTTGATTTGTTAAAGTGCATCTCCTGGACGAGAAAACATACGTCCCTTTACACACTCATCCAGAAGGGTAATTTTGCACAATTTTCCATCTGTCTACAGCAGAAAAAAAAAAAGAACAAAACGCGTCTGGAAAAATCCCAAGGGAGTCTGGAGCCAGATTCGTGACGTCACCTGCGGAAGCGCCAGCAGGCTGCGCGAGCTTGCATGGTTTCAGTGCACAGCCTGTGTAGACCAAGTTTAGCAGCTAGCGATTTTGCATTGAAATATGGAATTGTCACCTGAGCGCAATGTTACTTCACCTTTGGATGAAGACTATAATGAGATGTCAGAATTATTTCTTACCCAGGCAACAGTCAACTTGTGAATTGCTGATTTTCTTGGTCTTTTTCTCGGCTCTGCTTTGGTCCTCGGCTGCTTCCATTTTTCTCTCATTGTCTGGTCTTTTGGAAAACGATGAGTACTAATCCCATCAAGACTGGTGTTGCTACACCCTCCTACGATACATCTGTTAACCATTTTAATAATTACGCGATAACGTTGAAGAAATTTGCAGAAAACCACCAGGTCGTTTTCTCATAAACAAACCAGCGCTGACGTAGGATTCAGAGGGAGGCGTCCCGCATGCAATGTCATGAAAATCAACGTTTGCCGGGAAATCCAAATACCAAGTTTTTTCAGAGGCGGACCAATTCGCCTCAAATGGCTTGAGTTCAACTGAATTTTTCTGGTATTGCGCAAGGCAAAAAAATTGCAGAGAATACAGAATGTGACAGATATTTGACCAAAGTTTAATATAAAATAGGAGAATTACATTGAGCTTGCTCCTGAATTTACCCGTGATATGCACTTTAACCCTCACTGTAATATTTTCTTTTTTTTTTATTAAAAGAAGCACTATCGGTAGCGGCGGCATGGTGGTGTAGTGGTTAGCGCTGTCACCTCACAGCAAGAAGGTCCGGGTTCGAGCCCCGTGGCCGGCGAGGGCCTTTCTGTGCGGAGTTTGCATGTTCTCCCCGTGTCCGCGTGGGTTTCCTCCGGGTGCTCCGGTTTCCCCCACAGTCCAAAGACATGCAGGTTAGGTTAACTGGTGACTCTAAATTGACCGTAGGTGTGAATGTGAGTGTGAATGGTTGTCTGTGTCTATGTGTCAGCCCTGTGATGACCTGGCGACTTGTCCAGGGTGTACCCCGCCTTTCGCCCGTAGTCAGCTGGGATAGGCTCCAGCTTGCCTGTGACCCTGTAGAAGGATAAAGTGGCTACAGATAATGAGATGAGATGAGACTACCGGTAGCTTTTATTTGCCTCATTCAGTTTGTGGCATGTTTGGTTTATTTCAATAAAATGCTGTTATTTTGTATTCACTCTTGAGGATGCACTGTTGCAATATTGTGAACTAACATTTCACAATATGTTTTTTGAATGTACTGTGAAGTTTATACTGTTTATCTGCTGTTGTATGTGCTTCCACTGGTACACTGAAAAACAGTCCAAAGTTAGATTCTACGGTATGTATCACGAATCCATTGCACTTTGTGCAGAATTCTTTTATTTATTTTTGTCAGTTTACTGTGAAGTTTTTTGTGGTTTGTGTTTTGAATCTACTGCTAGTAATGTAGTGGTTACAGTGTCCAGTTTTTATGCTGAATTTACTGTATGGCAACTGCAGAGTCCTTCTGTTCAGGTAAAGTGTGTGATCGCCAAAGTTTTAAGAATCAATACATCTCATCTCATCTCATTATCTCTAGCCGCTTTATCCTGTTCGACAGGGTCGCAGGCAAGCTGGAGCCTATCCCAGCTGACTACGGGCGAAAGGCGGGGTACACCCTGGACAAGTCGCCAGGTCATCACAGGGCTGACACATAGACACAGACAACCATTCACACTCACACCTACGGTCAATTTAGAGTCACCAGTTAACCTAACCTGCATGTCTTTGGACTGTGGGGGAAACCGGAGCACCCGGAGGAAACCCACGTGGACACGGGGAGAACATGCAAACTCCGCACAGAAAGGCCCTCGCCGGCCACGGGGCTCGAACCCGGACCTTCTTGCTGTGAGGCAACAGCGCTAACCACTACACCACCGTGCTGCCCTTCAGTGCAATCAGTTTTTTTATATATATATTTGATTTTTGTATTTAAGTTAAGTTAAAGTCCTTCCCACACCTTACAGTACCTGGTATTCCTAGGCAGTCTCCCACTCAAGTACTAACCAGGCCCAACCTGTATGTGGCGCATCGGGCGGCGCCGATCTCCGTTTCCATAGCCCTCGGCCTCTCGCCTATTACATAGCTAGGGTTACAGTGGGGGGCTAGTCCTCTGGTAACCACGAGAGTTTAACTCCCCATGCACATCTGTATTGCAGCGTGCCTTGCCAGATGGCAGTAGGTACCATTTTTATAATAGTCTTTGGTATGACCCGACCGTGAATAGAACTCCCGATCTCCCGATCGAGAGGCGGACACGCTACCACTAGGCCACTAGTCGGTCCCGATTTTTGTATTTGCACACACTTAAATACAAAACTGATGTCTACAGTGCATTTGGCTGGCTTTAACAAATCAAGTTAAAGTGCATATCATGGGTAAATTCACGAGCAAGCTCAATGTAATTCTCCTATTTTATATTAAACTTTGGTCAAATATCTGTAACATTCTGCATTCTCTGCAATTTTTTTTACCTTGCGCAATACCAGAAAAATTCCGTTGAAATCAAGCCATTTGAGGCGAATTGGTCCGCCTCTGAAAAAACTTGGTATTTGGATTTCCCGGCAAACATTGATTTTCGTGACGTCGCATGCGGGACGCCTCCCTCTGAATCCTACGTCAGCGCTGGTTTGTTTATGAGAAAACAACCTGGTGGTTTTCTGCAAATTTCTTCAACGTTATCGCGTAATTATTAAAATGGTTAACAGATGTATCGTAGGAGGGTGTAGCAACACCAATCTTGATGGGATTAGTACTCATCATTTTCCAAAAGACCGGACAATGAGAGAGAAACGGGAGCGCTTGGTCTACACAGGCTGTGCACTGAAACCGTGCAAAGCTCGCGCAGCCTGCTGGCGCTTCCGCAGGTAACGTCACGAATCTGGCTCCAGACTCCCTTGGAATTTTTCCAGATGCGTTTTGTTCTTTTATTTTTTTTCTGCTGTAGACAGATGGCCTTGTGCAAAATTATCCTTCTGGGTGAGTGTGTAAAGGGACATACTTTCATATAAAAAAAACAAAATTGGTCCAGAATATACCTTTTAAATTTAGAGACCAAACTTGGGTTGTAAGGACATCATAAAATTGCTTTTAAGTTACATAATACCTTTTCAATAATATTAGCATTCACAAATAAAGTTAAAGTTGCATTTAAAAATCTGGTATCTTGAACATGATGAAATCACTTTAACATTACTCAATTAATTGGTATCGCAATAGCTTGAAAAAGAAATGTGAAATCAACTTGATTCTTTTAAATAATCGAACATGATTTAATTATTTTGGTTTAACAAGTCATAATTCATTGAGGAAAAGAAGGAAATTATGTCAGTCATCCACATTCTGATCATGTGGGACCGATGTACACATTAAAATGATTGTGATCTCAAAGTGTGACTTTCTTTCACTGAGTGTTGGTTTGAGCCAGATGAACTGGTTTGAGTATTTCAGAAACTGCTGATCTCCTGTGGTTTCCACATAGACCCCGAAGCCGTTTGTTTTCAGGATAATGGCTGGCTGATGAAATTATTGGCTGGCTAGCTGACTCAGCCAAAACCTTAATGGCTGCTGCAGCCACCAAAATGTTTATGGCTACAAATGGCTGATACTGGACGTCACTGTGTGGCATATATCCGGGCGAACGGATCAAACAAATGGGGGGAATAAATAGCAAATTACCACAGGTCCCCTGGTCTCTTACTTCATTGTAAATATAAATCTAGCAAGATTGTAGTTCAATGCTAATAATAAGCTAATCTGGATTGTTCGAGGAAGGCATCTAGCTATCTACTCTCACTAGCAATGACCAGTGAAGGACTGGCAGCTATCTTACTATGATGAAAGTAGAGTGGTGGAGTACTTTTTTTTTTATCAATCTCGAAGTATGTGAAACAAACAAACAAAAAATACCTTTACACTTTCCCTCAGCAGTGGCAAAGAATGCAGCCATCTCGTCGATATCGGAGTCGATTGATGCTCTGGGTGGGTTCCCGGGTTCCCCAGTGTATCGTGGTAACGGTGTGAGGGGCGGGAAGCCAGACAGGTAGTCACAACGGCAAGCTTGTGGTGGCTGTCTGTGCTGTGATATCAGTTCTAAATCTCTACAGTGTATGCCTATACGTCTCTATTGTGTTACTACTAGTGTCTACAGTTGATCATGTTTGTGTCACTTTTCTTGTAGCTCATGATGTGGATAAACCCATTATTTGATGTACACAATTCTTAGTGGCTCAGCCAAATTTTATTAGATAGCGGCTCAAATTGGCTTACAAAATTATTGGCTGGTGGCGGCTCAAATTCTAAATGGCGGTTTTAGCGGCGCCTGGCGGCGGCTTCGGGGTCTATTTCCACACACAACAGTCTGTAGAGTTTACACAGAATGGTGCGAAAAACAAAAAAACACTGAGTGAGTGAGTGAACGACAGTTCTGCAGGTGGAAACAAACGCCTTGTTGATAAGAGAGGTCAGAGATCAGAAAATGGCCAGATTGGGTCGAGCTTTTTTGCCAGGAAGGATATAGTAACTCAGAGCAACTCTTTACAACCGTGGTAAGCAGAAAAGCATCTCAGCGTGCAACAGAAAACAGAAGAACACATTGGGTTCCACTCCTGCAGCCAAGAACAGGAAGCTTAGACTCAAGAAAAAGTTCCTATTAAAGTGGCCGGTGAGTGTATTCTCATAAAGGGTGTTATATAATGTGTTAAGCTATCATTTAGAGAAAAGTACTGCTCTAATGCCTTGGAGAGAGAGAGAGAGGATGTATCCATTATAGATTAAAAGTCATGGTCCCAAATTATGATAATGAGTTAGCATCATTTAACTTTATGTTTTGCAGGGATTTGGTGCTTGGCTGCTACTAAATTGAAGCGTAAAATTGGCATGTCAAACAGAGACTCCCAGGAAGAGAAGCATGGATTAGCATCACACAGGCTGAGACATGGCAGATTAGCCCGTGTGTGTGAGATCAAGCTGAGAAGTCGTTCTCACTGTCGTATGCCTTTCTGTAAGATTGACACTGAAGGAATGGGCTGACAGAGGGCAATGCGATGTGCCATGATTTGGATAAAATGCTATATTTTTATGCTGTTTTGCTAAATCTTTGTACCTTCACTGCACCACATGACATGTCTTCTCATGGAGTTGAAATCTCAGTCAGGAACTGCAGATCAATGTGCGCTAATATAAATAAAATGTAATTTAGTTTTTGTTGTGGTGTAGTGGTTAGCGCTGTTGCCTCACAGCAAGAAGGTCCGGGTTCGAGCCCCGTGGCCAGCGAGGGCCTTTCTGTGTGGAGTTTGCATGTTCTCTGCGTGGGTTTCCTCTGGGTGCTCCGGTTTCCCCCACAGTCCAAAGACATGCAGGTTAGGTTAACTGGTGACTCTAAATTGACCGTAGGTGTGAGTGTGAATGGTTGTCTGTGTCTATGTGTCAGCCCTGTGATGACCTGGCGACTTGTCCAGGGTGTACCCCGCCTTTCGCCCGTAGTCAGCTGGGATAGGCTCCAGCTTGCCTGCGACCCTGTAGAACAGGATAAAGCGGCTAGAGATAATGAGATGAGATGAGTTTTTGTTGCCACTTCAGGGGCATCCAGCATGGTTTACCAGTTGTGCATTCCAACAAGTCAACTGGATGATGGAGGCATTTTGGCGATATTATATTTAATAATTATTCCACGAAATTGAGTCGTACATGAGCTGATAGCTGAGTTGACTATAAGCCATGTACAATGAGATTGAGTGGAATAACTGTTTTATTATATCCACATTCACTGGACTTTGAGAAACGGAGCATTTTTACCTTGCCCGCGACAGAGTAAGCAGGGTGAGGTATTGTAATCAGTGCAGTTTGTTTGTGTGTCTGTCTGTCTGTTAACAATTTAGCATCTAGATGGTTGCACCATCTCATCTCATCTCATCTCATCTCATTATCTCTAGCCGCTTTATCCTGTTCTACAGGGTTGCAGGCAAGCTGGAGCCTATCCCAGCTGGCTACGGGTGAAAGGCGGGGTACACCCTGGACAAGTTGCCAGGTCATCACAGGGCTGACACATAGACACAGACAACCATTCACACTCACATTCACACCTACGGTCAATTTAGAGTCACCAGTTAACCTAACCTGCATGTCTTTGGACTGTGGGGGAAACCGGAGCACCCGGAGGAAACCCACGCGGACACGGGGAGAACATGCAAACTCCGCACAGAAAGGCCCTCGCCGGCCACGGGGCTTGAACCCAGAACCTTCTTGCTGTGAGGCGACAGCACTAACCACTACACCACCATGCCTCCCCATGGTTGCACCAATTGACTTCAAATTTTCAGCATAGGTGGACAATGGTCTGTAGATTACCTGATTTAAATTTTGGTGGTAATCAGGTGACGGTCAGGGTCACCGAAAGGTCAACCTTTTGGTCAAAAGAACATATTTTCCATTATAACTCAAAAATGGTTGCCGATAGACAAATGTTTACTATTATGAGCATCTAGGAGCTCCCATATGGCCTTTCACTTGGTACTATGATCTTTGACCTTGACTGAGCCTGAAAGGTCAAACTCAAGTTCATGGATTTATTTAGCATTATCACCTTATAGGAAGTGCCAGATAGGCTTTCATTTGGCACCATGACCTTCGACCTTGAATGACTCGGAAATGTCAAACTCAAGGTCATGGAATTTCATAGGACTATAACCTGACCACTGATTATTGAGAAATATGACCATTATCAACATATAGGTATAACATAAGTACGGCCGGGCGAGGTTTGTTTCGCCTGGCAACACTTGTTATTTTTATTTTTTGCAAATTCGAGAAATTAAAAACTTTATACGAAACCTCAGACAAAATCATTTCCGCTTAGCAGACGTGACAAATTGTATACGTGTGTCGTAAAATAGTCAAATTTGACAAGATTTACATCAACAGTCGAAGGCGTTTCAGTTACGCAATTTTTCAAACTTCTTTGAGCTTTTGAACCAGTCAAAAAAATTCTACAAATTTTAATGCTTAAAGATGAAGAATGCAACCAAACTGGCGAAATGGCAGTAGCAATTTCTGAAAAATGCTAATAATAATAATAATAATAATAATAATTCTTGAAAAATAAAAAAATGATACGTTCTTACCATCAAATACTTTAATTCCATATTTTGTTACTTGCTTTTTTGGGGGGGGGGGGTTTGAGTAGAGTTTTTATTTCATCCTCGGTTGGTTCAGCAAAACGCTCCGCCATTTTGTTTTTCTCTACTCACGGTATATGAGCTGATAGCCCAGTAGTAGATTAGCCAATCAGAGCATGCAGTTGCTCATATCCAGTGAATGTGGATATAATCAAACTTATATTACTTTTTCTACTGAACAGTCTGGCATTGTCCAACTATTTGGGTATGCCAGTTCCCAAAACGTAGAAGACATTGGTGTGATTTAATGTCTTGTAAGAAAGTTTGCATTCAATGTTTATTTGATTTTCAAGAATATTTAAAGATAGTTCGTCGACTGAGATGCTTCCCAATTAATGTTTGATGAGAAGTTTTCTCATCAATGTTTGATGAAAAGTTTTTGAATTAAATTTTAATGACTACTGCACCAGTGATCTGTAACAAAAAGCTTACCATAGAACCCTGCTGAGTGATTTCATTTTGCCTGTATATTACAGAACGGGATTGTTGTCTACAAATCACAAGACATCCACTGGCATCAACTTTCATTCATTCACTTGAATATATATTGTCCATTTAAAATTTTACAACAGTAACCAATAGAATTACATCTATTTTCTCCAAACCAGAAGCATGGATTGGAATGAATTGTAGGGAACATTTGGTTTTTCAGAAGGGCCAGTGTATGTGGCCATAATTTCCTTTGAAAAATCTCCACTTGTGGTTTACAATGTGAACAAGGTTATCAGTGACACGTACAGTACCACTTACATCAACTATAAAACAGACTGAACTGAGATAAGGTGTTTCCAAGCATGTGTTCTGTCGCACTTTCCAAGGTCATCAGTAAATCTGATACATACATACACACACAATGTCTTGCAAAAGTATTCATCCCCCTTGGTGTTTGTCCTGTTTTGTCACATTACAAGATAGAATTAAAATGGATTTTTTGGGGTTTAGCACCATTTGATTTACACAACATGCCGACCACTTTAAAGGTGAAAATTGTTGTTTTACTGTGGCACAAACAATAATTAAGATGAAAAAACAGAAATCTGGAGTGTGCATAGGTATTCACCCCCTTTCATATGAAACCCCTAAATAAGAGCTGCTCCAACCAATTCACTTCATAAGTCACATAATTAGTTGATTAAGATCCACCTATGTGCAATCAAAATGTCACATGATGTCTGTAGAAATCAACCTGTTCTGGAAGGACCCTGACTCTGCAACACTACTAAGCAAGCAACATGGGAACCAAGGAGCCTCCAAACAGGTCAGAGACAAAGTTGTGGAGAAGTATAGATCAGGGTTGGGTTATAAAAATATCCCAAACTTTGAACATCCCACGGGGCACCATTAAATCCATTATAGCAAAATGGTAAGAATATGGCACCACTACAAACCTGACAAAAGAAGGCCACCCACCAAAACTCACAGACCGGGCAATGAGGGCATTAATCAGTGATGCAACAAAGACACCAAAGATAACACTGAAGGAGCTGCAAAGATCCACAGTGGCGATAGGAGTATCTGTCTATAGGACCTCTTGAAGCCTTACACTCCACAGAGCAGAGCTTTATGGAAGAGTGGCTAGAAAAAAAACACTGCTTAAAGAAAGAAATATAAGGAAGCACGTTTGGAGTTTGCCTAACAGCATGTGGCAGACTCCCCAAACACACGGAAGAAGATTCTCTGGTCAAATGAGACTAAAATCGATCTTTTTGGTCATCATGGGAAATGCCATGTGTGGCGCAAACCCAACACCCTGAGAACGCCATTCCTACAGTGAAGCATGGCGGTGGCAGCATCATGCTGTGGGGATGTGTTTCATCTGCAGGGACAGGAAAGCTGGTCAGGACTGAAGAAAAGATGAATGGCACTTAATGCAGGACATTTCTAGAGGAAAACCTGTTTGAGTCAGCCAGAGATTTGAGACTAGGACAAAGGTTCATGTTCCAGCAGGACAATGACCCTAAACTTACTACTAAAGCTATACTGGAGTGGTTGAAAGGGAAATATTTAAATGTCTTGGAATGGCCAAATCAAAGCCCAGACCTCAATCCAGTTGAGAATCTGTGGCATAACTTGAAGATTGCTGTACACCACTGCAACCCATCTAACTTGAAAGACTTGGAGCAGTTTCGCATTCAGGAATGGGCAAAAGTCCCAGTGGCTAGATGTGCTAAGCTAATAGAGACATACTGTACCCTGAGAGACTTGCAGCTGTAATTGCAGTAAAAGGTGGCTCTACAAAGTATTGACTTTGGGGGTCAATACCTGTGCACACTCCAGATTTCTGCTTTTTCATCTTCATTATTGTTTGTGTCACAACAAAACAACAATTTTCACCTTTGAAGTGTTCGGCATGTTGTGTAAGTCAAATGGTGCTAACCCTCCAAAAATCCATTTTAATTCCAGCTTGTAATGGAACAAAACAGGACAAATACCAAGGGGGATGAATACTTTTGCAAGACACTGTATGTGTGTGTACGTGTGTGTGTGAGAGAGAGAGTGAAAATTCCTGGAGATCAACAGTTTCTGAAGTACTCAAACCAGCTCATCTTTCACCAACCACCATGGCATGGTCAAAGATCACACTTTCCCCCCCAATTCTGATGTTTTGATGTGGATCTGTTTGATAAGGCTTGGTAAGTCAGGTAGGGCATATGTCACAGTATCGTGTGTGTGTGTGTGTGTGTGTGTGTGTGTGTGTGTGTGAGAGAGAGAGAGAGAGTGAGAGTGAGGGAGAGAGTCACTGATGGGTGATTTTGAATAAGTATGCGTGCATAGTGATGACTGTTTATCATATATTACCCTTTCTCAGGTTCTTCGCCATCCTTCACAGGACAATTTTTGAAGCTCTTAGTAAACACACAAAGTGAAATTACTGAAGTAATTAAAGGTGCTGACTGCAAAGTCATCTGAAATTTTCAAATTTTGTTGATTGAACATGGCATTGTCCTGTGTCATGCAAGAACAATATCATGCGGATGAGATGTGAACATTTTAATGTCCCGAGAGTCGCTTTTGTCTGTTTTGGGACCGTTTTCCTACCCCTTGAGGTAAACAGGGACTCTGCATCGACCTCGGAAAGTTTTGAGTTGCAGGAATGGAATTTGTGGTTGACATTTGCAAAAAGATCAGTGAAACAAAAGATGAATGCATCTTTTCTCTCTTCCTGCTTTTGTGTTATTGTTTCTTTGTCTGTAAGATCAAAACATTAGGTGTATAACTCCATACTCGCTATGTTGGAGTCGAGCCCATGCATTCTAAGGATAAGATAGCTAAGTGCTAGCTAGAATGATTTAGTTATCTCATCTCATCTCATTATCTGTAGCCGCTTTATCCTGTTCTACAGGGTCGCAGGCAAGCTGGAGCCTATCCCAGCTGACTACAGGCGAAAGGCGGGGTACACCCTGGACAAGTCGCCAGGTCATCACAGGGCTGACACATAGACACAGACAACCATTCACACTCACATTCACACCTACGCTCAATTTAGAGTCACCAGTTAACCTAACCTGCATGTCTTTGGACTGTGGGGGAAACCGGAGCACCCGGAGGAAACCCACGTGGACACGGGGAGAACATGCAAACTCCACACAGAAAGGCCCTCGCCGGCCACGGGGCTCGAACCCGGACCTTCTTGCTGTGAGGCGACAGCGCTAACCACTACACCACCGTGCCGCCCTGATTTAGTTATCTGTCCAGAAAAATGACACGTCATCTAACCTTGCTCGATCTTGCAGTTGCACTCACTCGGCATTCTTTCCTTTTCTTTTCCGTTGGCTTTTAGCTGGCGGGAGAGCGGAGTCCACCATGTTTGGCCACGCTGACTTGTTTTGGTTAAAAGTAGGTCAAAATGCCCCATGGTGGTCACATGATATTGTTGATCACTTGCTTCAGCAATCTCCATAATTGTAAAACGTGGGACTAGTTTTATCTCGGTAAAACATTTACACACAGGATACACTGTGTGTGTGTGTGCAGCGAAACATCTCAAAACTCCAACAGCAATAAATGGAACATTTTTGCCCAGAATTCAACTTTGCAGTCAAAATCTTTAACTCATAAGCTACAGCTTGGACTAGTTCCCAGTTACAGTGCCTTGCAAAAGTATTCATACCCCTTGAACTTTTTCACATTTTTCCACCTTACAACCACGAACTTAAAGGATATGGGACATGGATTTTTACCTGGGCATAATTATGTATAAAGGACATAAGAAATGCCATCTAAATCACTGCAGGGCATCAAAAATGTGAAAATCATCACATTATTCAAGTTTTTTTTATACATCAGCGTAAAACAAGGATTCGTTAATGAGCTAGGTGGTCACGTGACCTGTGACGTCACAAAAACTTTCCAAGGAGCCAGCGCTTGGGAATCTAATGTAAACAGGTTACCGAAATGGACACCATTGACAGTGACATTCCCGATGTTTCACAGAGATGTGAAGTTAGACCCTATCAATTCGAACCGATAGCTGGAAATTCACATGAACATGGATCTTGTCTTTACTCTGACGGGTCAGATGATTCTGAGAGTGAGAGTTCATTCAGCCCTCATGAAACTGAAAGTGGTCGGCTCGATAACACTTCCTGGTAAGTTAAAAACAATTCTGCTCAAAGGCTAATGATCTGTTGAAAGAAGTATTATTTTTGTATCATACATTGAAAGTTCATAATAGATCTAGCTACAGTCTGTTGCAAGCTAGTTTTTTTTTTGCTGATATTTTTCGAGATTGATTGAGATACAATGCTTCCAGAGTCCGAGATGAAAACATTCAAAATGGCGAAACGAGTCAGAATTATGATAATCAATAACTGATACACACAAAATTATAATACTAATCCTTACCTCGGCTTTCAGTCGCTTAGCGCAGACGTCTTCAACAGGGGGGGTCGCGAAATCGCACCGGATCACTCATATCAACAAAAATATTCCTGCCCTGTCCCCTGGCCTCTGTGCACGGATGCAAACAGCGCGCCTTTTGGCGGATGCCGCCTTTTTCACGGCTGAATCGTGCAGATCCGATTTAAAAAAAAAAAATAGCGATATTCTCATCATCTCTAGCCGCTTTATCCTTCTACAGGGTCGCAGGCAAGCTGGAGCCTATCCCAGCTGACTACGGGCGAAAGGCAGGGTACACCCTGGACAAGTCACCAGGTCATCACAGGGCTGACACATAGACACAGACAACCATTCACACCTACGGTCAATTTAGAGTCACCAGTTAACCTAACCTGCATGTCTTTGGACTGTGGGGGAAACCGGAGCACCCGGAGGAAACCCACGCGGACACGGGAAGAACATGCAAACTCCACACAGAAAGGCCCTCGCCGGCTCCGGGGCTCGAACCCGGACCTTCTTGCTGTGAGGCGACAGCGCTAACCACTACACCACCGTGCCGCCCTAAAATAGCGATATTAATTCATGAAACATGAAGTATAAGGATGAGAAAAAAAAACAGTTTAAATCGGGAAGCTGCGCACATTTGTGCAGCCTGGCGCAAATGTGCGCAGCTTCCCGATTTAAACTGTTTTTTTTTTCTCATCCTTATACTTCCTGTTTCATGTTTCATGAATTAATATCGCTCAGTACCTGAGTATTAATGTTGAAAGAATCCTCAGTGAAATGGTCCGAACACAGTTTGTGGGAAACAGTACGGTAGGTGCAAAGTTTTTTCAACAGGTGTTCTGTAAAGTTTTCCTACCTCTTGGATTTGTCCTACTGCACATGCGCAGGTGAGCCCACACTTTCCTCAGCTTCGGGTCCTTGGGGAATGCAAAAAAACTTACTCCAGGGCATTTCCCATTGGAATTACTGCAACCATAAGCAGCACAATACACCATGATGTCCAATGTACTTTAAGGACTATAAAAACAATTTTTCTTGTCATCCACTTCTCCATTCATCTACCCGCTTGTGCTGTGCCCGAAAGTTTTTGCTACATATGATCACGTGACAGCGGCTCTTCCGGTTGCAAAAAATGCATATCGGAAGTCGAGCAGAAATGCCATATAATCATCACGAATATAACGATTTTGCTGAATTTAATAGATGATTTTGTATTTGTTGATGCAATTAATTCATATTTTTAATGGAAAGAAACTGATATAGCGTGCTTTTATGTTTCATGTCCCATATCCTTTAAAAGTTTTTTATTGAGATTTTATGTGATAGACCAACACAGAGTAGCACATAATTGTGAAGTGAAACGAAAATAATAAATGGTCTTCAAAATTTTAAACAAATTAAAATCTGAAAAATGTGATGTGCATTAGTATTCAGCCCCCCTGCGTCAATACTTTGTAGAGCCACCTTTTGCTGCAATTACAGCTGCAAGTCTTTTGTGGTACATCTCTACCAGCTTTGCACATCTAGACACTGAAATTTTTGCCCATTCTTCTTTGCAAAATAGCTCAAGCTTAGCCAGATTGGATGGAGAGCGTCTGTGAACAGCAATTTTCAAGTCTTGCCACAGATGCTCAATAGGATTTAGGTCTGGACTTTGACTGGGCCATTCTAACACATGAATATTCTTTGATCTAAACCATTCCATTGTCGCTCTGGCTGTATGTTTAGGGTCATTGTCTTGCTGGAAGGTGAATCTCCTTCCCAGTCTCAAGTCTTTTGCAGCCTCCAACAGGTTTTCTTCCAGGATTGCCCTGTATTTAGCTCCATCCATCTTCCCATCAACTCTGACCAGCTTCCCTGTCCCTGCTGAAGAAAAGTATCCCCATAGCATGATGCTGCCACCACCACGTTTCACAGTGGGGATGGTGTGTGCAGGGTGATGAGCAGTGTTAGTTTTCCGCCACACATAGCGCTTTGCATTTAGGCCAAAAAGTTCAACTTTGGTCTCATCTGACCAAAGCACCTTCTTCCACATGTTTGCTGTGTCCCCTACATGGCTTCTTATGCCTGTCTTTCAACAATGGCTTTCTTCTTGCCACTCTTCCAAAAAGGCCAGATTTGTGGAGTGTACGACTCTCTCACAGATTCTCCCACCTGAGCTGTGGATTTCTGCAGTTCCTCCAGAGTGATCATGGGCCTCTTGGCTGCTTCTCTGACCAGTGCTCTCCTTGCTCGCTCTGTCAGTTTAGGTGGATGGCCATGTCTTGGTAGGTTTGCAGTTGTGCCATACTTTTTCCATTTTTGAATGATGGATTGAACAGTGCTTCTTGAGATGTTCAGAGCTTGGGATATTTTTTTATAACCTAACCCTGCTTTAAACTTCTCCAGAACTTTATCCCTGACCTGTCTGGTGAGTTCTTTGGTCTTCATGATGCTGTTTGTTCTTCAGTGTTCTCTAACAAACCACTGAGGCCTTCACAGAACAAGTGTATTTATGCTGAGAGTAAATTACACAAAGTAGGACTCTATTAACTAATTAGATGACTTCTGAAGGCAATTGATTGCACTGGATTGTATTTAGAGGTATCAGAGTACAGGGGGCTGAATACTAATGCACACCACAGATTTTTATTTGTTTAAAATTTTGAAGACCATTTATCATTTTCGTTTCACTTCACAATTATGTGCTACTCTGTGTTGGTCTATCACATAAAATCTCAATAAAAAACTTTTAAGTTCGTGGTTGTAAGGTGGAAAAATGTGAAAAATTTCAAGGGGTATGAATACTTTTGCAAGGCACTGTATATTTTTTTGAGTGGAAAAAAAACCCCCAAACTAAAACAAACATAGGCATAAATCCAGTGTATTTAAAGTCTCAATGTCATTTGCATTTCTTGCCTGTTTATGTCCCCATCCTTCCTTCTCTTCCTTCTGTCTTGGTGGTGTTTTGCCTGCGATTATATGCTGATGATACACTGCTCCATTATCTAAAGGTCAAAATGTAAAACTGGTGGGTTAGGTTTTAATTTGCTTCAGTTGCTCTCTCTGGTTGAATTGCTCTGTCCATAATTTATGAACATTTCTAAAAATTTTAGATGGATTGCTACTGTCTTGGGTATCGTGAGTCAAAAGGTGCCTGGTGTTTTGTCAACATGCTGCCCCTTTACGTTTAAATTTCAATCAAGCACTCCGCAAAGTTGCTTTGCATTCACTTTTTTGAATCCAACCTGAGGATATCTGTGCAGTGGTGTGGACCAATTCAAATCAAATGAAGTGAATGAAATGAAGTGATGCCATTTGGCACACTGTCTAAACATTATCCAATAAACACGAATAGTCATGCGTTGCCCTGTCCTGGCTTCTCATTGTCGGAGTCGACTGGAGAAAGTCAGTATAGTTTGAGGCTTTCAATTAGCTCTCTGTTCCTGGAAGCAAAGATACGAACAGGAAATGTGAACACATTCATCTACACTACCCACTTGCTTTGGGTACCTGTGGTACAACAGTGGCAGTCATTTTACTAAGCAGACAGGTCAAGACATTGACAGTGGCCTAGACATGACCCGATTTTGGCAAACTTGAGATGTTTTAATTAGGTTGGAATGCTATTTGTTACTCCACAGCGGAATAAAATGGCCTTAGGTTAGCAGATATAATTTGGGAAAATTATAGTTTGAATCGGCTCACAGTGAATTGAAGTGAGTTAGAAAGCAGGATTGGGGTGGAAATGGTCAGTCCAATCTATCAACCTGACATTTCATCGTGTCCTCATGAAACGTGACTGGTCTCCAAGGTAAGCCCTTCGAGAGCTTTGAAGATCATGTTAGCAGAATGTTCCTATATTTCAAGAACATAGTTTGGTTTGACCAAAAGAATCTTCAACCACAGAATATTTGCTCTTTTCCTGAACCCAGTAGACAGATCCTCCATCTGTAAACCATGACAGTATGGGCAGCACAACTTGATTACGCTATCTAGCAAGCTGCTATTCCTCTGTACACTATTTTGAAGGAAGCTGATCATGCTCAAGGGTGTTCTTGGTCAGAATAGCAGCTTAAGTGCCCATGCATATGATGCAAGTTGGCTAATATTTATGAAGATCAAGCTAAATAAAATTCCTTGTTTACAGTGGTCAAGGTAAGCAACTGACAAGGCTGAACGGTGATAGCACTTACCTTTTAATGCTTCACCATTAGTGATTAGTTCCAGTCTATAAATAAAGCACATCAATTGAAATGGTTTTGTTTCGTACTGCCGATTCATGTTACCACTTTTGACTAGTGTCACAGACTCTGAACAGATGAGCTACATTGGTTTTGAAATTGAAGTTGGGAATAAAGGGTGGCACGGTGGTGTAGTGGTTAGCACTGTTGCCTCACAGCAAGAAGGTCCTGGGTTCGAGCCCAGCGGCTGACGAGGGCCTTTCTGTGTGGAGTTTGCATGTTCTCCCAGCGTCTGCGTAGGTTTCTGCTGGGTGCTCTAGTTTCCCCACAGTCCAAAGACATGCAGGTTAGACTAATTGGTGGCTCTAAATTGACTGTAGGTGTGAATGGTTGTTTGTCTCTGTGTCAGCCCTGCGATGACCTGGTGACTTGTCCAGGGTGTACCTGCCTCTTGCCCATAGTCAGCTGGGATAGGCTCCAGCTTGCTTTTGACCCTGTACAGGACAAGTGGTTACAGATGATGGATGGAAGTTGGGAATAAACACATACTTCTCTGTCTGTTCTTCTTTAAACATTCTGTTTTTAACAATCTGCTGCAGAACCCATAATATTTTGAAAACTGGAGTCACTGGAATTACCAACTTGGTCGACTAAGGCCAGTTTAATGTGTCGATCAGTTCTGTGACAGTATTTTTCAATCTTTGAGATATTAACTGGTTCAGGGTGTTTAAGGTTAAGGCTGTGTAAGCCAGAAAATCTCCAGAAGCTTCAGATTAACCTGACTGTGCACTAAAATATTCTTTAATGCCACAATCAATGCACTACAAATGTCAGAGCAGGAACTTTACCAAGAGTGTTTCTGAGGTCAGCACTTGAGAAGACACAGGGTCCAATTTTCACCACTACACAAGCTGAAGTTGGGAATAAAGGGTGACATGGTGGTGTAGTGGTTAGCACTGTTGCCTCACAGCAAGACAGTCCTGGGTTCGAGCCCAGCGACGTCCAAAGACATGCAGGTTAGACTAATTGGTGGCTCTAAATTGACTATAGGTGTGAATGGTTGTTTGTCTCTGTGTCAGCCCTGTGATGACCTGGTGACTTCTCCAGGATGTACCCTGCCTCTCATCCATAGTCAGCTGGGATAGGCTCCAGCTTGCCTATGACCCTGCACAGGATAAGTGGTTACAGATGATGGAGGTTTGATTATATTTTTAAGTGGCAGGTTGGATTACAGAGATGAAAATCCACTCTTAGGAAAGATGCAAGACCAAATAATTGCATTGCCTTGGTTTGGTTTGGGTTGATGCTAAATGTAATTCTTCTTCTTCTTTTGGCTGCTCCCGATTAGGGGTCGCCACAGCAGATCTTTCATCTCCATTGCTCCCTGTCTTCCGCATCCTTCTCTCCCACACTTGCCACTTTCATGTCCTCTCTCACCACATCCATGTATCTCCTCTTTGGACTTCCTCATTTCCGTTTGCCTGGCAGCTCCATCCTCAACATTCTCCTTCCAACATGCTCTGCATCTCTTCTCAGGATGTGCCCATACCATCTCAGTCTCATCTCTCTTAGCTTAATTCCCAAGCTCTCCACATGTGCTGTCCCTCTGATGTGCTTGGTCCTTATCCTGTCCAACCTTGTCACTCCCATCGCAAACCTTAACATCCTCAACTCCGCCACCTCCAACTTTGCCTCCTGTCTCTTCATTAAGGGTACGGTTTCCAATCCGTACATCACAGCTGGTCTCACTACTGTCTTATACATCTTACCTTTCACTTTTGCTGGGACTTTCCTATCACAAATGACTCCCGAAATCCTTCTCCAACTGCTCCACCCTGCCTGCACTCTCTTTCTCACCTCACTTTCGCAGCCCCCATTTTCCTGCACAGTTGACCCCAGGTACTTGAATTCACCCACTTTCTTTGTCTACTCCTTGCATCTTCACTACACTTTCATCCCCATTCTCATTGATGCACATGTATTCTGTTTTGCTACTGCTCAGCTTCATTCCTCTTCATTCCAATGCATACCTCCATCTCTCCAAACCCAACTCAACCTCCTTTCTACTTTCACCACATATCACAATATCATCTGCAAACATGTTCCATGGTGACTCTTGCCTCACTTCATCCGTCAAGCTATCCATCACTATGGCAAACAAGAAAGGACTCAAAGCAGATCCTTGATGGAGTCCCACCTTCACCTTGAACCATTCAGTTGTTCCAACTGCACACCTCACTGCTGTTTCACTGTTCTCATACTGTACATGTCTTGCACCACTCTATCCTTCTCATTCACTCCACTCTTTCTCATACAATACCATAACTCATCTTTCAGCACTCTATCGTATGCCTTCTCCAGGTCTACAAACACACAATGTAGCTTTCTCTGGCCTTCCCTGGACTTCTCCATTAACGTTCTTAAAGCAAAACTTGCATCCGACGTGCTCTTCCTTGGCATAAACCCGTACTGCTGTTCACAGATTGCTACCTCTCTTCTCAATCTTGCCTCCAATACCCTTTCCCATAGCTTCATGGTGTGGCTCATCAATTGTATTCCTCTGTAATTACTGCAGCTCTGTACATCTCCCTTATTCTTGTATATTGGGATGAGCCAATGGAAATGCTACACGTACTTGAACAACCAAAAGAAAAAAAAAGTGGGCTGTGAAGAGCTGAAAATGTCCTTGTCTTGTCTTTCAGACATGCAAAAGAAAAAAGCACATAAAGATGGCCCAAGCATGAAGAAGACATAGCTGGAGCTCAATAAATAGGCTACTAGAGAATTATATCAAAAATATATTTATAATATTTTGCATATCAAATCTAGTTTGTGCCTGATGATTGGTTTTGCATTTGGCAGGTATTTTTCATGCCACACAAAATGTGGGGAAAAAAATATTAGGGTTTGAATCTAATGAACTAAACCCTGCACAAGGGCAGGGGGAATCCATTACTTTCAGTCTGATTTTTTGAAGGTACTTCTCCCAACTAGCCTACTAAATAAAATGAATATTTTATTTTGTTATTTCTAGGGTAGCACAGTGGTGCAGTGGTTGGCACCGTCACCTCACAGCAAGGAGGTTCCAGGTTCTAACCTCACAGCCAATGGAGGTCTTTCTGTGTGGAGTTTGCATGTTCTCCCTGTGTCTGCGTGGGTTTCCTCCCACGGTTTAAAGACATACAGATTAGGTAAAAATACCCAGCCACTGGGGTTGCACAAGCCAGTGCATACTTAGCGCCGGTCCCAAGCCAAGATAGGTTGGGGAGGGTTGCATCAGGAAGGGCATCCGGTATAAAAGGCAATGCCAAATCAAATATGTGGAACAGATCTACTGTGGCAACCCCTAACAGGAGCAGCTGAAAGAAGATGATTTCTTATTTCTAAGAAATAAGAAATGCAAATCACCATGATGACCATGATGGGAGTTAATTCAAGACACACAGTCCACTACGTCACAGTCAGTATAGTTAACAGGATCAGTCAACAGTAAGTATTCATTGGCGCAGTAGGTGCGAATTCAACTCCGTACAAAATTGTTCAGTACTAAAACAGTAAACCAGTGCTGGAGCTTATATTCCACTGTAAGAATGAATTGAACACTGCAAGAGCTAATTCAATACTGTAGGATTTAATTTGGGCGGCATGGTGGTGTAGTGGTTAGTACTGTCGCCTCACAGAAAGAAGGTCCTGGGTTCAAGCCTAGCGGCCGGTGAGGGCCTTTCTGTGTGGAGTTTGCATGTTTTCCCTGTGTCTGCTTGGGTTTCATCTGGGTGCTCCGGTTTCCCCCACAGTCCGAAGACATGCAGGTTAGGTTAATTGGTGGTTCTAAATTGACCGTAGGTGTGAATGTGAGTGTGAATGGTTGTTTGTCTCTCAGTGCGTTTACATGCACATAGAGAAAATCGAATTTCTGCCGTAGCTCGACTGAAATCGAAGTTCTAAATGCCATAGAAACACCTTAGCTCAGCTGAAATCGAACCGAACTGGATTTCTTGTGATCGAGCTACGCGACCTAGATTATGCGATTGTAGCCAAGCTACTTGGTGCATGTAAACCCTGTTGAGCTACAGGTACTTACTTCAGCACCTCCCCTTCCGGAAGTGTCCTCGTCGTCGTTCTTCTTGTGAACACGGAACTGATAACTTTGTTTATACTCTTGAATAGCTCTTCTTCATGACAACAACCAGAAGTGTACCAACACGATGGGGCGTGTAGCGCCACCTGTGGCTCGGGTGCACAATGTACCTCACACAATAGCTCGATTTCCTTGTGTGCATGTAGGATTGGATTTCTCTGGCACCCCTGCTGGGACCCTTAGCTCGATTACCGACAGTAGCTCGATTTGGATGTGCATGTAAACGCACTGTCTGTGTCAGCCCTGCAATAACCTGGTGACTTGTCCAGGGTGTACCCCGCCTCTCGCCCATAGTCAGCTGGGGTAGGCTCCAGTTTGCCTGCGACCCTGTAGAACAGGATAAGCGGCTACAGATAATGGATGGATTTAATTCAGTATAGGGATGAAAGGGGTTGAAACCCTGTTTAACATCACCAATTCCTAGGCTCAAATATACTCGTCTCTGTGGGGTAGGTCATGTTGAGAGGGTGCCAAAGACCAGGATCCCCCATGGTGTACTACACTGTACTGGAGGAAGGTACCAATCTTCGCTATAAGGATGTGCTGAAGCGTGATCTGAAGGACTTCAAGATAGAACCCACCAGCTAGACCAGTACTGCTCATGACAGGCATAGATGGCGTGCTTGCCTCCATCAAGGGATCAGGCATGACTATCAGAATAACTTGGACAAACTCCAGAGACAACGCTCCTGCCTCTCAACCACAGATGAATGACGATCTTCACTTGGCATAGTCGGAAACAATTGAAGCTGGCCCGAACTGAACCGGGGATGAAATAAAATTACATGCCGTTTTAAATAGGCAAACTGTTGCTCATTATCACTATAATATAATTAGCACACATAGTTTTGGGAATCCCTTTCACACAATAGCTCATGTGACAAGCCTGTTCCTCATGGCGACCGGAGGGATTGACCCAATATAACTGTGGACTTCAGCTGTGGAGGAGCAGAACCTACTCAGAGAACTTTTCACTTAAGATGTATTACTTGTCATTTTTCACAGGTTTATGGCACAAAGTTGTTTTTTTTTTAAATTGTTACTTATACCTTGGGACAATTTTCCATTTCGCCTCAGTCCATCGTAAAAGAGCTCGGGCCCAGAGAAGGTGGCAGTGTTTCTGGATATTGTTGATATCTGGTTTTAACTTGCATTTGTGGATGCAGTAATGAACTGTTTTCACAGATGATGGTTTTCTGAAGTGTCCCTGAGCCCATACATACATCCACTACAGACACGTGTCTACTTTTAATGCAGTGTATCCTGAGGGCCTGAAGATCCCAGGCATCCAATGTCAGTTTTCAGCCTTGTCTCCTGCATACAGAGATTTCTCCAGATTCTCTGAATATTTTAATGATATTATGTACCATAGATGATGTGATCCCCAGATTCGTTGCAATTTTACACTGAGAAACGTTATTCTTAAATTGTTGCACTGTTTGCCCATGCAGTCTTTCACAGAGCGGTGAACCCCTCCCCATCTTTACTTCTGAGAGACTCCGCCTCTCTGGGATGCTCTTTTTATACCCAATCATGTTACTGAACTGTTGCCAATTAACCACATTATTATTTTATATATATATATATTGCGGCGGCACGGTGGTGTAGTGGTTAGCGCTGTCGCCTCACAGCAAGAAGGTCCGGGTTCGAGCCCCGTGGCCGGTGAGGGCCTTTCTGTGCGGAGTTTGCATGTTCTCCCTGTGTCCGCGTGGGTTTCCTCCGGGTGCTCCGGTTTCCCCTACAGTCCAAAGACATGCAGGTTAGGTTAACTGGTGACTCTAAATTGACCATAGGTGTGAGTGTGAATGGTTGTCTGTGTCTATGTGTCAGCCCTGTGATGACCTGGCGACTTGTCCAGGGTGTACCCCGCCTTTCGCCCGTCGTCAGCTGGGATAGGCTCCAGCTTGCCTGCGACCCTGTAGAACAGGATAAAGCGGCTACAGATAATGAGATGAGATATATATATTGCACAATTTTTTCAGTCTTTTGTTGCCCCATCCCAACTTTTTTGAAATATGTTGCTGACATCAAATTCAAAATGAGCATGCATTTAAAATAAATCAAATTTCGGTTTCAACATTTGATATGTTGTCGTTGTACTCTTTTCAATGAAAGATAGGGTTTCCATGATTTGCAAATCTTCGCATTCTGTTTTTATTTATGTTTTACACAGTGTCCCAACTTTTTTGTAATTGGGGTTGTATATTTAATGAGATGAAGCCTCATTTGCATAAACGAATATAAATTTTCCAGCTCATCTGTTGCACCTTGCGTTAAGCCACACCATTCTGCATTCTAGAGTGATGCAGTATGTGGGGTGGCGTTATTTGATAGATCTAAGGTGAATGCTTGCAATAGCCCTTTGGTATCATTTTTCCTGTATGGTTTTGTGATGATGTGATTTCACCAGGAAGCTGAGATGAAAAATGGGAGAAAAACCCAGGACTGATGGTGTCAGCTTTGGGTCAATACCAGAATTTATACAGAGAGTAAAGTAAGACAAATGATGTGTATGTGTGTGTGTGTGTGTGCATACCACAAACAAATGAAAGCCATGATGGATAGTGAGGGAAATCTTTAGCAGCATTGGGATCCATTTTATATTCATAGGAAATGATTTGAACGATCACAAAGCACAAAATAAAAATAACAGTGTGTGTTTTACACATTTATTCCAGTAGTGAGTAAAGGTGTACACGTCAGGACAGAAAATGGTCGGTTTTACAAGAAAAGAAAAATAATCACGGTGAAACTAATACAACATTTTGTTTTTTGAATATAAAAGCCCCTTAGCGGAGGAGGATGGGATCATTTTTTATATAATCTTCCACCTCAGCTTGACACGTTCACATAATGACTCATCGTGCCAACAGTAACTGTAGGCTACATTCATATTGCCACCAGGCTCACTGTTTAAAATACATTTCTCATTACAGTGAATATTCTCATCATTTTTTTTTGTGGCATTTTGGTTCCAAAGAAAATAAATAATAGGTAAGAGAAGAGATATAATAAATAAATGATGACTCAGAATGGAAATAAATATTGTGTACATCTGTATTATAGTTCATGCTGGTTTTTCAGTTTTCTATTCTCCAAGACATAAAACATGTTGATGTTCCAGACAGATGCATGTGCTTCTTTTTACATGCTTTCATTCTCATAAATATATTTCATATTATTATTAGGTGGCACGGTGGTGTAGTGGTTAGCGCTGTCGCCTCACAGCAAGAAGGTCCGGGTTCGAGCCCCGTGGCCGGCGAGGGCCTTTCTGCGTGGAGTTTGCATGTTCTTCCCGTGTCCGCGTGGGTTTCCTCCGGGTGCTCCGGTTTCCCCCACAGTCCAAAGACATGCAGGTTAGGTTAACTGGTGACTCTAAATTGACCGTAGGTGTGAATGTGAGTGTGAATGGTTGTCTGTGTCTATGTGTCAGCCCTGCGATGACCTGGCGACTTGTCCAGGGTGTACCCCGCCTTTCGCCCGTAGTCAGCTGGGATAGGCTCCAGCTTGCCTGCGACCCTGTAGAACAGGATAAGCAGCTACAGATAATGGATGGATTATTATTATTAGTAGTAGTAGTAGTAGAACATCTCTTGGGGTGACATTTGGCTCATGTAATTCTTAAAAACTTCTCTGTAAAATGCTTTGTTGATTTAAATAAAAAAAAAAGTTACCTTAAAATTTTGAGTCGATTGAAATGCGTACAGTAAGTTAGCCCAATGGATCAATCAAGTTGAAATGTGTTAACTTACTATCAGAGTTTCAATGGAGTCAAAATATTAAAGGTAGACTGCCTTTCAGATTTTTCAGGTTTTGGTCATAAAAAGAATTTTCCCTGACACACAATTATTTTTGTTTAGTGGACCAAAAGCTACTGAATTCGAATCACAGACTTCCAATTTTATTAGTTTTTTTTTTTTTTTTAAATAGAACAATTAATGAATTTAGGGCCACATGGCCCTAAATTCTCCGCTATTATTTCTTGCTTCACTGTGACTCAGTCCAAGATACTACATCATGCATCACGTGGTGGGCTTTCCCCGTTCGCACAAGGCATTGTGGGATACAAATTTGAAACGGGAATGGAAAATGGAGGATGCGAATGAAATGTGGAACACTGACTACTGTAACAGAAAGCAAAGAAAAGAAAAGATGTTATGTTGCGAAGGAAAGGAAACACAGGACCAAACTAATAAATATCGGCGGTCAGCGAGCACCTCGGTCTGATCAGCTGCTCGTTTAGTGACAGAATGATGGAACCGTCAGTGCACGGTCAAAGGTAAACCTGTAGATGGCAGTAATACAACACTGGATTCCAGCTGCTGTAAAACCCAAGAGAAGAAGAAGTTGATGCCGAAAGGTAAACCTATGCATGCGCACATGGACTTCCTCGTCTGCTTGACTGCATGAAGCGAGTGATTTCGTGCACATTATTTGCTCAGGAATGCCCTCAAATTAAATAACTTCTCAGCCACAGAATGGCCTGATTTTTTTCGATATTTTAGAAATAGACATATATCACAATGACCAAATTTCAGAGGGAACTAAATTTCACCGGTTTTATGAAATCGAAACACTGTCTACTTTTAAGGCAACCAAGTAACTCACGTTTGTTTGTTTTTTTTTTAAATTTAAAACAAATAATTTCAAATTTTTTTACAAGTTTCTTTGTTGATAATTGCTGAACTTTGCTCATAAAGAAGTTGAAGGTAAACACCGTAGATGTATTTTTATTGCCTCTGCCCACTTTGTTGGAGGAGGTTATGTTTTCACCTCTGTTTATTTGTTTGTTTTTCTTTTCCCCATGTCACTCAAAAAGTAAAGAACAGATTTTGATGAAATTTGGTGGAAAGCTGAACCATGGACCATGGAACAATTGATTAGATTTTGATGCAAATCCAGATATGTATGCAGATCCAGGAGGTTTAAGGTGTGTGCACACAGCTCAGACAATGCCCAACTAACCCCAACAACAAGTTGCCAGTTATTGGCAGGAGTCTTAAGAATGTTCAGAAAACCAACTACAAGTTGCACACTGCCCAGAGAGCAAGTGACAAGAAAGACTTTTAGTGCTTACTTTTTACCTCTGGCAACTAGGTTGGATGAGGTTATGTTTTCACCTCCGTTTGTTTGCTTGGTCCCAAGGTAACTCAAAAAGTAGTGAACAGATTTTGATGAAATTTGGAGGAGACATGGGCCAAGGAACAATTGATTAAATTTTGATGCAAATCCAGATATGTATGTGGATCCACTATATATATATATATATATATATATATATATATATATATATATATATGTGTGTGTATGTGGATCCAGGAATTTTTTTGTCTTTTCCCAATGCAACTCAAAAAGTACTGAGCAGATTTTCAGGAAATTTGGTGTACAGCTTTAATACAGGGCTGCCAACTTTTCAAAATTCCTTGGAGTGAGATTTGTTTTTTTTTTTTGGGGGGGGGGGGGGGGTCGACAGCATAATTTTTCCGCACACCACGCAGTAAGTGGGAATTTTGTATTCAGTTTGATATTCACTTGTCCCCCTGCATTCTGGTGTTTTGTTTGTGGGTCGTCCAGCTGGAGATGGACAATGAAGGGGGGGGGGGGAGGGGGGTTTGAGATTTTGGATTTAGTAGATGTTCCTGCTTTCTGGTGGATTTTTGGAGTGGCCTGCTGTGCCATACCTACATTCTTACACACCCTGACTTGTCAGGGTGTGTAAGAAAACTACAGATGACTGCCAATGTTCCTGTAGCCCTATATATAGTTTTCACATGACGTCACAGAGTCGGGGATTCCCTGGTGGCGGCCATCTTGGGGGGCTAGCTTACCATACGGGTCACTGAGCACACATTGTAACGCGTGAGTTACATTCATTTATATATTATTTACATTTATAGTTACATTACTACTATTTAAAGCTAGCAATGGTGCACACCTGTTGTATTCACGGCTGTCGTAATAGGTCAAATGATGAAGTCAAGCGGAGCTTTTATGTAATTCCCGCTGTACGGGAGCACGAAGGCGAGCAGACAAAGAAACTCAGCATACAAAGGAGGAATCTATGGCTTGCGAGAATCAACCGCAAGGATTTTCAGCCTTCCAAACACAGCAGAGTCTGCTCCGATCATTTTATAAGTGGTAAGTTGTTTAAATAAACAATCAATTGTGTTTAAGTTTGTTTTACCTGCAAAATATGAAAAATACAATGTGTAAGCTGTCATTCACATTTTCACACCAAAAAATTAGGGGCTTATATTTAGATTATAATTATGTAGAATATTTGATATATACATATTCATGTATTATGATATAAATTTAAATTTATAAAAACATTTGGTACAAGGCTGCAAACATATGATTATTACTGGCCTATAAATTGTCATATTTATCATAACAAACACAAAATGTAACAAGCCTACATACCAGTTAATTATATTACAAAGTTTATACTGACATGGTACTGTAATACCACTAATGGATGTGGATGTAAAATTTGTCTTAAATCAACTCGATATTATACACACACATATATTTATATGCAGTGTTGAGAGCTCTAAAATTCCAATGTTTACATATCTTGGCTGTAATTAGGACACGGCTCTCACTGGTTTTTATATGGCGGACTTCGTGGACCCAGCCACAGACAAAATAATTGTATGACTCCAGCGACTTGTATGCTTTGAGGTCGTCAAGTGTGTAGGCGCTTTTAGTATTTACGAAATAGTTCACAGTATCAGGGTATGATATGGATGGCAGCCCTGCATAGTCACTGGAAAATGCTTCTTTGTCCACTTCGTAGGGGTCAATTCCCCCAATCAAGGACAGTTTGACTGCATACCGTTGTCGTGAGATGTCGTCCAATGTATCCATATACTTCCGTTTGCTTGATTTTGCCGACATTGTTCTTTATTTTAGAAAACTGACTATATAACTTAATAAATTCGTCCGAGATAACGTAGCCGGTAGTGGCGATGGTCCGTTTTGTTTGCCCCCCAAGATGGCGGCTGGGGGGCGTTCCCCGGGATGCCGTGACGTCAGTGAAAACTATCTATAGACCTGTGTTTCAGATTTAAAGGCAAGTTCATGTTTGAAAATATTTCATCAGCTAAGCCTAAACACCTTCTGAATTGAAACTAAATGTTAAGTTTTTAATAACTGTTGCAAAAATAGGATTGTCCCTCACTGACTATTCATTATGCATTTAAGGGCTTTCCCCACCACTGGGTTCAGCAGAAGATTGGCATGGGGAAAAAATATCAACAGCAAAAGAACAAATAAAATGCTTAAACAGTAAGCAAAATGTGCATGTGCTACAAGAAACATTAAAATGATTACGTTTGAACAGTATTGAAACACAAAAAGCTGAACCTTGGCCATTGGTGGGAATTCACACACAAAGTTGGGCTTAAAATTTTTGGTCATACTTAAATAAGCTATATTAATATATTTCTTATTAATTTATTTCTTATCTATGTTTCTTATTAGTAATAGAGCATTCGTCAGGGCCTGTTATCTGACAAATATTCTCTACCTGTCTTGCCCTCTTTGAAACCCTGTCTCCTCAGTATATTGTTCTCTGTCTTTTTTTTTTTTTAATTATTCACAACAAGTTAAAGTTCTTTGATATTACAGGTGACCATGCTTTATTTACTTTAACTGAGCAATTACATACATCATAAATAATTAAAAATAAATACCCTGTAAATAAACAATAGGTATGGTGGCTAATGGCTCTTCTTGCATTTGTAATATTATCTCTTACTTGCTTTATTTTACAACATTTCCAGTATGGCTTCAAATAAAGTCATAAAGTATGATAACATACAGTAAACAAACTAAAAATGCACCTTAATAACCGTGTGCTAAGGAGGTGCTCTCCCGTGCTGCTTGTTGGGGAAGATAGAGGCTGTGGCACGGCAGTAGGCCTATAATGATTTAGCATGCCTAGTACACAGCTCTCGATATGGCATTAAATATTCTTACAACACTTATAGGCTAAAACAATTAAGAAACTTTATATAAGTTCATAATTACGCCAGTAACACCACACATTGGCGTGCATATGTACAAACCTGTCTGAGACACCCGTCTTCAACTCGGATACCTTCTTCTCCCTCCTCTTCCTCTAAATTGACGGTAGGCAATTATCCAACTTCCGGCGAGTGCAGCATCATTAGATGTGCCACCTACCATAGCGGAGTGTGTACAGAAGGGAACACCTCTCTGCCTGTTTAGCCGTGCGTAAGGCATAATTGATCGATCGCAAGTGGTTGGCGCGACGCAATGGGTAGCCTAGATCAGATAGATAAACTAGATTTTTTTCTAGCGTGAGAAATCGGAGGTATGGCGTGTGAGCGTGTGAAGACAGTCAAATGCGTGTGTCTCACGCTCATTGCGTGAGAGTTGGCAGCCCAGTTAATATTATCCAAGGTTCAAGTGATTTGATTTTGATGTTGATAATCTGTGGCTTTGTGAGTGCCCTTCTAGTTTTTCATAGAGAAATAGCAAAAAAATTAAGTGTGGATAGTTAGCATCCATGCTAATTGAATGAGGATATTAACGACTTCAAATGAATTCAAACAAATTTCATTTTTACATTTGCAATTTACCTCCAGTCTATAACCTGGGTAATAAGGTTATACTTCCAAAGGTCATTTCAAAGACAGCACTTACTTTTCCTCTTTCAATGGTCTTCAGGAAATTTGGAAGGTGCAACTTCCTGTTGAACATGTGACTTGCTGAATTTTCCAAATTATTTCATTCTGGATGAATGTGTTCAGGTTGAGTGAATGAACTAAAAGGTACATTTTCTTACCTATAATGGAGGAGTCATTGAAAAGGATGTTTCAAGCATGAGATGACAAACTGATTTACATATTAATACGCAAACAATAATATTCTAAAGTATTTTAATTCATATATTTTAAGGTAAAGTGTACTTGGAGTGGGCTGGGCTGGACAAAAGTCCTGTTTTATCTGTAACATGCATAGATGTTTTTGTAGAGTATACTTTACCTGTGTTTTAAATGTCTTTTCCTTTACTTTGCGCACCAAAATGTGAAATATATGTTCAACAGTGAGTGTGTTTGTAATATGAACAATATTTGTCCTCACAATGAGCCTTCTCGAGTACACAAACTGTATTAAACCAGTATAATGTGTACCATTAAGGTCTTAATGAGGTGAGATAACATCATGAGGTATCTCATCTAATCAAGTGTTTCCATGCCAGGGGTGTTGGGAAGCTGTTTGAGGTTAAATGTGCTGTAAGATTAAATGTGTAATGGCTTCTACATGGTAAAATAGAATTTTTAAACAGTATATGAATATAATTATTAACATATGATCAGCAGATTCTGACATACCCAACCTCGGCCATCTGGCACCAACAACCATGCCATGGTCAATGGCACTGAGATCACAGTTTTGTTTTGTCCCCCCGTCCCCCCTACAATTTCATGTATGGTATGAACATTAATTAAAGGTCTTGACCTGTATCTGCATAACTTTATGCATTTCACTGTTGCCACCTGACTGGCTAAATGGATAATTGCATGGGTGTACAGGTGTTCTTATTAAAGTGGCTATATCTGGATGCAGTGTTTATCTATCTTGTGAATGGAGTTCTTTCACAAGAACTCAGTCAAAAGCCTGCTTTTATTCTGGGAAGTTTCTAGAACCTCGATGTTGGATAAACAACTCCGAAAAATTTAAGAAAATGAAATTGAAGTACCAAGCATGAAATTTAATTAAAGGAATAAATGAAGCAGATCCAGACCAAAAGAAAAACTGAATCAGCTTAAAATTCACCATGAAAACTGTTTTTCAGAAAATTGGTTTGGAGAAGATAATGTAATTTTTAATTACGCGTAATAAATTCGACCCAAAAGCAAAAATCGATCCGTATATGGCATTATCAAAACATCCTTTGAAATCGAGCGGCTTATATTGCATTCATAGCTGGAAGACAAAAGAAATTCAAGAGCTGGTCTGCCTGTTGTAATGCAACAGTAATGCAAAGTCGTGGTCTCTATTAACCACGCTGAAATTGGCTTTAAGAAATTGGATTTCACCCTCTAGAACAAACAGGGTTGAGCTCTGTGGCTTTCCCCTAACACAAACCCTGAATCAATACTTATCCAATCACTGTTGTCCCATTGACTTTTTAAGTAGGTAAAGAAACATAGATGAGGTGAGACTATTATTAGACAGGAAGCTGGTCATCCAGACAGCCAACATGCCCGTGTGTGTTGCGTTTTCTCTTTCAAATACAAAGTCAAACCTTAATTCGCCAGTTCGCTTTAATGTTGAAAAGAATGGATTAGAACAAACATGCATGTGGCTTGCAGGAACAGAGGTGTACCTCTGCAGACAACCGACATCAACATCAGACAGACAAGAAAAAAAAAACCTGCTCTGGATATGGCATGGCTTATTAATTAACCCACTGAGAATTCTTCCACAAAAACACACACAAACACTAAGTGGATCATTATAATTCTACTTAACTAATCTCCTGAGCCAGTTTGGGCCACGGGTCAATTCAATTTCACTTCAGCAAATTAAGAGAGATTGAATTAAGCAAATGAAGTCATTCATCAAAAAAATGTCATGGATGGTCTCAGATGAGAAATTGGTTTAGCTCAATGGTGTGCAAAAAGAAAGAAAGAAAGAAAGAAACCCTTAATTTTGATGAAGAGAAAAATAAAAAAAAATTGTCCTCTCATGGGCGATTTCTGATACCCAGACATGACACTTGGCACATAAATATCTAACGGTAATATCTTTACATCGGTATGTATCACGACTGCAAAGGTCCAAACAGTGAATTCACTTTTGAGAAAATGCATAATCGAAACCAAGGAACAACCTTCAGCCTTTGAACTGGAAATTGTTCAAAATTCAATGTAATTAAGGACATATGAATTGTTTAATAAAGGTATAAGAGGAAACACAATAGAGGAGGCTTTCAAAATGAGGAATCTCATTTTTTAAAAATTGTTTTATGTAAGCTTATTGTATAAGCTCTCCAAAAAAAAAAAAAACCTAGAAGGGCACTCAGTAGAGTGCATACCTCCACCAAGCAATACAGTGGGGCAAAAAAAGTATTTAGTCAGCCACCAATTGTGCAAGTTCTCTCACTTAAAAAGATGAGAGAGGCCTGTAATTTTCATCATAGGTACAACTTCAACTATTAGAGAAAAAAAATGGGGGGAAAGAATCCAGGAAATCACATTGTAGGATTTTTAATGAATTAATTGGTAAATTCCTCAGTAAAATAAGTATTTAGTCACCTACAAACAAGCAAGATTTCTGGCTCTCACAGACCTGTAACTTCTTCTTTAAGAGGCTCCTCTGTCCTCCACTCGTTACCTGTATTAATGGCACCTGTTTGAACTCGTTATCAGTATAAAAGACACCTGTCTACAACCTCAAACAGTCACACTCTAAACTCCACTATGGCCAAGACCAAAGAGCTGTCAGAGGACACCAGAAACAGAATTGTAGACCTGCACCAGGCTGGGAAGACTGAATCTGCAATAGGTAAGCAGCTTGGTGTGAAGAAATCAACTGTGGGAGCAATTATTAGAAAATGGAAGACATACAAGACCACTGATAATCTCCCTTGATCTGGGGCTCCACGCAAAATCTCACCCCGTGGGGTCCAAATGATCACAAGAACGGTGAGCAAAAATCCCAGAACCACACGGGGGGACCTAGTGAATGACCTGCAGAGAGCTGGGACCAAAGTAACAAAGGCTACCATCAGTAACACACTACACTGCCAGGGACTCAAATCCTGCAGTGCCAGACATGTCCCCCTGCTTAAGCCAGTACATGTCCAGGCCCGTCTGAAGTTTGCTAGAGAGCATTTGGATGATCCAGAAGGGGATTGGGAGAATGTCATATGAAACCAAAATAGAACTTGTCGTGTTTGGAGGAGAAAGAATGCCGGGTTGCATCCAAAGAACACCGTACCTACTGTGAAGCATGGGGGTGGAAACATCATGCTTTGGGGCTGTTTTTCTGCAAAGGGACCAGGACAACTGATCCGTGTAAAGGAAAGAATGAATGGGGCCATGTATCATGAGATTTTGAATGAAAACCTCCTTCCATCAGCAAGGGCATTGAAGATGAAACGTGGCTGGGTCTTTCAGCATGACAATGATCCCAAACACACCGCCCGGGCAACGAAGGAGTGGCTTCGTAAGAAGCATTTCAAGGTCCTGGAGTGGCCTAGCCAGTCTCCAGATCTCAACCCCATTGAAAATCTTTGAAGGGAGTTGAAAGTCCGTGTTGCCCAGCGACAGCCCCAAAACATCACTGCTCTAGAGGAGATCTGCATGGAGGAATGGGCCAAAATACCAGCAACAGTGTGTGAAAACCTTGTGAAGACTTACAGAAAACGTTTGACCTCTGTCATTGCCAACAAAGGGTATATAACAAAGTATTGAGATGAACTTTTGTTATTGACCAAATACTTATTTTCCACCATAATTTGCAAATAAATTCTTTAAAAATCAGACAATGTGATTTTCTGGATTTTTTTTTCTCATTTTGTCTCTCATAGTTGAAGTGTACCTATGATGAAAATTACAGGCCTCTCTCATCTTTTTAAGTGGGAGAATTTGCACAATTGGTGACTGACTAAATACTTTTTTGCCCCACTGTATATAAACATCAAAATCAAATCAGTTGAACCTCGGATAATTCTAAAGCTGTAGACCAAATTTGATCAAAATCCATTCACAACTTTGAGTTATGTTGGGAACAGACCAAAAAAAAAAAAAATCCTGGATCCAGATACATATCTGGATCCTGGATCTACATATGTATCTGGATTTGCATCAAAATGTAATCAATTGTTCCTTTCCCCGTGGCCCACCTTTCCACCAAATTTCATCCAAATCCGTTCTCTACTTTGAGTTACGTTGGGAACAAACAAACCAAGGCGAAAACAATCTCTGCCAACAAAGTTGGTGGATGTAACAAACAAACAAGTGAATAAAGAAAGGAAACCTTGGATTAAAAATATGATTAATTTTCTCTAAATATGTCCATATGTGAAGTGAGTTGATGTGAATGTAGAATTTTCAATGACCTTTTTCAAAGACTTTTTGACTGATGATAGTTTGTTTTTTGAATATGTAAATGTGCCATTTTCTAGTTTTGACCACTTCATTTAAAAAAAAAATATGAAAAAAACCAAACAAACACAATATGGCCAGGTGTTTGTAGAGCCTGACTATCACACCCATCCAGTATTTGTTTCTTCTACAAACTGTTGCCACAAAGCTGGAAGCACACAATTATATTGAATGTTTTTCTATGTTGTAAAATTGCAGTTTCCCATTCACTGGAACTTAGAAACCCAAACCTGTTCCAGCTTGACAATGTCCCTATGCACAAAGATAGCTGCATGAAGACATTGTTTGCCAAGGTTAGAGTGGAAGAATTCAAATGTCCTTCACAGAATCCTGACCTCAACCCCATTGAACATCTTTGGGATGGATTTAAAATACCCCAGGCCTTGTCGCCCAATGTCAGTGCCTGACCTCATTCCTGCTTTTGTGGCTGAATGGACAAATCCCCACAGCCACACTCCAAAAGAGTGCAGGGGGCCTAAATCTGGAGTGGGATGTTCAGCACGAGGGGATGTGCAGTTAGAGAAAAATAAATCGACAGCAGGGTGATAGGATGCACCTTGATATGAGGTTGGACTTATTGATAACACCATTAAATTGATTTTTATAGCACAGCCAGTGTTAAAAATTGTGCAAATGTTTCACTTTCCACAAAGTCACTAGTGCAGAACCTTCACTGCTGAAATGACACTGTCCTGACTGCTTGCTAATGCATCAATTAATTTTGCACCATATACAGTACATGTCTAAATGTTCACTTCTGATGCCAGAATAAGCATACGTACAGTGCAGACATTTGCACAGGCATGTAAAGGCATAAGGCATCCATTTTTTGACAGCATCAGCTATTCTTGTTCTATGGTTCGAGGCTTTTTTTCATCCTTTGATGGCTGTGTGTGTCTGAGAGAACCCTCAGGCACACTCCAACTTCTCCCTCAGCAGCTGGCATCTTGGCTCATTAGTGACCAGGATCATGATGAGGAGGCAGAGGACAGATGTTCAGGTCACAGCTTGTAGCTTTGTCCAAGCTATAAAGTCATGTGGAGAGAAATGGTGAGAACCAAATGATACATAAGGGATATAAAACACATGCTGTGACGGACATGCTGTTATCGGGAATCAATCAATAAAGAGGGTAGTGTGATGCAACCCCAGTTACATTGCAAAGCTGATTATTTTCCAATAAGGGTAATTCCAGTTTTATGTAGGCTTTGTGTCTAAATGAGCAATGAGCAATTAAATCAGAATAATTTTCGAATGTGAAAAAGCTGACGGTTGGATCTCACAGCTTAACTGCTGCACATAAATAGAAGACCAAATAAGTGAGGAAAATTTGTTAGTGGATGAGAATGTATCCCAGCATGTTTGACGAACATAAGAAACACACTCACATGAGCCAGTGCCAAGCGACGCGTGAAGAACGCTTGTTCTTGCTGGTTCAGCTCTCGACTGCTGCCATCGGGTTCGCCTACACGTTAAACAACAAAGAATAGAGAGTAGACGCTCATGGCAGAGAGAGAGACGGAAAGAACCAGGATGAAATGATGCAGGCTGTCAGTGCTGTGTGCCACATACATCAAAATAACAGGAAAACAGTGTCTGCCTGTTGTTCTGTCGTGGCTCCAGTATACTCACAGGTGCTTTCATGTGCACTCTTGTGTATGGTAAGGCACAAATTCATGCTCTCACTTGTACTCAAAGTTCAGATTGGGAAACAGCTTGGCAGGCGAAGACAGGAGTCATGATCAAAGCTCTCGTTCCCTCCGTTTCTAACTAGGAACCCTTCCTCTTATACAGAGATGCCAAAGCTCACTCTGCACTCATATCCATCTGATACTATACAAACCTGACACTTGTAGAAGCACAAACCAGCAATCTGACATAAAATTTAGTTTTGTGTGCTCTGGTCAAGTGTAACACGTTAGCTCAGCTAATCAGCAATCTTGAAAGTAACTATGAATTGCTCATGTTCCAATGGCACCCCAGTGTCTGATAAGGAGAAGGAGGTGGTGCTGGACATACTCCAGCTACGAAGTCACCAATTGAACAAGCTGAACTTGTGGATGAAGATGGTAGTCCTACTGTTTCCCCTAAAACTTTGCAGTCATGACAATTACATTGGCAGGAAATGTTAACTGGGGGCAGCATGGTGGTGTAGTGGTTAGCACTGTCACCTCACAGCAAGAAGGTCCTGGGTTTGAGCCCAGCGGCCGATGAGGGCCTTTCTGTGTGGAGTTTGCATGTTCTCCCCGTGTCTGTGTGGGTTTCCTCCAGGTGCTCCGGTTTCCCCCACAGTCCGATGGCATGCAGGTTAGGCTAATTGGTGGCTCTAAATTGACCATCAGTGTGAATGTGAATGGTTGTCTGTGTCTTTGTGTCAGCCCTGCGATGACCTGGCGACTTGTCCAGGGTGTACCCCGCCTCTCGCCCATAGTCAGCTGGGATAGGCTCCAGCTTGCCTGCGACCCTGTAGGACAAGATAAGTGGCGACAGATAATGAATGGATGGATGGAAATGTTAACCAACCAACAAAGATTACAAAGTGAAACTGTCAAACATGTGCCAGGGCCATTTGAGGATTTTGTGTTTCTTGATAAAGATAGCAAAAACCAATGTCAAATTCCTGTTGACCACATAAAAAATGAAAAGGTGGAGGGAAAATATATCGTAAATGGCAAGATCAGTGACTGTGAAGCAATTCTGTTGAAGCTACAGTACATGTGCAAGTTCCATGTTCTTTATAAATGTCCATTTTCCTATAAATTTCAATTTCTATCCTTCTCCACTAGTGACTCGGTTCCACACCACCCACCTCCTACCCAAGAGTCTTTAGAGTGGCACAGTAGTGCAGTGGTTAACACTGTCACCTCACAGCAAGAAGCTTCTGAGTTTGAGCCAGTGGCCAACAGGGGCCTTTCTGTGTGGAGTTTGCATGTTCTTCCCATGTCTATGTGGGTTTCCTCTGGGTGCTCCGATTTCCCCCACAGTCCAAAGACATGCAATTAGGTTAACTGGTGACTCTAAATTGCATATAGGTATGAATATCTGAGCTGTGTTCTGTGGTCAGACACGAGTAGTATGGTGGTATGCTAGTGGCACCTTTGTATACCTTTGACTCGGCCATGTTGAGCTGCATCCTTTGTAATTCAGCTTCATGAAAGGATGATTAGCCACCCCAAACTTTTAGTGGGGGGGGTATCTAGTGCAGTCATCAAGAACTCACTATCTAAGCCACCTAGAATTCCAGTGCATGTTCTCAGAGTTTCCACCCTTATTCCCGTTCCATAATCACGATCTCATTGCTCACTAATGACAAAGTTTCTACACCCACCACCTTCCCATTTCTACTTATGATTCAACAACTCCTACCCAAGAATCTTTTGTAAAGGATGTGGCAATCCAGAAGAAATCAGAAGCTACTCAGAATTCCATCGCAGGTTCTCAGACTTCCGCCCACTTTTTTTTTAAACAGTTCCACCATCATGCCCTCATTCTCCACTAGTGACTAGTTTCCACACCCACCACCTCCCCACTTTCTCCCGACTACAGTATTTTACAACTCAGACCCAACAGGCTGTAGTGGGGAGTCTGGTTGTCTCGTGCAAATCAACAGCCATCTTGAATTCCAGTCCAAGTTCTTAGAGTTCTCCACACTTTTTACAGTTCCATAGTCTCTCTCTTGTTCTCTGATAGTGACTCGTTTCCCACCCACTTCATCCCCATTTTTTCCCTACTATTCCACAACTCCTACCCAAGGAGTTTTGAGTGGGGGGTCTTTTCATCTCACGCGAAGCAAAACCTGCCTAGAAGTCCTACCTCTCACCTTTTTACAATTCAGCAATCACTGTCCATGATATTTAGTTGAGGGTGTGGTCTGTACTCAGAAAATTGAGCTATCCAGAATCTTGAAGGTTGCAGTCTGATTCGATATGAAATTTCATACACTGTTTCGATGTTTCATGACATTCCATGCTTTGAGTTATTTTGACAGTTTTGTTGGAAACAGTTAGTCATTGAATGAAATGTCAGTAATGAAAAATACCTGGATCCTGAAGCTTAGAAGACACAATAACAAATAAATAAATAAATAAATAAAAAAGGATAAAAGAGTCCAAGCGAGAAAGAAAGAGACAGCTTGGAACCCCTGGCATTAATACAATAAGAGCAAGAGAGCACATTCTCTTGACCCCATTTTCTTATTTTGCTCCAAACATGGCTGACGTCAGATGGATATCCTTGTCCTTTTAGGAGCCCTGAACATCGAGGTCATCAGGAACACGACCCGCTCTCTAATCCTGACCTCACTTAGCCCGTGTGGTAATTACAGATGATGGCAGTGGCCAGAAATTGAATTTAATTTTCTCCGACATGTCCTCCACCTCTTGAATGTCCTGAAAGCACCTCTTCTGATGTTTGGAGTGCATGTTTGAACACAGAGCATCGCTCGGGTATCAGTAGATGATGCGTCGCTGGTAGCACCTGATTCCCCTCCACTTTTGCGCTCATATGAACAAGTGTAATAATAGTGCTAAAAGTGTATCGAGTGGACGACAAGCAATTACAGCCATATGCACCCTCTTCAACCTCAGTACATAAATCATGCCTTTTTATGATAATTCCTTCAATGATACTTTTGATGCTGATGTCCACCTTTTTAACTCTGGTTCAAATGCAAGTCGAGAGCGATGTGAACAATTTTGGGGTAGGAGTTTTAGATCGTTGCAGAGAAGTATATAACTTTTGCATAATTGTGCTTTTCCTGAAAATCTGTAATACAGAATTTAGATGAGACAACCCTGATAGAACAATCACATGACCTTGAATACTTATATTATTCACATGTGAATTTTATACTCTTATTTGAAATTTCATATGTACGGCGTGCCTTATTTTCAATGATGTATTTTTCAGGTGTTCATTTTTCACATGTCGTGCAAAAGACATTGTTGTCATAATTCTTTTATTTTTTAACATAACGGGTTTAATGATATAAGCATGGTTGTTCAAATTTTAGGATCGTTTGTAACCACACCCTTGCTGATCCTTTTCCAGATCTTTGATTGTTTTGATAGCTCCTTGGTCTTCAAGATGCTGTTAGTGAGGTTCCCTAACAAACACTGGTACCTTTCAGTTCCAGGCGTATTTATATTCAGGTCACATGACAGTTTAATTGCACACAGGTTGACTGCATTCAACTAATTGACTTCTGATGCTAATTGGTTTCACTAGAACTAATTTAGGGGGTTCAGAGCAACGTGAACATTTTCAAGGGGGTTGAATACTTATGCAAGGCACTCTATAACAGTTGTAAACAGCTGCTAGAGAAAATGAAGCCTGAAATCAGTATGATATAATGTGAAATTAATTGAATATTATCAGATTTTTTTTTAAAGACCCATTGTGACATTTGAAGGCTTCTGGTGAAAAAGAATGAGTCATAACATCTTTCACCTTTCCATTTCTCGTCCTTTATCGGTGAACCCTGAGTGGCCTTATCGATTATGATGCTGTTCTGTGTTTACTGATTCTTTGCTTAGTATTTGGCCGCATATAACATATAGCTGGCTGAATGAATCAATACGCACGCATATGCAGACCGGTACAGCCTTTGGGAAAGAGACGCATGTTTGTTTGCGTTTCTATTTTTCATATTATGGATTTGAAATGCAAAACGTGAACTTTTGGCTGCCATAGGGCACCGATGCTTGCATGAATATGTATCAGCGTTTTCTGCTTCGATCCCCGTCTCTGAAGAGACGTCTCATTATTTTCTGATTCATCTAGAAATGCTGTTGCAACACAACAATGACGGGGTAAAGATATTACAGTCAACAATAATGCTAATGAATTTCTCCGGCTGAAGTCATTAATACCACTGGGCTGCCACGTTACACAACCCGGGTGATGGCGGAACCATGTGACAGCCAGGCCCAGTAATTATCTGAATGCGGCGGCCACTGTGTAATTATAGCTCTGAATTGGAATTCAAATTAAATTCAGAGTTTGTATCTAATTTAGAGCGGTAAAATTTAATCCGTCAGACGTCTCCTGTCGTCAGGCCCTTTTTCTCAATATCACAGTTTACACCAAACCTAGTCCCAGTGAATGCACTAACAGTGATTCTGTCATGTTTTATCAAGTGCGTCAAGCCCATTAAGAATGATTTATACCTCCAGGACCCACTCCACAGTGAGTATCTTCATGGTCATGGGAAAAAAAAAATATAAGTGAGTGAGTGAGTGAGTGAGCGAGTAGCTAAATTAATTGCGGTGTGTGATGTGATGGTTCAGATCGTGCTACTACAACGGATGAGTGTGGATGAATGAGACTTAGATTGAATGGTTGTGACAGAGTGGGCCGTCTATCTGAGCTTGGTAGCTCAGTCATTACCGCTTTATGTCAGAGCAAATTGAAGACGACAGCCTGAATCACAGAGAAAGTGAGAGAGAGCGAGACTGAGGCAGACACAACAAATAGGACAAGGTAGAAAAATCTGAGGATTACAGTGACCCTGCAATGATATTCAAACGTGGACATGCACGGAAAGGGCATAACGACAATGTAGAATTGCTTCGCAACCCTGATTTGTTATTATACTGAAAGCTGATGGATAGCTAGTTAGCAGAATGGGACTGACCTGTATATTTGCCCTTACATACTGTCAATGCTCTGTAATGCTAATAAGCACCTCATTTGTAGCAGCATGCTCTCAGATGTATGAGCAAAGCAGGAAATCCTCCAGCAAGCACTTCAAAGCTCTCAGTGCTGGACAGATGTCCAGCAACACAGGCAACTGGTAGCAGCTGGAGAAGCACCTGCTCAGAAAGTTATGCTAATGCTAATTCCCAGCTAACGTTGCACATAATTTTTTTTTTCTACATGCCATTTGGGCAGTGTTGACACTCACTATGTGTCATCTTAATCTGCTCTTTTAGAACCAATAGTGTTTGAAGGGCCCGGTTGTACTGATGTGGACACAAACTGGATTTGGCAGGAGAGCAAGAAAGAGACACATGTGGCCATATTCAGAGTTCACTACAGACACAAGGTGGAGAGTGTCTCTTCAGTTGGATGCAATTACGACCTTCTGCTGAAGCCCTTTTTTTGACATCAGCTCAAGCTTCTTCAGTCTGTATTTTATATCCCTGACTTTTCAGGCATAAAGGCAAGTGCTTGTAATTAAATGTGTTGGGATTGACGCTACTGATTTTGAGCTGGCCTAGTGGTTAGCGTGTCCGCCTGTTGACCAGGATATCGCAAGTTCTACTCGCGGTCGGGTCATACCAAAGACCATCATAAAAATGGTACCTACTGCCATCTGGTGAGGCACACCACAATACAGATGTGAGTAAGGAGTCAAATTCTCGAGGTGAGCGGAGTAACCTCTGGTGGGCCCCCCACTGTAACCCTAGTTATATGATAGGCGAGAGGGTGAGGGCTATAGAAACTGAGATCAACGCCACCCGATGTGCCTTAAGGGCCTGGTAAGTACTGGGATAGACACTGCCTGGGAGGACCAGGTCCTGGCATGGGAGGGACTTTGACAACCGCCTTAGATAAATTACACACTCGTGAAATAGTCTTAATGGGCTGCCTATAAAATTACCATAAATGCGTGTGTAACTCAACTCTGAATAAGTGTAACTTTGCCTGCAAAAGTCTCATCTCATTATCTCTAGCCACTTTATCCTGTTCTACAGGGTCACAGGCAAGCTGGAGCCTATCCCAGCTGACTACGGGCGAAAGGCGGGGTACACCCTGGACAAGTCGCCAGGTCATCACAGGGCTGACACATAGACACAGACAACCATTCACACTCACATTCACACCTATGGTCAATTTAGAGTCACCAGTTAACCTAACCTGCATGTCTTTGGACTGTGGGGGAAACCGGAGCACCCAGAGGAAACCCACGCGGACACGGGGAGAACATGCAAACTCCGCACAGAAAGGCCCTCGCCGGACACGATGCTCGAACCTGGACCTTCTTGCTGTGAGGCGACAGCGCTAACCACTACACCACCGTGCCGCCCCTGCCTGCAAAAGTGATGCAGTAATTTCCATCCATCCATTATCCATAACCGCTTATCCAGTGCAGGGTCGCAGGCAAACTGGAGCTTATCCCAGTTGACTATGGGCAAGAGGTGGGGTACACCCTGGACAAGTCGTCAAATCATCACAGGGCTGACACATAGCAACCAAACAACCATTCACGCTCACACCTACGGTCAATTTACAGCCACCAATTAGCCTAACCTGCATGTTTTTGGACTGTGGGGGGAAACCGGAGCACCCGGAGGAAACCCACGCAGATACACGGAGAACATGCAAACTCCACACAGAAAGGCCCCCGTTGGCCGCTACGCTTGAACCCAGGACCTTCTTGCTGTGAGGCGACAGTGCTAACCACTACACCACCGTGCTGCCCATGCTGTAATTTTTGTTTGTAAATTGGAGACTCTGAATACAACCCATGCTGCAAATCATGAGCATGATGCTTTACCTTTTCGTTCCCAGCAGGGGACATGTTCCATTCAAATGGAAGTACTCCCTGTATTGGGTCCTCTTTCAAAAACTTGCCAAGATGTATAGATCAAAAATAGCAGCTATGCAGAACATCTCACATACTTTTTGAAACCAAAGAACCCCGTTTTACCGTTGAACATTTTCCAGCTCTTATCTAACATGGCACGGAGCACAGTCAAAACCATTTTGAAAGTAACAAATAATGTGCAAGAAATAACTAACTTTAATGAAAACCTTGCTTTTTCCATCATTGGGCCACATTATTTTCAACTGGTTGCTACTTGGTGATTTTATCTCATTCTGACTCCAAAAATGTTGTTTGAGAAAGAATGCAAGGTGATGCATCTCAAATCTGATCAAATAAAATGATTTCCCCTTGAAAAAAAAACCTTTCATCTCCTTAGGATTTGTGTCTTAATGCAAAATCACCATCATCTTATTTTAATTCCTTCTATATTTGAGACGTATGGAGGGACTTAAATATTGCTCTTGAATGAGCGCACATGCAGAGATGATGATTTTGGAAAAATCAGGGTTGCCAGATCGGATTGAATAATCTGAAACGGGGATTCAAATGTTGTATAGCTGAAGTGAATAGCATTTGATTCCAATGGCATTGGGTGGGATATGTTCGACAGCAAGTGAGCAGTAAGTTCTTGAATTTGATGTGTTGGAAGCAGGAAAAATGGGCAAGTGGAAGGATCTGAGTGAAATTCAAATTTCACCACACACTCCCTATTGGGGCGCGGCACGGTGGTGTAGTGGTTAGCGCTGTCGCCTCACAGCAAGAAGGTCCTGGGTTCGAGCCCCGGGGCCGGCGAGGGCCTTTCTGTGCGGAGTTTGCATGTTCTCCCCGTGTCCGCGTGGGTTTCCTCCGGGTGCTCCGGTTTCCCCCACAGTCCAAAGACATGCAGGTTAGGTTAACTGGTGACTCTAAATTGACCGTAGGTGTGAATGTGAGTGTGAATGGTTGTCTGTGTCTATGTGTCAGCCCTGTGATGACCTGGCGACTTGTCCAGGGTGTACCCCGTCTTTCGCCCGTAGTCAGCTGGGATAGGCTCCAGCTTGCCTGCGACCCTGTAGAAGGATAAAGCGGCTAGAGATAATGAGATGAGATGAGACTCCCTATTGGGGACAGAGGGGACAGGCACCCTCTACTTCCACAACCATGCCTTTTGTAATGTGTGCAGAATATGGTTTTGCATTGTCTTGTTGAAATCTTGAAGGCAGCACATGTTGCTCCAAATTCTCAATATACTTTTCTGAATTAATGCTGCCATCACAGAAGTGTAAGTTACCTTTTCTAAAGGCACTGACACAACCTCATACCATGACAGACCCTGGTTTTTTGGACTCCTTCCTGGTAACAGTCTAGATGGTCCTTTTAGTCTTTGGTTTGGAGCACACGCTGTTCATTTCTTACAAAAAAAAGACCTGGAATACTAATTTGTCTGAATACAATACATGTTTCCACTGTGTGATGGTCCATCAAAGATGCCTCTGAACCCAGAGAAGTCAACAGCACTTCTGGACACAGTTAACATAAGGCTTTTTGCACAGTAAAAGGTTTAACTGCCATTTGTGGATGTAACTCCATTTTGTAGTGCTTGACAAAGGTTTGTCAAAGTAATCCCAAACTCATGTGGTTATAGCAGCTATTGCTGGGTTTCATGTGACATCACATCCGCCTCATTAGTTATTCAAAACTTGAGCTGGTGGTCTACCAAAGCTCAGTTGACAAAGCGTTTGTACAGAGAAGGCGCATCGCTCGCTTGCATTGTTTTAGGTTGTTCGAATCGATCAAACTATGAGACTGATACAAGTTTCTTCAGAGTTCCCCATGAACTAATAAAAAAGGGTGAATGAACACAGGATTTCACAAAAAGACATCGGGAAAGGTGGCTTTCGAACTTCTCACTGAAATCGAAGGGAGCCGAGTCGAAGCATGCTCGAGTTTTGAGTGATCACTTGGTGAAAGGTTTGTATTTCCCTCTCAGCTCTGTCCTTAGTGTTTTCCAAGTACTTTTCTTGCTACGTGTCATTATTTTATGGTACATTTTTTAGTCATGAAGCGCTGAAGTCCCCAACTGTTTCTTTGTTTATTCCTCACAAAGTCTATATGCATGAAGGTGGCGACAAAATTCTTCCCCAGCCATACAGTTACAGTGCACCGTGATCACTTCTCCGTCTTGTTTAACTAAGATCCAGGTCTTTAAAGGGGTTTCTGATGATCTTTGTGAATGATTTACCTGAGAGCTAAGAGCCAACACAAGTGAGAATCAAGCCAACTGTTGTTTACTGACACTTGCAGTGCTTCGTTGTAAAGACGTGAACGAAAAGCTTAAAAAAATACTTACACGGGCAAAAACAATACAGGATTCATTCGGCAGTGACTTGACACCGAGGTCCTTTACCCAGACACATACAAAAAATTTGTAAGCCTCCATACTCTTCCACGCTTTCATCTGTTTTGTGGTGTACAAGGACGTCTGCAACACCAGATAGTTCGAGATGTCGGGGAACTCGACTGAAGGGTAGTTTTCGAGATTGTATGACAAATCCTTCTTTCCCAGACTGTAGTGGTCGATTCCATTGCATATAGCAATCTTCTGAATATATCTAAAGTGAGCAGTGGCCTCTAGATTACGAGCATTCTCTGATAAGTTATCACTAGTTGTTTGCACTATGGCAGCCATTTAGACCACCAGCTATTTCACTTCCAGTAAAACCGCTAAGAAAAGTCACGTGACTGATGAATGATGGATCTTGATGCAGTGCCATTTTCTTTTGAAATACAACCCCGATTCCAAAAAAGTTGGGACAAAGTACAAATTGTAAATAAAAGCAGAATGCAATAATTTACAAATCTCAAAAACTGATATTGTATTCACAATAGAACATAGACAACATATCAAATGTCGAAAGTGAGACATTTTGAAATTTCATGCCAAATATTGGCTCATTTGAAATTTCATGACAGCAACACATCTCAAAAAAGTCGGGACGGGGCAATAAGAGGCTGGAAAAGTTAAAGGTACAAAAAAGGAACAGCTGGAGGACCAAATTGCAACTCATTAGGTCAATTGGCAATAGGTCATTAACACGACTGGGTATAAAAAGAGCATCTTTGAGTGGCAGCGGCTCTCAGAAGTAAAGATGGGAAGAGGATCACCAATCCCCCTAATTCTGCGCCGACAAATAGTGGAGCAATATCAGAAAGGAGTTCGACAGTGTAAAATTGCAAAGAGTTTGAACATATCATCTACAGTGCATAAGATTCAGAGAATCTGGAAGAATCTCTGCGCGTAAGGGTCAAGGCCGGAAAACCATACTGGGTGCCCGTGATCTTTGGGCCCTTAGATGGCACTGCATCACATACAGGCATGCTTCTGTATTGGAAATCACAAAATGGGCTCAGGAATAATTTCCAGAGAACATTATCTGTGAACACAATTCACCGTGCCATCCGCCGTTGCCAGCTAAAACTCTATAGTTCAAAGAAGAAGCCGTATCTAAACATGATCCAGAAGCGCAGACGTCTTCTCTGGGCCAAGGCTCATTTAAAATGGACTGTGGCAAAGTGGAAAACTGTTCTGTGGTCAGACGAATCAAAATTTGAAGTTCTTTATGGAAATCAGGGACGCTGTGTCATTCGGACTAAAGAGGAGAAGGATGACCCAAGTTGTTATCAGCGCTCAGTTCAGAAGCCTGCATCTCTGGGGTTGCATTAGTGCGTGTGGCATGGGAAGCTTACACATCTGGAAAGACACCATCAATGCTGAAAGGTATATCCAGGTTCTAGAGCAACATATGCTCCCATCCAGACGACGTCTCTTTCAGGGAAGACCTTGCATTTTCCAACATGACAATGCCAAACCACATACTGCATCAATTACAGCATCATGGCTGCGTAGAAGAAGGGTCCGGGTACTGAACTGGCCAGCCTGCAGTCCAGATCTTTCACCCATAGAAAACATTTGGCGCATCATAAAACGGAAGATACGACAAAAAAGACCTAAGACAGTTGAGCAACTAGAATCCTACATTAGATGAGAATGGGTTAACATTCCTATCCCTGAACTTGAGCAACTTGTCTCCTCAGTCCCCAGATGTTTACAGACTGTTGTAAAGAGAAAAGGGAATGTCTCACAGTGGTAAACATGACCTTGTCCCAACTTTTTTGAGATGTGTTGTTGTCATGAAATTTAAAATCACCTAATTTTTCTCTTTAAATGATACATTTTCTCAGTTTAAACATTTGATATGTCATCTATGTTCTATTCTGAATAAAATATGGAATATGGCCAGAATTTTTGCTACCTCACAAAAATTCCCATGAAGCCACTTAATAACTTTTGACAAACCCAAGGTTGATCTGGTAAGCTTATCCTGTCTGTCATTTTTGTCTAGTGAGAATGTTAAAATAATTCCAATCTGATATCAATCCAGGCGACATGGTGGTGTAGTGGTTAGCGCTGTCGCCTCACAGCAAGAAGGTCTGGGTTCTAGCCCCGTGGCTGACGAGGGCCTTTCTGTGCGGAGTTTGCATGTTCTTCCTGTGTCCCCGTGGGTTTCCTCCGGGTGCTCTGGTTTCCCCCACAGTCCAAAGCCATGCAGGTTAGGTTAACTGGTGACTCTAAATTGACCATACGTGTGAATGGTTGTCTTTGTCTGTGTCAGCCCTGTGATGACCTGGCAACTTGTCCAGGGTGTACGCCGCCTTTCGCCCGTAGTCAGCTGGGATAGACTCCAGCTTGCTTGTGACCCTGTAGAACAGGATAAAGCAGCTGGAGATCATGAGATGAGATGAGATGATATCCAATCATGGAAGATCATCTTCAGACTTAGTTGCTATGGGTCCTATAACTTTTTTCACATAACTATGTGATGAGCATAAACCTGCTAGAAACTCTCCCTGAGTAACTAAACCCATCTATAATATACATAGGGCTAAATCACAAATTGCTCAATTTGCATTCATTCACCATCAACACAACAAAGATTTTTGGGAGCAAAATGTCCATTAATTGGTCCTTTTTAAACTTTCTTTTTCAACACTTCAGTTTCTTATCTTGAAGTTCCCTGCTTCATTCATGCCATTTGTCCCAAACTGGGAACACCTCATGCATTAGTTATTTCTTCTCAGTGAGAATAAATAAGCTTGAAAGCAACTGACATGCAGCTCCAGAGAAATTAAACCACAGATGTTGAAAGGATGCCAAATTAAGTAGTTATTTGAAATCTTTTAGAACAGAGCTTCTCAAATCTGTTGTAGCCAGGAACTCCTTTAATTATACAATAAATTAAATGGACCTCCTTGGCACAGATTTAAGTGTGCATAATAATATTGTGTATACTTATTAGAACTTTCTATCCCTGAACTGACAGAACACATGAGGTCTGAATTATAGGAAGCTTGTTATTGACTTATTGAGGCTATTGAGGGTCAGAACAACTGCATCCCAAAAAAAAACCACACACAAAAGACCTGAAACTAGCCCCCCAAAAATCAGTCACTGAAAAAGCGATACACCTATCTTCTTTTTCTCAACTTTTGTGACCCCCTGGACCCACCCCTGGACATCGTCATCTCCCTGGGGGACATCTCGGTTACCTTCACCCTGTGCGAAGAATCTAGGGGTCGTGCTTGACGACAAACTCTCCTCCTCAGCGAACATCGCTTCAGTGACCCGGACATGTAGATTCCTCCTCTACGACGTCCGAAGGATCCACACCCTTTCCTCACCACCTAACTCTACTCAGCTCCTGGTCCAAGCACTGATCCTCTCCTGCTTGGACTACTGCAACTCTCTCCTTACTGGCCTTCCAGCTTCTGCCATCAGACCCCTGCAGCTCATCCAGAGCACTACAGCTCACCTGTTCTATAACCTCCCTCGTTCTTCCCATGTCACACCTCTGCTTGCCGACCTGCACTGGCTACCTATCGCAGCTCGTATCAAATTTAAGACATTGGTGCTAGCTTACCAGGCTGTCAAGGGGTTAGGGCCAACATACCTCCAGAGCCTGATCTGCCCCTACATGCCAGCCAGATCCCTATGCTCCACTACTACTGGTCGCCTGGCCCTTCCTCCTCTCTGTTCCTCCCCAGCCCACTCAAGACTGCCGTCTGTCCTGGCTCCCTGCTGGTGTAATGATCTTCCCATTGAGGTCAGAACTGCCGACTCCATGACCACCTTCAAGTGCAAACTGAAGACTCACCTCTTCAGTCTCCTCTGCTTCCCTGCCCACTGTGTAATTGCATATTGGTCTAGACCAACCCAGGCTGTGTACTGTTTAGCCTGGGGTGAGCCGTTTGAGTTTTATTTTTCTCTTCTTCGTTGAATTTTGTATGGTTGGTTTGTTTCCTTGGCTGTTTGCTGAGTATTGGTACCACTGGAACGTTCTTGTCTCGAAGTTCAGCACTTCGTGTACCCAGGGGCGCCGCCAGAAATTGTGGGCCCCACGAAAGATTAGAATTTTGGGCCCCCCAACTTTGCTCATTAAAAACTTCAATCCTAAAGCATTTATGGGTTGTATTGCTGCTTACCTCCTTCTCCAAAGGGGGGTTCAGTGGTTTGGTAGGGTGGAGGTCCCCCTGAGGCTGAATCTGTGCATATTTAGGGCACCCCATTAGTTATGAAACTGGTTATTAGCACTAGTTATTAGCACCAGCATAACGTAATATTTCATCTTGTTTATCACACAAGTCAGTTCAGTTATTAAAATGGAAAAAATGTCACTGTACAAACTGTAAAAGTGTTCTCTTGATAGGCTAATCCAACCACGTTCATACTGTTCATTTACCATTCGCTAATATTTTGAACACACGTGAGCAATAGCTACCTTTCTTTGGGAAAAACTGAGTGACCAGTTGCCTGCCTCTCCGGTCCCTCTCAGCTTTCAGCTGCCTTTCTTTACGTTTTTGACAGCCACTCTTCATATTTAGCGATCATAGACTGTACGCACTCCACTGCTGGCTGGCTGGCTGCTGCACCGCGACACAGCAGCAAGTAGTGTTGCACTGATCAGCACACAGATTTAACGCATCGCGCTTCTACCAGAACTGGACCGTACCATTTCGCAAAAGGGGGAGGGTTAAATGACTACATGTTGAAGAACTCAAGAAATAGACAACCTTGTTCAATTAGCTCATTTTACCAGATGGAATATTGCATTGTTGTTATTTCAAAAGTCTTATTAAAATCATTAAAAGCATATTATCAGCCCCTTAAAGGGCCCCATGGCAGTGCTGGGCCCCTAGAATTGTTCTAACCTTTCCCCCCCTGGCGGCGCCCATGCGTGTACCTGACTTTTGCACTTGTTGTACGTCGCTCTGGATAACAGCGTCTGATAAATGCCATGTAATGTGTGAGAAACAAGGTCACTGTTGTGCATACACATTTCTCCTGTACAGATATTATATCCAGGGCGGCACGGTGGTGTAGTGGTTAGCGCTGTCGCCTCACAGCAAGAAGGTCCGGGTTCGAGCCCCGTGGCTGGCGAGGGCCTTTCTGTGTGGAGTTTGCATGTTCTCCCCGTGTCCGCGTGGGTTTCCTCCGGGTGCTCCGGTTTCCCCCACAGTCCAAAGACATGCAGGTTAGGTTAACTGGTGACTCTAAATTGACCGTAGGTGTGAATGCGAGTGTGAATGGTTGTCTGTGTCTATGTGTCAGCCCTGTGATGACCTGGCGACTTGTCCAGGGTGTACCCCGCCTTTCGCCCGCAGTCAGCTGGGATAGGCTCCAGCTTGCCTGCGACCCTGTAGAACAGGATAAAGCGGCTAGAGATAATGAGATGAGATGAGATATTATCCACTCCATAATCCCCACTTTCCCTTTGAACAAAAAGTTGCTATGATTTATAAATGGTTCTGTGCATTATTAAAGTTTGCCTTTGGTTTGCAGATATGCATTCTATTTCATTCTGATTACTCCCTATAAAATACGATCTTGTCAACCAGTGAGCATTTTTAAACTAGCCAAATTTACTGCAAAAGTTGTGACCCTGGCAGCCCTGACATTAACCGTACTGTCTTTTGCTCCTCCCTGGAGCACCGGAGCATGGGGCAGTGTGATTCCTGCCCCACTTGGCTTCTATTAGCACTTGTTGCATTTCCTATTTTACAGAACCAAGCAGTAATGATTGTAAGAGAAATCCACAATGCTGTTACAAGTGAGGCTGGGGCTGATTTCTTTCTAGCCCAGACTGTAGATTCATGCAGCCTGTCAGTGAGAGTCATGTCAGGTGGTTACACAGTGCGAAACACCTATTTACCCCATCTTATATCCATTTTTTTTTAAATTTTGATAAAAGGTGATTTCCTGAGCAAACATTGTTCAATCAAAGTACAAATTAAACAACTTGGTGGATTTAGTTGGAAATCCTGCATGAATCCAGACATCAAGCAATTTAAAAAAATGAAAAAACATGATATGAATCTGCGAATATACCTTTAATTTTGTGTGTATGCAATAGTTTGCTTCACGCCATTCTTATTATGCAATTCGATGGGACCTTTGGGTATAACGTGTTGCTCAATTCTAATAGTTTTCTTCACATCATGAGCAGCCATCAGTGGTAATAAGGTAGACCTCCATCTACAAAGGAGAAGCTTTTGATTAGTTTTTCCCCATCGGCTCCTGTCCTACTTTGAAGAAAGTTCATGATACTCAGTTTTACTGTGCAAAACCAGAATGAAAGCAACTAAAGTGCTGAAAAACTCTTACAATTCTAAATCCCCAAACTGCATTTCAGCACTTCAAAATGACGTTCAAATAGTTTAAAGACTAATATGAGAAAGAAAAAACTTAATTAGTCAGCTCGCAGAACTGTAATTCGCAAGCATTTATCACAGGCATTAAGTCTTGGACAGACTCTGCTCTTCTCTACTAAATCATCTCCTCTGGCTGCTCGGCTTAATCATTAAAGTTCGGTGCTTCATTTGAGAGAACATCTGAGAAAGTAACTGCTGAAACTGCAACGGAAGGTCGGATGTTCTCGGAAAATCCTTAAAGAAGCACTCTATCCTATCTATACCGGACAACTGGCCAAGCAAACTGCTGAACCAGTGTCAGAAAAGATCACACACCTGGCTGTACGTAAGCCTTTTTACACGCATGAGATCCTGTAAACCCAACGAACGCTCAGGACAACATCAAGCACAAAGTCGGAATCAAAATACTGAGTAAATTCTATTTATTTGACAGCTAGATTTCAAGTCAAGTATTCCGTAAAGATGTAAATGACCTCTGGATTGAATTTGATCATGATGGGGAAAAAAAAAAATACATAAATGAATCAAAATGAAATAATATAATTACATCGTGCAAAATAATAAGCTCAGAGCAGGTAGACTACGTCTTGTAAGAAAAAGCAAAACCACATGCACTCTGGGGAAAAAAAAATTCTAATAATAAATCCTAATTTTCCTGAAAGACATTTATTTTGGATTCCTGAATATTTTTTTTTCTTTTGCTTTCTGAACTCGAACCCTACTTTCTTTCAGAATCAAGATACTTTGCATGACATTTAAATTGCAAATCGTTATGAGAAATGCAACATACAACGTGGATGAGGAAGAATTGATTTCTACTACTTGTAAAAATAAATAAAATTCTTCTTTTTTGACATCTTTATAGTACAATACCATTGTTTCTCACACGCTCTCATGCGTGAATCTCACCCCATCGCATTCAAAGTGGAGAAGTGGACAATCATTGAGACATCTTCACTTCATTTGCTTTCTGAATATTTCTTTTCTGTCCATTTATTCACCCCGAGCTGCAAGTTCAGAATATCCCATCATGTCCAGCAGAAAATCAGACATCCAATATATTTATTTTCCCTTTTTAATGTTCCAGATATTTTCTTGATAAAATCTAGCTACTGAATTTTAAATTAGCCCTCCTTTTTTAAAGTTAAGAATAAGTCCTTACACAGAAACTTACATACACATTGACAAAAAAATCTAGTACTGAGGGTCACATCTAGAAAATAATTCTTCACTAATCTTCATCAAATTTACTAAGGGAAGCTTCTAAAAGTTTGATCATTGCTACTTTGTTTGTGAATGATATAAAATCCAGTCATTTTACATCAAAAGTCCGACATTAGAATAGACACCACGAGGTTTCTTTCCTGAAATCTCACCTTTTGCATGTCGACAGAGGATTGATGCAGGTCGAATTTCATGGGGGAAAAAAAACAGCCATGAAAACGACTCTTTTGCATCCAAATTTCATTCCTCTACAGATTTTTGCACATGTTCGTTTGTTCATTATATTAGCTGGATTTTACCCCATATTTTTTTTAAATTAATGCCCAACTAAACAGCCAGCACTTTTTGGTTCTCGGTAGATTTAACTTTTCTTCTGGAACTCGGCTACTTCCTGTCCTCCTGTTCGCGTGAGCTTGACCTGTCCGTCAGGGCTACACAAAACACCGACGTGTCACGAATGAAAGACTAAGAGAAGTCCCGCTCTCAAAAGATAGGCAATTGAGAAGAGAAAAAAAACACGATTAACACGTTTCATCTGTTCTTCCGAGAGCTGGTGTCCATTGTTTGACTGGAGCTTTTGACCCCGAAACCTGCAATCCCTTTCTCCCCATCCCGTCCGTCTGTCTCTTCTGTCCATGGGTTCGAAAGGTCCTGATGTTGGTCTGTGCTATGAAGGTGCCTTCCGTTTTTATTTCGCGCCAACACATTTCCTTGTTCTAAGCTCCCGGTGCTGTTGCACTTTTTGGCCAGTGGTGGTGCCAGTGAGCCAGGTGTAAGCAACGAGCTTAAGGAAAGGCTGCTGATAGTCTCTGATAAATGTTCGCTGTTGAACGCTTGACTCGATCCTCCCCCGATCCCTGTGTCGTCGTCCGAAGGTTCTATGGAGTTCAGCCTGTTGCAGCTGGGGCTGCTATCACAGCTGCTCTGACTCCTCTGACGCCCCCTGGTGGCCTGGAGGGTGAAGCTGGTTTGGTCAAGGTGCAGCCTCCGGCTGAGAACTGAAGAAGGGAGGGTTTCATCGGGTACAGGGCAAAGCGGAGGCTGAGGTAAAAACAGGTCTCGATGAGGAGGTACGCTGAAGTTGATACCTTCCTCCAGCATGGTCTGCAGGCTGACTTCGGAGCTTCCCACAGCTAATGATGACTCACTGTGGGATGGTGGCTGAAATAATAAAAACATCTACAATAAAATAATTTATTTTGATTGATTTATTGCATGTTTTTCCCATAGCTCCAGACTACCAATCAATGAATAACATACATACATACATGTAGTTAATTGGCTAAATACACTGTATACCCAAATGTTTGTGGACACCTGACCATCACACCCATATGTGGTTCTTCCCCAAACTGTTGTGACACAGTTGGAAGCACACACTTGTATAGGATGTCTTTGTATGCTGGAGCATTATGATCTTCCTTCACTGGAACCAAGTGACCCAAACCTGTTCCAGCACAACGATGTCCCTTTCTACAAAGCAAGCTCCATGAAGACAAGGCTTGCCAAGGTTGCCCTATGGGGAAGAACATGAAGAGCCTCCACAGAGCCATGACCTTGCCTTGATGAATTGTAATGCTGACTACAGTATGACCCAGGTCTTTTTGCCAAGCATCAATGTCTGACCTCACTAATGCCCTTGTGGCTGAATGGCCACACTCCAAAATCTAGTAGAAAGCCTTCTCAGAAGAGTGGAGGTTATTATAACAGCGAATGGGAAACTAAGTCTGGAATGGGATGTTCATATCGGTGTGATTTTCAGGTGTCAGCATACTTTTGGCCATATAGTCTAAGACAATTATGATCCCAAAGAGTCAAATGTAGACATCTTAATCTGAAAGAGCTTGCACCTGTGAGCCCATGACCCTGCTGTTGGCTCCAGGTGACCGAAGCGATGCCCATGAGGCTGGTGAAGTGAGCCTGGATCCGGCTCGTCCTGCCCGTACCATACTCGAAGCTAGGCTTCCTTGGGGCACAGCTGTGGCTGGGTGGAAGAACTCTGCAGGGAGATGAAAGAGAGGAGAGGGCGTCCTCCTGTCCCTTCTGCTGCGACTGCCGCCTCGCTCACCATCTGCTGCAGGGGCGTTCAACAAGGCAGCACATGGAAGAGCATGAAAAGGGCATGAAAAATTTCCAGCTTGATCAGTGTACAGCTCAATATCAACAATTTCCATGCAACACAACGACTGGTTTACATTACATTACTTTTGGTACATTTTAAAATTGATTTACTGTCATATTAGTATACCTTCTACCATTGTATGCACAGATTTAACACAGATGATCAACAGCACATATAAATCAGCTAAACTCAAGCTCACATGGCACACTCACTGAAATTTAAACGACCTCAATAAATGAGTTGAATTGACTTTCAATTCCTTTTTTGACTAACAAGATCAACTGTGAGCTACTGCTCACTTACGTATCCTCCAGCTCTCATTTCTATCAGAATGCAAGCGATCGAAGGAATAGGACACTTATTATGAATGTTGACTTCAACAAATAATGAACCCTGAAACAAGTAAGTAAAGAGCAGTGTCTCTCCCCAGGGATTTCAAATAGCATCCTGGTAAACTGTCATTTTGAAATAGCATTTTACTTCTTGAAATCGCGTCAAAATCCACGCTATATGTTTCGTAAATACATTCAGTCAGTAAACAGGAAGTCGATGTGGGACAGACCTGAAAACGGTAAACATGGTATAGAACCCTAAGCTGAAGCTCAGTACCGAATATCAAGCAGTTGTGATTTGTGGTTGCTGAGAAAAGTGTGATGAAAAATTTGTAAATCCACGCTATATGTTTCATAAATGCATTCATTCGGTAAACAGGAAGTCGATGTGGGACAGACCTGAAAACGGTACATACGGTACAGAACCCCAAGCTGAAGTTTGGTACCAAGTACCAAGTGGCTATGATTTATGGTTGCTGAGAAAAAGGGTGTTATGGTATGGACAGACGGAGGTTAAAAAAAAAAAACAGAATCCCGCCCCTGCTTCTTCGGAGCAGAGGTATAATAATAAATATTAATTTGTTTATTTGGGCGGCACGGTGGTGTAGTGGTTAGCGCTGTCGCCTCACAGCAAGAAGGTCCTGGGTTCGAGCCCCGGGGCCGGCGAGGGCCTTTCTGTGCGGAGTTTGCATGTTCTCCCCGTGTCCGCGTGGGTTTCCTCCGGGTGCTCCGGTTTCCCCCACAGTCCAAAGACATGCAGGTTAGGTTAACTGGTGACTCTAAATTGACCGTAGGTGTGAATGTGAGTGTGAATGGTTGTCTGTGTCTATGTGTCAGCCCTGTGATGACCTGGCGACTTGTCCAGGGTGTACCCCGCCTTTCGCCCGTAGTCAGCTGGGATAGGCTCCAGCTTGCCTGCGACCCTGTAGAAGGATAAAGCGGCTAGAGATAATGTGATGTGTGTGTGAATGTGTGAATTTGTTTATTTTCTGCACAGAAATACATCTCAGGTTGTATTAATTGCAAAAGCAGCTCTGTTTTTTGGGTTCTCCATAGATTTAACTTTTCTGGTGCTCATCTACTTCCTGTCCTCATGAGCTTGACCTGTCCATCAAAGCAACACAAAACGTGGACGTGTACAAAACAGAGAAGTGAGTTTGAATACAAGATCTGGAGTTGTATTCAGGAAAAAAAAAAAAAAGATAAAAACCACACCCTAACGAGCAGACTGAGATGAAACGGGGGGAAAAAATGGCTGTGAGAGAACAAGTGAAAAGAGGACAAGATGTCACTAAGAAATTAATCACAATCGTAAATGTCTGCTGTTGTGCAGTAAACAGCTCAATCACCTTAATGTTTAATGATGTCAAGATTTTAAGGTATTGGTTCAACTGTGATGGATTGCGGTGATTGTGTAATGAACAGAATGAGACGTGGGGTTTTAAATATTGTCTAAGCAGCAGGTTACATTTTAGATTTGTCGAAATGCTTCTCACGATGGCATGTGGGCAGTGCTTTCTGTCTGTTAAAAAAATAATTCAATAATAATGGCTGGCGTTAAGTAGTATATCAGATACAGTGGTGCTTGAAAGTTTGTGAACCCTTTAGAATTTTCGATATTTCTGCATAAATACGACCTAAAACATCATCAGATTTTCAAACAAGTCCTAAAAGTAGATAAAGAGAACCCAGTTAAACAAATGAGACAACAATATTATACTTGGTCATTTATTTATTGAGGAAAATGATCCAATATTACATACCTGTGAGTAGCAAAAGTATGTGAACCTCTAGGGTTAGCAGTTAATTTGAAGGTGAAATTAGAGTCAGGTGTTTTCAATCAGGTGTGAGTGGGCACCCTGTTTTATTTAAAGAACAGGGATCTATCAAAGTCTGATCTTCACAACACATGCTTGTGGAAGTGTATCATGGCACGGACAAAGGAGATTTCTGAGGACCTCAGAAAAAGCGTTGTTGATGCTCATCAGGCTGCAAAAGGTTACAAACCATCTCTAAAGAGTTTGGACTCCACCAATCCACAGTCAGACAGATTGTGTACAAATGGAGGAAATTCAAGACCGTTGTTACCCTCCCCAGGAGTGGTCGACCAACGAAGATCACTCCAAGAGTAAGGTGTGTAATAGTCGGCGAGGTCACAAAGGACCCCAGGGTAACTTCTAAGCAACTGAAGGCCTCTCTCACATTGGTTAATGTTCATGAGTCCACCATCAGGAGAACACTGAACAACAATGGTGTGCATGGCAGGGTTGCAAGGAGAAAGCCACTGCTCTCCAAAAAGAACGTTGCTGCTCATCTGCAGTTTGCTAAAGATCCTGTGGACAAGCCAGAAGGCTATTGGAAAAATATTTTGTGGACGGATGAGACCAAAATAGAACTTTTTGGTATAAATGAGAAGTGTTATGTTTGGAGAAAGGAAAACACTGCATTCCAGCATAAGAACCTCCCATCTGTGAAACATGGTGGTGGTAGTATCATGGTTTGGGCCTGTTTTGCTGCATCTGGGCCAGGATGGCTTGCCATCATTGATGGAACAATGAATTCTGAATTATACCAGCGAATTCTAAAGGAAAATGTCAGGGCATCTGTCCATGACAAATTAATTTCTTAGTGACATCTTGTCCTCTTTTCAAGAGAAGGTGGGTCATGCAACAAAACAACAACCCTAAACACACAAGTCGTTCTACCAAAGAACAGTTAATAAGTTAATGTTTTGGAATGGCCAAGTCAAAGTCCTGACCTTAATCCAATCGAAATGTTATGGAAGGACCTGAAGCGAGCAGTTCATGTGAGGAAACCCACCAACATCCCAGAGTTGAAGCTGTTCTGTATGGAGGAATGGGCTAAAATTCCTCCAAGCCGGTGTGCAGGACTGATCAACAGCTACCGGAAATATTTAGTTGCAGTTATTGCTGCACAAGGGGGTCACACCACATACTGAAAGCAAAGGTTCACATACTTTTGCCACTCACAGATATGTAATATTTTATCATTTTCCTCAATAAATAAATAACCAAGTATAATAGTTTTGTCTCATTTGTTTAACTGGGTTCTCTTTATCTACTTTTAGGACTTGTGTGAAACTCTGATGATGTTTTAGGTCATATTTATGCAGCAATATAGAAAATGCGAAAGGGTTCACAAACTTTCAAGCACACACTTGAAAGTCTGTGATCCCTTCCATTCAGCTAGCATGATACTGAATGAGTCAAAGATGAGGAGCTGAAAGGAATATATCTGATAGACCATGAAAAAAAAGCTAGCCAGCATTATTATTATTATTATTATACATACATATTCCTTTGGGTTGTTCAATGCATCTTTCTCTTTCAAAACTCTCTCAAAATCTTCCGTATTTAGCAAAGCAAAGCTGGCGGCCATGTTTGTTTACAAATTGTCACAGTCACTCTCTAGCATGGAAGTTTTATGTCTCTGACGTGTGACGTCATGTTGTATTGACAACCATGCAATATCGTAAACCATATTCAACTCTCATTCTCCATTGGATAGAGTGATGTAATACACATAGGATAAGCGATATGCTAACAATATTGCATGCTATAAAACCAAATGAATGAAACCTGCAGGAAGAGAATAGAATACATGTTTTTATTCCATCGAAAAAGTGTCCTTTATCTATAATAATAATAATAATAATAATAATAATAATAACAACAGATAATACATGGAATAGCACAGACGGATGGTAAGCACAGTCATAAAGGTATGTGAGATAACCCCCCCCCACACACACAGTCAATGTATTATCACACAGAGTATGTGACACAACCCACTTAGTTACAGTATAACACACGTCATTTGCCGTCAGTGACACAAAACACAACCAATGGCACATACACTGACTATATGGAGTGTGTCACTGTTGTAACATCAAATGTAGTTAGTGAGTCACCACACATACACATAGTGAGTAGAACTAAAGGCTAATGGCTCCCAAGCTGAGCGACACTAATGGACAGCCATCGGTAAGTCTAAATCCTGAGCTACAAGTTAAAATCATCCTGAATTATAGACGATCTCATGGCTTTCTCATTAATTACCCATTTTGTAGAGCTTTGTGACAGAAATGGCCATCCTGACAATTATAAATGAGGCATATCCCACCCACTGACTCGAAATTTGTTCTAATTGCCTCTGCCAACTTTATTGGAGGTTTTCATTTTCATTTGTTTGTTTGTTCCCAATGTAACTCAAAAATTAATGAACCAATTTAGAAGAAATTTGGAAGAAAGTTGAGCCATGGACCAAGGAACAATGGATTAGATTTTGATGCAAATACCGTTCAAAAGTTTGGGGTCACTTTGAAATGTCCTTATTTTTGAAAGAAAAGCACTGTTTTTTTCAATGAAGATCACTTTAAACTAATCAGAAATCCACTCTATACATTGCTAATGTGGTAAATGACTATTCTAGCTGCAAATGTCTGGTTTTTGGTGCAATATCTCCATAGGTGTATAGAGGCCCATTTCCAGCAACTCTCACTCCAGTGTTCTAATGGTACAATGTGTTTGCTCATTGCCTCAGAAGGCTAATGGATGATTAGAAAACCCTTGTACAATCATGTTAGCACAGCTGAAAACAGTTGAGCTCTTTAGAGAAGCTATAAAACTGACCTTCCATTGAGCTGATATAGGCTACATCCACACGACAACGGCAACGAGATGTTATTTAAAAAAATATCGTGTCCAAATGGGCAATAATCAGTAAAATATCAGGTCCATATAGCAACGCAACGCTTGCTGAAAACGATGCAATACACATGCCACACCTCTAGGGGCACTGTAAGACGGTCCCTTCGGAGACACCAGAACAATAGAAGTAGTAAGGACGCATGTGCATAAACTATTATGCGCGAGACTTCATATTAGCCATAAAGTCAGGAAAATCTGTTCGTAAAATTACATTATAATGACCAAATACAATGAAAAGTATTTTTCCAGTCTCACCTGTGAAAGGTAATCCCATGTGATCTCGTTTGGACGGCAAACCTGTTGGTACAGTTAAACGCAGCTAATCTTTATTCTCCGCTTTGACCTCTCCAATATGGCGGCAAGGATGACGTATGATTCTATGCGGAAGGCGGCGTCTTTAATGGTCCGGAATAAATTGAATACTACATGTTGATGGATTAATTTGTTGTTTCTCACCTGTGAAAGGTAATCCCATGTGATCTCGTTTGGACGGTAAACCTGTTGGTACAGTTAAAGGCAGCACATGAATCTTTATTCTCCGCTTTGACCTATCCAATATGGCGGCAAGGATGACGTACGATTCTACGCGGAAGGCGGCGTCTTTAATGGTCCGGAATAAATTGAATGCTACACTATTACACGTTGATGGATTAATTTGCTCCTCTACGCCCTTTTTGAGGAATGTATTGTCGGACTTAAATCAACATCTGAAGAGGTGAGATCGCTCCTTTTTTTCCCGTATTTTTGCTGGCGGGATTGACTCTGCCCTAAGGGCAGAGTCTCTCTCTCTCTCTCTCTCTCTCACTTTGCACCATTACACAATAAATATTCACAGTGAAAATATTTTGTAAGCGCGTTTCATGAACCAAGTTATAGGATTTGTTGACAACTCGCATCGCATCGCAATGAGAAGATCATTGGCACTAATGGTGTTAAGAATCAGACCATTTCATAAATGAATATTTTGCTGTAGAGCTGCAGTGTTTGTACAATTGCATGTTTTTGCTTCACTATTACTGTCACTATTCTGCTTCTTACATTACTACTGTGAACTAACACTGAACATAATAATAATAATAATAATAATATCCAAGCTCGTGTTTCACTCTCACTAATGCTCTGTAAGGCTTTTTCCTGGTGATATTCGTTACACTTCTACCCGGCGTGAAGCACTCACAGTCATGTGGTTGTGACGTCATCGTAAACAAATCCATTCTACTCATCCAGACGACTTTACAACGGCAACGTTGCCAGATCTTTCCACTCTGGAACCCGTTCTCAAAAAGATTGCGTTTTGGGCATCCAAAACGCCGGTGCCGTGTGGACGCCAGGCCTAAACGATAAGCAATTGTATCGGAGTCACCTGAATCCATTGCCGTGTGGACAGGGCCTGAGTTTCTGGAGCATCACATTTGTGGGGTCGATTAAATGCTCAAAATGGCCAGAAAAACGTTTTGACTATATTTTCTATTCATTTTACAACTTATGGTGGCAAATAAAAGTGTGACTTTTCATGGAAAACACAAAATTGTCTGGGTGACCCCAAACTTTTGAACGGTAGTGTATATGGATTCAGAATCCAGATATATGTATGCGGATCCAAGATTTTTTTGTCTCTTCCCAACGTAACTCAAAAAGTAGTGAACAGATTTTGATGGAATTTGAAGGAAAGGTGACATATTGGCCAAGGAACAATGGATTAGATTTTGATGCAAATCTGGATATGTATATGGATTCAGGATCCAGATATGTATGCGGATCCAAGATTTTTTTGTCTCTTCCCAACGTAACTCAAAAAGTAGTGAACGGATTTTGATGAAATTTGGAGGAAACATGACCCATTTGCCAAGGAACAATGGCTTAGATTTTGATGCAAATCTGGATATGTATATGGATTCAGGATCCAGATATGTTTGCAGATCCAAGATTTTTTTTTTGTCTTTTTCCAATGTAACTCACAAAGTAGTGAACGGATTTTGATGCAATTTGGAGGAAAGGTGACCCATGGGCCAAGGAACAATTGAATAGATTTTGATGCAAATCCAGATTTGTATGTAAACATAGTAAACATCTTGATATTCTAATATGTGGCTTGGTGGAGGTACAGTATGCATCCTCCTGCTATTATGTCAGCTGTGTCTCTATTCACCTCATTATGCGAGTGCAAGTATATTTAATGCCATGACTTTCTGCATAACTAATCACCTCTCGTGCATGAATAAGCATCAGTCTTAGGTTCTTATTTTTTTAACACTTCACAAGATCACCATTACAACAACACAGTAGTGCATTCACATCATGTCAGAATTAATTAATGTTAATTACAAGCTGCAGGCTTGTAAAAAGCCTTTACGACATCACTGAGTTCAAAGTCAACAGGTAGAATGTGAAATTTGCTAAAAGCTTCTACTTGGCAGCATTTTAAATAAACACGCCTGAAAAAATTGGCAGCGAGTTCCACAGTTAAAGTAGTTAGGCCTGTAAAACATTCCCATTTTTCATGTACAATCACGGAATGCATAAATAACTTGAGATGCATTTCTCAAAAAAAAAAAAAAAGCACAACAGTGTCGTTACTAGATATGACACTTGTGATGATTGTTAGGTTGTGGTTGGGTGGTTACAATGGTGTTGCCAGGTGGTTGCTTACTAGGTGGTTGCTCGGGTGTTCGTATGGCATTCCTAATAAAGTAGAAAGTTCAATTCCAAGGAGATATTAATGTTTATTTAGTATTTATGGAAGAGGAATGTGGGAACAGCTTTCAGGGCAGATCACTGTGCAGTTTCTTGGTAATAAGCTGCATTTTTACTTGATTTTTCCAATAACAACACACCCTAACTTTCTGGTTACCAGCACAGATGCTTAACCACTCAGCCTCTACAGCCCTGAATGGCAAGATTTCCATGAATGGTTCAATTAACACCCACATACACTACATGACCAAAATGTTTTGGACACCTGATGAACAAACCCTTATGTGATTCTTGCCCAAACCTTTTGAAGCACAAAATTGTATAAACTGACTTTGTATGCTGTAGCATTTCAATTTCCATCCACAGGAATTAAGGGGCACTGGAAATGGGCCTTCCAAGTGAGTACAAAGACGTTTAAAAGCTAAAAAACTTTGTTGATATCAGTCGGATTTCCAACTTTCAGAAATATAGACAGCTACTGCATTAGTATTCAAGATGTCAAACTTAATATAGGCCAAAAGAAGACATAGTGTACATTTAAAAGACAAACCAAACCAAAATAGACCAATTACATATACAATATAAGATTAAAATATGAATCAATTAATTTAAGTCAGACCAGACTGGCACAGTAATGGACATCATGGAGGTCTCTGATGAGTCAGCACTTTGTGGATTTTGTGGATCAAGGATATTCAAATTCGCTCTCAGAAGACTCAGATAGTCCAGTATAGATTCAGCTCATCATGGTATATTTTTGAAGGGATATGATTAGAGGTTTTATTAAAATTGGATCTAAACTCTGACAGATCTTTGCATTTCCAGCCAGGGGTGCCATTAGTGACTTTGTTGCTTAATTTGGTGACCTTTTGACCCCTTGAGTGTCTTTATTTGTTTTAAAAATGTCTCTGGGCACATCTAAACACTTCCTGAGCAGATGTTAGTTACTGTCCTAAACTCGCTATGGCTCTCCAGCTGCTGGCTCTATGATTTGGTCAAATCATCACATGTGTGAAGGCTAACTGAGTTCACTTTGTGCAAGCGAACATTCCCAACAAGAAGTTACTGATCTCTATTGTTCCTAATGACCAATCACTGATGACTATATTTCCCAACAGGGAATCACTGGTCATCATTGTTCCCGATGAACAATCACTGATCAAATTTGTTCCCAATGAACAATTCTTGATCACTATTGTTCCAAAGGACCAACCACTGATCACAATTGTTCCCAATGACCAATTGCTGCTTGTGATCATTCCAACTCACCAAAAAATCACTGATCACCATTGTTACCTCCAACCAATCACTGATCACCATTTCTCCCACCCACCAATCACTGATCGCCACTGTTCCCACCAACCAATTACTTGACCACCACTGTCACCACCAACCAATCACTGAACACCATTGTTCCCACTCAGCAATCACTGATTGCCACTTTTCCCACCAAACAACTACTGACCACCATTGTTCCCACCAACCAATCACTGATAACCACTGTCACCACCAATCAATCACTGATCACCATTGTCACCACCAACCAATCACTGATCACCACTGTTCCCACCAACCAATCACTGATCGCCACTATCACCACCAACCAATCACTGATCACCATTGTTCCCACCAACCAATCACTGATAACCACTGTCACCACCAATCAATCACTGATCACCATTGTCACCATCAACCAATCACTGATCACCACTGTTCCCATCAACCAATCACTGATCGCCACTATCACCACCAACCAATCACTGATCACCATTGTCACCACCAACCAATCACTGATCACCATTGTCACCACCAACCAATCATTGATCACCACTGTTCCCACCAACCAATTACTTGACCACCATTGTTCCCACCAACCAATTACTTGACCACCATTGTTCCCACCAACCAATTACTTGACCACCATTGTTCCCACCAACCAATCACTGATCACCATTGTCACCACCAAACAATTACTGACCACCACTGTTCCCACCAACCAATTACTTGATCACCATTGTTCCCACCAGCCAGTCACTGATCACCATTGTCACCACCAAACAATTACTGACCATGATTGTTCCTACCAACCAATCACTGATCGCCATTGTTCCCACAACCAATCACTGGTCACCATTGTTCCCACCAACCAATCACTGATCACCACTGTTCCCACTAATCAATTACTGATCACCATTATCACCACCAACCAATCACTGGTCACCATTGTTCCCACTAACCAATTACTTGACCACCATTGTTCCCACCAACCAATCACTGATCACCATTGTCACCACCAAACAATCACTGATCACCATTGTTCCCACCAACCAATCACTGATTACCATTGTTCCCACCAACCAATCACTGATCGCCATTGTCACCACCAAACAATCACTGATCACCATTGTCACCACCAAACAATCACTGATCACCATTGTTCCCACCAACCAATCACTGATTACCATTGTTCCCACCAACCAATCACTGATCACCATTGTCACCACCAAACAATCACTGATCACCATTGTCACCACCAAACAATCACTGATCACCATTGTTCCCTCCAACCAATCACTGGTCACCATTGTTCCCACCAACCAATCACTGGTCAGCATTGTTCCCACCAATCAATCACTGATCACCACTGTTCTCACCAACCAATCACTGATCACCGCTGTTCCCACCAATCAATTACTGATCACCATTATCACCACCAACCAATCACTGGTCACCATTGTTCCCACCAACCAGTCACTGATCACCATTGTCACCACCAACCAATGACTGACCACGATTGTTCCCGCCAACCAATCACTGATCACCATTGTTCCCACCAACCAATCACTGGTCACCATTGTTCCCACCAACCAATCACTTGTTAGCATTGTTCCCACCAATCAATCACTGATCACCACTGTTCCCACCAACCAATCCCTGATCACTGCTGTTCCCACCAATCAATTACTGATCACCATTGTCACCACCAACCAATCACTGATCACCATTGTTCCCACCAACCAGTCACTGATAACTTGTTTTTTTCCATCTGTTCTTTATTTTAACTTTTCTTGTCTACATTTGAAACTAGTAAAAGAAATGATTCCATCTATTACTATTTCCATTGCATCTATTCCCTGTTGACACTAGACTACTTTTGTCGGCATTTTTCAAAGAAATTACAGTGTTTTGCAAAACACTCATCTGTGGAGCAATGACCAAAGACTTTTCAATGAAAGGAGTCTGCTAACCTGGATTATGAGCTGGCACATACTGATATGCTGATTCATGTTGCTTTTCAAGGCCTGCAGTAGGAAGCCCGGCCCCACTCTCACTCCCCATGCTGGAAGCTCGAGTCTTGGGATGAGACCCCCTGCACTCTGCCGGTGTGGCCTGAAGCTCTTCTAAGCTCTGACAGGTACTGCTTCCTCTCTTCTCCTGAAAATAGAGCCAGCATTGCTGTGTCAGTATGTATGTTATCATTTGGCAAAATCAGCATTCAGAACTGCTAGACGAAAAGGTTCGGCATAGTAATTTTACTGAAAAATTATGACCATTACAATTGTTAATTCTCTACTTAGATGTGCAGTCAGCCATGGGTCATGACCTAGCCATATCATACCCCCATCAGCATTATGTAAAGATTGAGCCATATGGTAATCTGCATACCAACTATGAGCCTTTGGGGTTTCCTGAAGGCAGTTTATGGCAAATTAAACACTGTTTTACAAAAGACCATATTGTTATTCGGTGCCTGTTCGCCTGACACCAATACATCAGGATTTGAGCACTATTTTTCTTGCATTACAGTAGAAATGAACCTATAATGCATTTTTAAAGACCTTCCCGTTCTAACTGGGTCAAAATGCTACACCATTCGGCAATTCAACATTTAGATTAGATTAGATAAAACTTTATTGATCCCTTTGGGAGGGTTCCCTCAGGGAAATTAAGATTCCAGCAGCATCATTACAGATAAACAGAGAAAAGAAATAGAGGAAAACTTTTAGATAAATTAAAATAAATTAAGCATTTACAAATGCAAATATAAAAAGAATAAGATATGGGGAAGAGAGGAAGGGGGGAGAGGAGGGGGGAGGAGGAAAAAAAATTGCACTTTATATTGCACATTATATTGCACATTGTCCGGTATTGCTTATTGTTAGGCTAGGCTACTGCTCCTTCCCGTCCTCTGTCCTCCTGTTACCCCTCCTCCCCCCCAGAGAGGAGTTGTACAGTCTGATGGCGTGAGGGACAAAGGAGTTTTTGAGTCTGTTCATCCTGCACTTGGAAAGGAGCATTCTGTCACTGAACAGCAGTGGCGGCTGGTAGTCTTTCAAACAGGGGAGGCTGGCCGGTTACGATATTTCCAGATTTTAAAAGAAAAAAGAAAAAACACATCAATTTTGCCCATACTCTTGCCTCTGATCTGGCTGATTGTTGGCAGGGTCACAAACTGTGAAATAACAGGTTCTTTTGGCCCATTAGCCTACTGTCCAATATACATGATGGTGGTGTTGGGGGGGAGGGGTAATATTTTAACATTTTATATTTTAAAATTGTGGCATGTTGTTTAAAAATTGATCATTATTGAAAGCAGCTCTTTGTCAGGAACCTCAGCAGTAACAGCAGAGTGTTCTGGAATAGGCACAAGCACTGACCTTGGGGAGCCAAACATAGAGCTGGGTGCCACACATTTCATTCAATGACACTTTCCCTATATTTTACTTATTTTGACTGAGAAATGTTTTATTGACAATTTTGATAACCCTTCACTTTTAATCCAGGTCTGTAGTGTGAAATGTTCTCGGCTGTGTTTTTGTTTAAAAAATGTTTTCCAAATTGTAGCTGTGTTTAATTCATATCCAGAAAAAAATATATTCCAATATAATATACTCAGCATAAACATTTTAAATAGATTCTATATTTTTGGTCCATCCATGACATATTACTAAAGTAGCCTATTTACTGTTGTTGATGTGGGTCACTTGCTGTTAGCCAATTCACTTTCTCGTACCAGGAGAGCTGAAAGGAACAAGTATTTATTCCCTACCTTTTTCACCAAGTCAATTTGAGGCGTTGGTCTACCCTGCTCTTTAATTTTAATTTTTTCCTTGAAAGGAAGACTGGCAAATGGCTTCGCCAAAATTAAATCAGCAATGCTCGGCATCCGTACGCAGCTTTCTTGCTAGCTGACTAGCCCCCTCAAGTTCAAGTTCAGTCACTCAAATAAACGAAATTTCTGGAACTAAGATAGCAAACTTGACAACACTATATTTACACTTTATTTACAATGAAAATATATACAAACTAAAAAAGCTGGTAGAAACCGTATGTAATGAATGAAATCGAAATGTAAGCTGATCTCTTACAATACACCACAGCACTTGCGAATGCGCATGGGACTGAACTGAAATTCACTGCTGCCTGTCTATATTTGAAATGAGCTGTCAATCAAAGAAAATATCCGGCCGCTTTCACCAATCACCAGTCTCCTCGCGGAAAGCTTTGCCATGTCCCTCCCACTATGAGGCTGGGAGTCCGTGGGAGTCCGTGGGCGGGCGTTTTCGCAGTATTTGTCCAATAATCGTCTTGCATTTTGATATTGAAAAGCGCATAGCTCCCAAATGCCATTGAAGTCCACTGAGGCTGGGCTGCATCACGCTGTCACGAGGGGGAAAAACTCACGCACACATTAGGCGAACTGGGGAAAATTATAACAGAATGATTTCGCACTGTAGTTGGGTTGAGCACATATATTTCTATGATTCTGGATCTGAAATAGCAATGTTATAAGGTCAGATATAACATAAGCCTAGCACAATTCATCCTACACGATGTTCGTCATTTTTAGAGGGGCTGAGCCTCCCTCGTTGTCTTAGAGCAATCGCCCATGCTGAACAGGCTCCTCTGGTTGCTGATGACGGTGTGCAGAGGGTGACTGGCATCGTCCATGATGTTCAATAGTTTGTCCATAGACCTCTTCTCTGCCACTGTCACCAAAGAGTCCAGCTTCATGCCAACCACAGAGCTGGCTTGCCTGATCAGTTTGTCCAGCCTGGATGTGTCCTTCTTGGATGTGCTGCCCCCCCAGCACACCACAGTGTAAAACAGGACACTGGCCACCACAGACTGATAGAACATCCACAGGAGTTTCCTGCAGATGTTAAAGGACCGCAGCCTCCTAAGGAAGTATAGCCTGCTCTGTCCCTTCCTGTATAAGTGATTGGTGTTGCAAATCAGGTCCAGCTTGCTGTCCAGCCACAGCCCGAGGTACTTGTCGGAATCCACAGCCTCCACCTCGACTCCCTCGATCAGAACTGGTCATGACCTTGGTCTGGACCTCCCAAAGTCAATGACCAGCTCCTTGGTCTTTGAGGTGTTGAGCTGCAGATGGTTCTTGTTGCACCACACAGCAAAGTCCCTCACCAGGCTCCTATACTCCTCCTCTCTGTCATCACTGATACACCCAACGATGGCTGTGTCATCGGCAAACTTCTGAATGTGACACAGCTCCGAGTTGTAGCAGAAGTCCGTGGTGTACAGGGTGAAGAGAAGAGGGGCCAGCACTGTGCCCTGGGGTGCTCCGGTGCTGCTAATCACAGTGTCAGATGTGATGTCCTTCAGCCTGACGTACTGTGGTCTGTCAGTGAGGTAGCTGGAGATCCAGGTGACCAGGCAGGGGTCCACTCGCATCCTGTTCAGTTTGTCCTGAAGCAATAGGGGCTGGATGGTGTTGAAGGCACTCGAGAAGTCCAAGAAGAGGATCCTCACTGTGCCATTCCCCTTATCCAGATGCGAGTGGGCTCGGTGTAGCAGGTAGAGGATGGCGTCTTCCACACCAACACTTGCCTGGTACGCAAACTGCAGACAGTCCTGGGCATGTTGTACCTGGGGTCTGAGGAGGCTGAGGAAGAGCCGCTCCAATGTCTTCATCAGATGTGAAGTGAGTGCCACCGGTTGGAAGTCGTTCAGCTCGCTGGGCCAATTCTTTTTGGGAACTGGAATGATACATGATGTCTTCCAGAGGGTGGGCACTCTCCCCAACTGCAGGCTAAGGTTGAAGATGCGCTGGAGTGGTTCACCCAGTTCAGCAGCACAGGTCTTCAGTAGTCGGGGACACACCTTGTCCGGGCCTGCTGCTTTCCTGGGGTGAAGCTTCCTCAGTTGACCTCTGACCTGGTCTGCAGTAATGCATGGAGGAGTCTGTGTTGAGGTGGGGGAGGAGGGGGCTGCTGTGATGACTGGGGGGAGGTGTGTTGAGGGAAGAAGGAGAGATGGCTGCAGTGAGGGAGAGGGTGGGGGGGGGCGTGGGCTGGTTGAACCGATTGAAGAAGTCATTCAACTCATTCGCCCTCTCCACTGTCCCCTCAACGACTCTGGTCTTTGTATTGTGGCCTGTGATGGTTTTCACACCTTCCCAGACCCCCCTCATGCTGTTCTCCTTCAGCTTCTGCTCCACCTTTCTCCTGTAGCTGTCAGCTTCCCTCACGCAGCGTTTTCCCTCCTGCTGTGCTGCGTTCATTGCCTCCCTATAGAAAGCGTGCACATGACGTCACGAGGTCACGTGATATTTGTTTATCTGCCATCTTGGACAGCAAGGCCGTGCATAGAACTTAGGCCAAGTTTACATTAGACCGTATCTGTCTCGTTTTCTTCGCGGATGCACTGTCCGTTTACATTAAACCACCTGGAAACGCCGGGAAACGGGAATCCGCCAGGGTCCACGTATTCAATCTAGATCGTGTCTGGTCCGGTGCTGTGTAAACATTGAGAATACGCGGATACGCTGTGCTGAGCTCTAGCTGGCGTCGTCATTGGACAACGTCACTGTGACATCCACCTTCCTGATTCACTGGCGTTGGTCATGTGACGCGACTGCTGAAAAACGACGCGGACTTCCGCCTTGTATCACCTTTCATTAAAGAGTATAAAAGTATGAAAATACTGCAAATACTGATGCAAATACTGCTCATTGTGTAGTTATGATTGTCTTTAGGCTTGCCATCCTTCCACTTGCAAGTGGTAAGTGATATGCACTGGGATCACACACACAGCGACTCAGTCCCGAATCATGGCTCATGCACTTCACTTGCGTGCTCTGTGAGCTGCGCAGGGCCGGAGTGCGCACCCTCCAGAGGGCACTCGCTGTTCAGGGCGGAGTGATTTGGAGCGCAGGATGCCTGCGGAGCTGAGCATATCCATGTATTGGTGTTGCTGTGTGCACGCGAATCGTGTATTGGTGTTGCTGTGTGCACACTAATCGTTTTAAAAACGTTAATCTGATGATCCGCTGATACGGTCTAATGTAAACTTGGCCTTAGACGAACCTGTTCTAATTATCAAGTGTGTGGGAGTAGATCTTTTGAGAATGGTTATATCTTGTTCAGCATTTGGTTGTACCAATAGACAGGGCCAAAAGGAGGGCCTGTCATTTTATAGATTCCCCGCAGACGAGGAGAGATGCGCAAAATGGGTGTCCGCTGTGCGAAGAGAAAACTGGTATCCCAGTTCTACCAGCCGAATTTGTAGTGAACACTTCATATCAGATAGGTGTAATCTTCTAATTCAATACTCCTAGTACATCTGTTAAGTTGATTTTCGGATTGAATGATAACTGCATACTTAGAAACTAGACAGAACAGTGTTTGTGGCCATCAGTCCGCTTGATCTCTAACGTTTAAAATGGCTATGCCTAGCCCTACTACCCTGGCCTAGTCTATGACAATGTTTTATCTTTTTGGCTCATATATGCCTTTGAAAGGCCAATCCATAGTAGGGATGGCGAAAACTAAAAAAAATCTTGACCGACCACCGAGCCTCATTAGCCGGTTAAAGTCGGTTAACCTATGAGTTTAAACAGGGATGCAAACGGCGCGCCTTTTGGCGGATGCTGACTTTTTCACGGCTGAATCGTGCAGATCCGATTTTTTTTTTTTAGGGGGGGCGTTGGAGTGTCTGAATAATTTCATCAGAGTAAATTCTGTATTAAAATTACTAAATAAGCAAATGCCGTTACAGTCCATGAAGCATAGGAAGTATGAGAAGAAAACAGTAAATCAGAAAGCTGCGCACGTTTTCGCGGAAGCTGCGCAAATGTGCGCAGCTTTCTGATTTACTGTTTTCTTCTCATATCTGGAACTGAGTTTAGATTTCGAACATTCTTACGATAAAACATCCTGCATAGTCTCTTTATGATAAACATCTTAATGCCACTTACCCGTGAGGTTATCAAGTAGACATTCTTCTTCGGAACCTTCCAGAGGTATAGTTGGGATACCCATCCCGCAACAAAATATTTATAAGCTTCCAGGCTCTTGTAAGCTTTGAGGGCTTTGCCAGTGTAACACGATTCACGATTAACAAGAAAATTGTAAATGTCGTGGTAGGCCAGATCGGGCAAATCGCCGGCACCGCAGCTCCGACTTTCCCTGAACAAGGATTGCCGCAAGTCGTACGGATCTGCAATCCCCAACCTGGAACACTTTTCCATGTAACGCTGCCTCACGTCACCTTCAAGATGCTGAACAAACTTAGACAAGTAATCGCGCGATGTAGATGGGGTATTTTCCGAATTTTCTTGGGGATTACTCCCTGGATCCATTACGCTCGCGCAAAGTAAACAATCCTGATGCCGTCCAATATGGCGGAGTACACACATGCGGGTCACGTGACTGCACATCCTCTATCCCTGCTCCTGAAGGCGGCCTTCTTCCTGTTGAGGACAGCTTTGACTTCCTGTGTTACCCATGGCTTGTTATTAGGGTAAAACCATACAGTCTTAGCGGGGGAGACCATGTCGTTGATTTCAATGTATCAATAATGATTTAAGGAGAAAAAATAAATAAATAAATAAATAAATAAATAAATAAAAAGCAGCTATGGGAGCTACTGGGTCCATCTGATTCTCCGTGTTATGCAGCGGATATTAAATTAGCAGCAATTCAGTAAAAGGAAGATCATCAAAGCGAGCCTGAAGAAATGTGACAATCAGCATCACCACCTGGCTGATGTGCCCAAAAGCTCAAATAATAGACCAGTGTGAGAACACTGATTAGATAATTCAGTCATTACACATGCACTGATTAGTTCATCAGGTACTAAAGCATGTAAATTCAGATTACTTGGGCAATTAAGAAATAGGACAATTAGAGTCTAAAGTGGTCTCCTTTGAGGACTTGAGAAGATGCTGCTGGACAGGTGTAACACAGGAACAATTTGCCGAACATTATAAAAAAAAAATTTAAATTAAAGTAAAAAAAATAAATTACTGATGAATGAAATAAACATGTAGATAAACATCTAATAATCAATTATTAAGGAAAGAGTCAGAAAAATGGTCATATAAATATTGTAATTATTTGTGATATTTATTCCATGTAAAATTGTTTGTGTATGCTTATTTTTACATTTATTTACACATTTTTAAAAAAAAAATCATATTTTTTGAAATCATTGATCCATCAATTTGTGAGTCAACTTTTACAGCTTATCCACTGAATGAATGAATATATGTCATTGTAGACAATATTTTATTTGTTTGTTTGTTTGCTTGCGAGCTAGATCGAGCCCTTCATCCACCTGACAGTGTCTGTATCTGTATACCTTGATGTCTCTGATAGCTAGCTGGTACACACTGTGGTCATCGAGACTGAGGTCATCAGGAAGTGCTGGAGAGGACGACTTGTCCGAGAGCTGCTCTGACATCAGAGAGGCCTGCTCCACCTCAGCCAATCGGATCTTTGGAAATAAGAACATGTACAAGGCACAGAAAGAGAAGTCATATCCTGGAGAATCAGCAAAGTGTGTGAAAAGCAGATAAATCTGACAGCTCACAAGAGCTCACACATACAGATCTTTCTCTACAAACAACAGGTTTTACTGAAGCATAGACCAAAGTACAGCAGTGAAACACATACGAATGGAGTCAAAACAAGTCAAACATGGTTGCATTTATAGACAAAAAAGTAAACGGGATCTGAAAAGGATGGATATATTTCCATCTCAGAAGCATTGCATTTTATTTTATGTTTGCTTTACACTGGGGTTTTGAGCCCCGCTGTCATTGTAACTTGATTTCACTTCCCTGTTTGTGTACTATATATAAATGATACCATTTAGAGGCCCTTCATATAATCTTTTTTTTTATTCACCTTGTTATCCCGAGATAACGACATAATTAATTCAGGATCTCGAGAAAACAACACAACTAATTCGAGATCTCGAGAAAATAAAACCGTTATTCCGAGATAACGACATAATTAATTCAGGATCTCGAGAAAACAACACAACTAATTCGAGATCTCGAGAAAACAAAACCGTTATTCCGAGATAACGACATAATTAATTCAGGATCTCGAGAAAACAACACAACTAATTCGAAATCTCGAGAAAACAAAACCGTTATTCTGAGATCTCGAGAAAACAAAACAATTATTTCATGATCTCGAGTAAGCAGCTGAGAAATGGTTCATTCAGGTGCGCCAAGAGACTTGTGATATGCTGACTTTGAGGCTATTTCTCATTCTGTATAGACGCAACTTTGGTCATTAGAATGTCTGGAATAATCGATCACCTAATAAGGCAATATTTTGATCAGGGGTTGACACAGGGAGAATATTGCCTTATTAGGTGATCAATTAGGGCGGCACGGTGGTGTAGTGGTTAGCGCTGTCGCCTCACAGCAAGAAGGTCCTGGGTTCGAGCCCCGTGGCCGGCGAGGGCCTTTCTGTGTGGAGTTTGCATGTTCTCCCCGTGTCCGCGTGGGTTTCCTCCGGGTGCTCCGGTTTCCCCCACAGTCCAAAGACATGCAGGTTAGGTTAACTGGTGACTCTAAATTGACCGTAGGTGTGAATGTGAGTGTGAATGGTTGTCTGTGTCTATGTGTCAGCCCTGTGATGACCTGGCGACTTGTCCAGGGTGTACCCCGCCTTTCGCCCGTAGTCAGCTGGGATAGGCTCCAGCTTGCCTGCGACCCTGTAGAACAGGATAAAGCGGCTAGAGATAATGAGATGAGATGAGATGAGATGAGGTGATCAATTATTCCAGACATTCTAATGACCAAAGTTGCGTCTATACAGAATGAGAAATAGCCCCAAAGTCAGCATATCACAAGTCTCTTAGCGCACCTGAATGAACCATTTCTCAGCTGTTTACTCGAGATCATGAAATAATTGTTTTGTTTTCTCGAGATCTTGAAATAACGGTTTTGTTTTCTCGAGATCTCGAATTAGTTGTGGTGTTTTCTCGAGATCCTGAATTAATTATGTCGTTATCTCAGAATAACGATTTTGTTTTCTCGAGATCTCAAATTAGTTGTGTTGTTTTCTCGAGATCCTGAATTAATGATGTCGTTATCTCGGGATAACAAGGTGAATAAAAAAAGATTATATGAAGGGCCTCTCGCGGCTTCCGTAAAAAAAAAAGCAGATTGAAATGTTTAAAAGTGTTATTATACCTAGCAGACAGTAGTTTCAAAGATACTGAGACAAAAATGTAAAACAAATTAATGCCGTGCAAGCAATTTAGCTAGATTCTTTGTTTTAAGCTTCTTCTTCTTCTTAATTAAACAAACAAACAAATAAATAAATAAATATCCAGTGCTGAAATTAGTACTGCCTTATGGATAAAGGAAATCTTGTCCAAGTTTTGACTTCCTTCTGAACTTACCAGGGGTGGGTTTCCCAAAAGCATCGTTAAATGGTAGAGCGAGCATCACAATGAACGCTCTCTCTCCTAGTTAAGCCGCTCTTAACGTTAAGAGGGTTTTGGGAAACCCACCCCGGTTTTCCTGTACCATACGTCATAATCTTAGCTGACAGACATGTAACGATTCGCCTAATTCACAATTCGATTGGATTCATGATATTTTTGAAAAAATATTAAATGAGGAAAATTTTATGACCAAAAAAGCAACATGTACTGTATTTTCTTATTTTTTTTAATCAACTTAAATATTCATTTTGTTAATTAAAAAAAACAAAACAAAACTTTGTTTCATTTTCTTAATAGCCAACAATAATTATTTCCCCACATTAAAAAAAAAACTACAACAATGGAGTAAAGTATAATACCATATTAAAGCTAAACGGCCTTTCGATTTCATAAAATCGGTGAAATTTAGTTCGCTCTGAAATTTGGTCATTGTGATATATGTTTATTTCTGTAATATCTCACAAAATATCAGGCCATTCTGTGGCTGGGAAGTTATTTCATTTGAGGGGATTCATGAGCAAATAATGTGCATGAAATCACTCGCTTCGCACAGTCAAGAAGACAGAGGAAGTCCGTGTGTGTGTGTGTGTGTGTGTGTGTGTGCGTGCGTGCACAGGTTCACCTTGACCATGCACTGACAATTACATCATTCTGTTGCTAAATGAACAGCTGATCACACCGAGGTGCTCGCTGACTGCCAATATTTATTAGTTTGGTCCTGCGTTTCCTTTCCTTCGCAACTTTTCTTCTCGTTTTCCGTTACTGTAGTCTTTGACGGTTCATTTACACACTCACATCCTCCATTTTTCTCTCCTGTTTCAAATTTGTATCCCACGATGCCTTGAGTGAATGGGGAAAGCCCACCACATGATGCATAAATTGAATTGGGTCATGGTGAAGCAGGAAAAAATAGCGGAGAATTTAAGGCCATGTGGCCTGAAATTCATTAATTATTCTATTATAAATAAATAAATAAATAAAATGGGAAGTCTGTGATTCGAATTCAGTAGCTTTTGGTCCACTAAACAAAAATAATTGAGTGTCAGGTAAAATTCTTTCTATGACCTACACTTGAAAAATTTGAAAGGCAGTCTGCCTTTCACTAAAATATTCCTTTAACTAAAAATGAAAAAAAAAAGCCTTTTCTTAAACTCTTGATCATTTGTACTACCTACATTTTGGTTCACTTTTTTTTTTAGCTTTCAACAGTCTGTAAAAACAGAGCTCTGATTTCTTGTTAAATCTATTTGTACAGTCAGTTGCACAACAGCTCTTTCCCATTTCACGGCAGAAGAGATGTGTTACTTCCGCCTACGTTGAAGTCACATGAATTCCATGCTATTGCACGTTATAGAAAAATAAAACATACCCCTTGTTGACTTTTACAAAAGAAAAGTTTGCATTTGGTATGTTGCCAAGTTTGAATTTAGCTACCTTGATGCAACAAGAATTGCACATACTTTCAAATATTACGATCTTCTGCCCTACAGACATCATTCCTGGCTCTTGCTTACATCTGGCAGATTCTGATTTCCTGTTCTTTTTTTTTTTTTATGAAGTATCATATTCCTAGTTCATGTGCAAATCCTTGCTGTTGTGTTATCCCACCTGGTGTTCACTTTTTTCCATTTCTTTTTCATATTATAGCTTGGATATGCTGTATTTGCAAATATATAAATACTTCGATGTATGTAGGCTACACCATTTCTGTTATAATGTAGTATTATACAAATGCCATTTCCTTCAATATATGGATCTAGGTGAGGTAAGAACGTATGCTAATTACCCATGTGTTGCACATATTTGCATTTTTACATATTTACATTGTGCAATCTAGGCTGCTAATATACTGTATGTGTTGAAAAATGGATATCTGGAGCTCCTTTAGCAGGAAGCTCTGAGTAGATGACTAAAGTGGAGGGGGAATTGAAGTGCAGCGAAGTTACGGCTCATGGCATTTCAATTTTCAAGAACCTGTACTCCCACTAACGTAATATCAGCCTGCCCCCTTTGGGGGACACGAGGAAATCTTCCGAATATAAGGTTGTCTGGTTGCTCTGCTGAATCCAATGAGCGCAGAAGATTGATCTGAAATGGAGTGAAGCACGCAAAAATATAGGTTTGAGCAGAGATTAACTGACTGACACAGCTAATGCTGTTACTTAAGCTTTTGTCCTGCAGCTTAGGTTTAAAGGAAGCAGAATCCAGTATGTTCTGGTAAAAACAATTTTTTTCCTACACACAGTAAATAAGCTGTCTGGAGAAAAATATATATATATAAGTGGGTCACATGATCTAATAGCATGGAATCTGGAATCTCAAAGCTGTTGTTACTGGACTGTAAAAAAATTCCACCTACAATTTGAGGAAATCTCTGTGAGCATGGGGATGCCATGGCTTAATGATTAGAGAAGCAGCTTGGGGACCAAAAGGTCCCTGGTTCGAATCCCTGGGCCAGCAGGAATGGCTGAAGTGCCTTTAAGCAAGGCATCTAACCCCTAACTGCTCTCCAGGCTGTTTGAGGTATGTTGTATGTCGCTCTGGATAAGACTGTCTGCTACAACCCTGATTCCAAGAAATTTGGGACAAATTGTAAATAAAAATAGAATGCAGTGATGTGGAAGTTTCAAAATTCCATATTTTATTCAGAATAGAACATAGATGACATATCAAATGTTTAAATTGAGAAAATGTATCATTTAAAGAGAAAAATTAGGTGATTTTAAATTTCATGACAACAACACATCTCAAAAAAGTTGGGACAAGGCCATGTTTACCACTGTGAGACATCCCCTTTTCTCTTTACAACAGTCTGTAAACGTCTGGGGACTGAGGAGACAAGTTGCTCAAGTTTAGGGATAGGAATGTTAACCCATTCTTGTCTAATGTAGGATTCTAGTTGCTCAACTGTCTTAGGTCTTTTTTGTCGTATCTTCCATTTTATGATGCGCCAAATGTTTTCTATGGGTGAAAGATCTGGACTGCAGGCTGGCCAGTTCAGTACCCAGACCCTTCTTCTACACATCCATGATGGTGTACTGTAATTGATGCAGTATGTGGTTTGGCATTGTCATGTTGGAAAATGCAAGGTCTTCCCTGAAAGAGACGTCGTCTGGATGGGAGCATATGTTGCTCTAGAACCTGGATATACCTTTCAGCATTGATGGTGTCTTTCCAGATGTGTAAGCTGCCCATGTCACACGCACTAATGCAACCCCATACCATCAGAGATGCAGGCTTCTGAACTAAGCGCCAGGGGCGTAACTAGGCCTTTTTTACTGGGGCACGTGCCCCAGTAAAAATCAGCTGTGCCCCAGTAAGAAAATGTTGAAAGATTTTCGTAACAAACTAGTTTCTTTGGCAGATCATTTATCTACTGTAAGTTGTAGGACAGAGTGTGTTTCAAACTTCTATCGCCTCTTCTTTCTAACTAATTTTCTGATTGGTCTGGGAGATTCTCACTGTAAACATAGCGTGTATGCAGCGTGCCATGAGTCCATTTAGCCTACTGGAGAGATGAGTCTACTCTTTGGATGAGTCAGAGAACGGGCTCTGGATGAGTTAAGGTAGCGCGAAGTTTTTGCAACAAAACTAAGCAAACCATATTCTAACAAACCCATTAAACTACATCGAATTAAACGATATTAAATTACTTTTCCAGATGGATATTAGACAATTCTTCTCACAAAGCAGAGACAGGGGCAGGGAAACAGTGACAGATGAGGAGGAGGGTGAGAGAGGTAAGATTAAGGTTGTAGGCCATAGTTCAAATTACGGGGGGTACTGGGGGGTACTATACCCCCCAATGAAGACCCAGTACCCCCCAAAGAGACAAAAATATAAGTTTTGGGGGGGTCCGATATTTTTTCTGATATTGTGAAAAGGAACATATAATTCAAACCAACTCCCATTCGGCATTCTTATTGTAGGAACATTTTAATGTAAATCAATTTCAGACAGACACCCCTATTGTGGACCATACCATTTTTAGTCACCACAGCGCTACACAGCAAATTTGGCACACAGGCCCATCCTGTGTGTGTGATTAGGCACAAGAAGTTCTGATGTAGGCCTAGCAAAGCCTATGTAAAATTACAATCAGAACTTCTGGGGAGGGCGGCACGGTGGTGTAGTGGTTAGCGCTGTTGCCTCACAGCAAGAAGGTCCGGGTTCGGGCCCCGTGGCCGGCGAGGGCCTTTCTGTGTGGAGTTTGCATGTTCTCCCCGTGTCCACGTGGGTTTCCTCCGGGTGCTCCGGTTTCCCCCACAGTCCAAAGACATGCAGGTTAGGTTAACTGGTGACTCTAAGTTGACCGTAGGTGTGAATGTGAGTGTGAATGGTTGTCTGTGTCTATGTGTCAGCCCTGTGATGACCTGGCGACTTGTCCAGGGTGTACCCCGCCTTTCGCCCGTAGTCAGTTGGGATAGGCTCCAGCTTGCCTGCGACCCTGTAGAACAGGATAAAGCGGCTAGAGATAATGAGATGAGATGAGAACCTCTGGGGACTGGGGGCAACATAAAAAGAGCCAGGTAGTAGGCTAGCCTAGGCAAAATAGCATAGTACTGTACATATGCGAGTATTTGAATTTGTTTTCTATTGTTTTTACTTACATTCCTTTTGTATTATTTTTAAGATAGTCATAGTTTCATCTGAGTACCCTGTTTGATTTTATTCACAGAGACAGTAGGCCAAACATGAGGAAAAGAAAAGGGCCAGACATCAGGCATTTTTTTGGTGCTAAAAGAGTAAGTAGTAAATATTAGCACTAAGATCTACAGACAATTCCAGTACGAGTGTAGGTGCAGTTAGGTTTTATACACTGTTCATGTGAATAAAGAAAATGGGTTCCCAGCAGACAGGAGAGGCACAGCAGGATGAAAGAGAGCAAGACATTCAGCAGGACTGTTCTGCATGTGTGTATATACTGTATGTGACTCATTTGTAGTGTTGATACCCAGTTTGTTCTGACAAAGAAGGTTATCAGGTTGTACTGCTGTTTTTCTTCTGTGGTAGTACTGTATGGTTTGTCATGCTTCTTCATGACATTAAAAATTATTGTTCAGAGTTATTGTGTTGAGTTACTGACACCGACTTCCATAGGCGAGATGGGACGGGACCGGGGGGCGATTGATATGATAGACCATGATGGTACCCCCCAATTATGGTGGGGTAATTCGCACTCTGTTGTAGGCTATGTGCTAGTCAGTCATAACTAACCAGCTAAGTTCGTGAATCGTGAGAGTTGAGGTGACACGTTTAGCATCAGCATGCATTAAAAGCCCAAATGCCAACAATACATTTTTGGGGGACTGGGATGTGTTTTCCGTCTCGTTGACCTATTCCTCGCATAACTTCATCCACGAGAGCATGAGAATTATCCACTTTGCATAGGTTGGGGACAGGAATGTTAAGGTGCATTGGGGGGGGGCAGGGGGGCATTTTGTGTGTGTGTGTGTGTGTGTGTGTCGGGGGGGGGGGGGCAGTGCCCCAGTAAAGCTTAATTCCTAGTGATGCCCCTGCTGAGCGCTGATAACAACTTGGGTCGTCCTTCTCCTCTTTAGTCCGAATGACACGGCGTCCCTGATTTCCATAAAGAATTTTAAATTTTGATTCGTCTTACCACAGAACAGTTTTCCACTTTGCCACAGTCCATTTTAAATGAGCCTTGGCCCAGAGAAGACGTCTGCGCTTCTGGATCGTGTTTAGATACGGCTTCTTCTTTGAACTATAGAGTTTTAGCTGGCAACGGCGGATGGCACGGTGAATTGTGTTCACAGATAATGTTCTCTGGAAATATTCCTGAGCCCATTTTGTGATTTCCAATACAGAAGCATGCCTGTATGTGATGCAGTGCCGTCTAAGGGCCCGAAGATCACGGGCACCCAGTATGGTTTTCCGGCCTTGACCCTTACGCACAGAGATTCTTCCAGATTCTCTGAATCTTTTGATGATATTATGCACTGTAGATGATGATATGTTCAAACTCTTTGCAATTTTACACCGTCGAACTCCTTTCTGATATTGCTCCACTATTTGTTGGCGCAGAATTAGGGGGATTGGTGATCCTCTTCCCATCTTTACTTCTGAGAGCCGCTGCCACTCCAAGATGCTCTTTTTATACCCAGTCATGTTAATGACCTATTGCCAATTGACCTAATGAGTTGCAGTTTGGTCCTCCAGCTGTTCCTTTTTTGTAATTTTAACTTTTCCAGCCTCTTATTGCCCCGTCCCAACTTTTTTGAGATGTGTTGCTGTCATGAAATTTCAAATGAGCCAATATTTGGCATGAAATTTCAAAATGTCTCACTTTCGACATTTGATATGTTGTCTATGTTCTATTGTGAATACAATATCAGTTTTTGAGATTTGTAAATTATTGCATTCTGTTTTTATTTACAATTTGTACTTTGTCCCAACGTTTTTGGAATCGGGGTTGTACATGGCTGTAATGTAATGTAAACTAAACCTGTTATGAACCCAAATATTCTTGAATTAATTGAAAAGTCCATGTCATAGCATTTGAGTTCTTGAACCCACCTGTTCAAGCGGGCCATGGCAGGGTCACTGAACCAGTATACAGTGATCACACTCGTAAAACAAACTGGACTTTGAAGCTCAAATATGCCTGGACATGGTATGCATCACCTCAAGTGAGTCTGTCCATCCATCCATCTTCTGCCGCTTATCTGGGTCCAGGTTGCGAGGGTAACAGCCTAAGCAGAGCTGCCCAGACTTCCCTCTCCCTAGCCACCTCCACCAGCTCTTCTGGGGGAATACTGAGGCATTCCCAGGCCAGCAGAGATATGTAATCTCTCCAGCGTGTCCCGGGTCTGCCCCGGGTTCTCCTCCCAGTGGGGCATGCCCAGAAAGCCTCCCAGGGAGGTGTCTAGGGGGCATCCTAACAAAGTGCCCGAACCACCTTAACTGACTCCTTTTGATGTGGAGGAGCAGCAGTTCTACTCTGTTCAGTTCAAGTTTTATTTGTCACATATAATTACAAGTAATTACAGTGAAATTCTTATGTACCTTAGGTCGTTGAGAGTATAAAAATATAGAGATAAGATAAATTAAAAACAATAGAAATAAAGGAAAAAAAACCCTCTAAAACTATATATTAATGAGTGGAAATATGGCAGAGATGTGATGATTGTGTGGTTACGAGTCCTTAAAGTCCAAAGTGCAGTAGTGCATAGTAGTGTACCTTGTTATCATTATGAAGGGTTCAACAGTCTGATGGCCTGAGGGAAGAAGCTCCTCCTCATCCTCTCAGTGTTGGCCTTCAGCTGTCAGTAGTGTCTCCCTGAAGGCAGCAGGGAGAACAGTCTATTATTTGGGTGGCTGGGGTTGCTGGCGATCTTCTTGGCTCTGTCCCTGCAGCGGTTGGAATAAATGTCCGGCAGGTTAGGGAGGGTGGTCCTGATGGTTCTCTCAGCAGAGCGAATCACCCTCCTGAGAGCCAGCTGGTCTCTCCTGGTGGTGCTTCCCATCCAGTTAGTGATGCTCCCACTCAGGACACTCTCAGTAGTGCAGGAGTAAAAGTTCCTTTGTACCCTGAGTGGGAGTTTGAAGTCCTTCAGTCTCATTAAGAAGTAGAGGCGCTGGCGGCCTTTCTTAACCAGGGTGTTTGTGTGACAGGACCAAGAGAGGTCCTGTGAGATGTGGACACCCAGGTATTTGAAATTGTCCACTCTCTCTACCTGGGCCCCATTGATGCAGATGGGTTGGAGGTCCTTCTGCTGCTTCCTGCTGAAGTCCACTATCAGCTCCTTCGTTTTGCTGATGTTGAGTGTGAGGTTGTTCTCCTCACTCCAGTCTGCGAGATATTTAATCTCGGTCCGGTAGACAGACTCATCGTTATTGGAGATGAGGCCCACCACAGCTGTATCATCAGCAAACTTAATGATGGTGTTGGAGTCTGAAGTGGCCATACAGTCATGAGTGTACAGGGAGTACAGCAAAGGGCTCAGAACGCATCCTTGGGGGGAACCAGTGTTGAGGGTGAGGGGAGATGAAGTGTGGTGGCCTACACGTACCACCTGTGGTCTGCCTGTAAGGAAGCTGTGGATCCACCGGCACAATGAGGGGTGCAGTCTGAGATCACTCAGTTTTTGGACCAGCCTGGAGGGGATTATGGTGTTAAACGCTGAGCTGTAGTCAACGAACAGCTGTCTGAGTCTGAGTCTCTCCTGAATGACCAAGCTTCTCACCCTGTCTCAAAGGGAGAGCCCGGCCACCCTGCGGAGAAAACTCATTTCGATCCCCTGTATCCGCGATCTCATTCTTTCGGTCACTACCCATAGCTCGTGACCATGGGTGAGGGTGAGAACCAGTAAACTGAGAATGAGTAGACCCTTTGTTAAATAAATGAGTTCTACCTTTATGACTCAGCATCTTCTAAAATAGCACTTGATCCAGCACATTCAACTACAGAATACAGGATATATATTTTTTTATTTTGTGCACTGACAGTTACTCATTGCGCATAACAAGCAACAAGATACTCAATCGAGGTCAAGAACTCATAATGTGGGTGCAAATTATAGGCTAGAATTCATTATTTTGAATGTTCAAATTAATAAAACAATTAACAGTTATTCCACTCAATCTCATCGTACACGACCTGATGGCTGACGAGGCGCGTATAAGCCATGCACGACGAGATTGAGTGGAATAACTGTTTTATTCTATCCACATTCACTGGATTTTGCGAAACAGAGCATTTTTTTTTTTTTTTTTGCAAATTTGATGAATAAAAACTTTGTACAAAACGTCCGACAAAATCATTTCCACTTAGAATGTAAACAAACCGGCAAAATGACAGTAGCAATTTGTGAAAAATGCTATAATAATAATTCTTGATTTTTTTTTAAATATATGTTCTTACCATCAAATACTTATATTCCTTTTTTTATTTTTTATGGTTTCATTTTCAAGAAGTTTTTATTTCATTCTCGGTTGGTTCAGCAACAGGCTCCGCCATTTTGTTTTTCTCTACTCACTGTAGCCTAGTAGTAGAGTAGCCAATCAGAGAACGCGCTTGCTCATATCCAGTGAACGTGGATCGAATCATGCCTGTTATTCATTTGATGGACAAATGGTTTAAAGGATAAGCTGACCAAACACTCATCTGTGATGGTTATAGCTCTGCTCAAATTAATTTATAATTCTATCCATCAATAATTCAGTCTTGGAGATGTCTCTGTCTCCTCCATGAACTTTATAAGGAATTAATTAGCAATGTCATATTTATGTATTTAATATCAGCCTTAGCCTTAAATGTCAAACCATCATCGGAAAAACGTGCATTTCACCAGTATACATCGTGGTTACAGCAAAGTGGCACTGGACTTCAGACCCGTTTTCTCGAGCAAAAAAAAAATGAGCTAAAGCCAAAGGTTAGATTCATGGGTAAACTTTCATGTGCAACTTTCTAAGTAGTATGAAATCCTGCAGGTAATTAAATCCTCACTACGCTCGCTTATCTCAACTCGAAATCACAACACTCTTGAAATCACAGTGATGATTCATACATACTCAAGCTATGAGATAAATAAGATGAAAGGTTCTTCCACTGTGTGTACGTGGGTGGATGTGAGTTACCTCTGTCGGCTGGCACCTGCAGCCTCTGCACACCGCAGGGGATGAGTAGTGATGAAACACAGATCCTGACAGGTTATCAATCATCTGCATCTCACCCTCCAGAGAGTCCTTAATCAGCAGAGAGACACTGTCCAGCCACAGGTTCTCCTGAATACAAACACACATGCCAGGATCATCATCATCTGTTCTGGGTGTCATTATTGGGTTTGTTTGCCTGCAGATTGCAGAACGCACATGTTTGAGAATCTTAGAACAGCTCGGATTTGATATCCTTTGAAGGCCGTAGACGTGATTGTGGGAAGGTGTTTGGATCCATATACTGTACAAGTCTGATGTTTTACATAGAAAGCAGGACGTTATTGGCATTTACAGTATATGGTACCAGTCAAAAGTTTGGACACACCCTCTAATTCAATGTTTTTTGTTTATTTTTATTAAGTGAAAGCAGTGATGTAGTCAAGTCACGAAACCTCAGGTCCGAGTCCAGTCTCGAGTCCCCAGTGTTCAAGTCTGAGTTGAGTCCAAGTCATTTAAGAAAATTTCAAGTCGAGTCCAAGAACAAGACTCGACCTGCACCATTTGACGGTGGCTGTTGCTGCCTTTATGTGAAAGCATCTCTGCTGCTGTGTTGGACTAACGTTACTGCTTGACTGCCCCATTTTAGTTAATAGGCTACAGATACAAAGCTTGTTCATTGCTCAGCAAGCCCCGCCCACTATCAACAGGGCAAATAACAATGAGAGGGTTAACTCTAGCTAGTTCATCGGTCAGAAAGCCCCGCCCACTATCAACAGAGCGTGTCACTTCCTTCTCTGGGTGGAGTCTTGCCAAATGATGATTGAAGTTCAAGGTTGTCCCTGTCGTCTCCTCGATAGTTCTTCTATATATGGAACACATACGGTAGCAGTGTATTTTTTCCCCACTGCACAAGAAGTCTGTTTAGGCCCTGTCCACATGGCAACGGATTCAGGTGAATCTGATAAAATTGTTTATCGTTTCGGCCTGGCGTCCACACAGCACCGGCGTTTTGGGTGCCCCAAAACGAAATCTTTTGAGAACGGGTTCCAGAGTGAAAAAATCTGGCAACGGTGCCATTGCGAAGTCTTCTGGATGAGTAGAACGGACTTGTTTACGATGACGTCACAACCACATGACTGTCAGTGCTTCACGCCGGGTAGAAGTGTAACGAACTCGATGCAAGTTGTCAACAAATCCTATAACTTGGTTCATGAAATGCGCTTACAAAATATTTTCACTGTGAATATTTATTGTGTAATGGTGCAAAGTGAGAGAGAGAGAGAGAGAGAGAGAGAGTGAGAGAATAGCCCTTAGGGTAGAGTCTTTAGTCCAAACACTGCGGAAGCGGTACCAAACCGCGCACCGCCCGTGCGCTTTCCAAAAACAAAAACAATCCCGCCAGCAAACATAGGAAAAAAAGGAGCGATTTCACCTCTTCAGATGTTGGTTTAAGTCCAACAATACATTCCTCAAAAAGGGCGTAGAAGAACAAAGTAATCCATCAGCGTGTAGCATTCAATTTATTCCGGACCATTAAAGAATTCTGGAGGATATCAGAATGTTGGCATACCGGCTTCCATCTACCCCGTTCATTCCTCTTTCCGCGTCTTTTGTTTTACGATACTGATTAATAATCAAAACTTTATGTGGCTAATGCTACAGAAGAAGGGGTTTATGTGCATGCGTCTACTTCTTCTATTGTTCTGGTGTGTCCGATGGGACCGTCTTACAGTGCATGTAGTGGTGTGGCATGTGTATTGCATCGTTTTCAGCAAGCGTTGCGTTGCCATATGTACCTGAAATTTTACTGATCCATTGCCCATGTGGACACAATATTTAAAAAAAAAAAAATCTCGTTGCCGTTGTCGTGTGGATGTAGCCTTAAACAAAGCGGACAATCCTAGAGGCTTCTCTCCAGGCATTTTAGCGCCATTAACATTAGTTTGTTCCTGAACATGATGTATGAACAGGTGAATGTGCATTCTCTTGCATGAAATGAGTATAAACATTAATGTAGATATAAATATCTTATGGCAAATTATTATGGGGGCGGCACGGTGGTGTAGTGGTTAGCGCTGTCGCCTCACAGCAAGAAGGTCCGGGTTCGAGCCCTGTGGCCGGCGAGGGCCTTTCTGTGCGGAGTTTGCATGTTCTCCCCGTGTCCGCGTGGGTTTCCTCCGGGTGCTCCGGTTTCCCCCACAGTCCAAAGACATGCAGGTTAGGTTAACTGGTGACTCTAAATTGACCGTAGGTGTGAATGTGAGTGTGAATGGTTGTCTGTGTCTATGTGTCAGCCCTGTGATGACCTGGCGACTTGTCCAGGGTGTACCCCGCCTTTCGCCCGTAGTCAGCTGGGATAGGCTCCAGCTTGCCTGCGACCCTGTCAAACAGGATAAAGCGGCTAGAGATAATGAGATGAAATGAGAAATTATTATGGCGTGTTACAGAAAAATGAAGAAAAAAATCAGAGTCCTCGTTTCCAATTTACGAGCCCAAATGCAGTTAATGCACAAGTCCAAGTCCGAGTCATCAGTGCTCAAGTCCAAGTAAAGTCACGAGTCCTTAAAATTAGGATAAGAGTCCTGGACTCAAGTACTACAAGCCTGATTGAAAGACACTTCTTCATGTCTTAAAGTAATGATGGATATTGTTTCTCTTTACTCAGTTGAGCAGTTCTTGATGTAACATGGATTACTACAGTTGTGGTGTGGAATAGGGCTATTTATTGTTTTTTTTATTATTTACTATTTACTGTTTGATAGTTTCAAATGTATTAAGAAGGCAAGAAACTCGTCCAGTAATTACCTTTTGATGAGACACACCTGTTAATTGAAACGCATTCAGGTGACTACCTCATGAAGCTGGTTAAGAGAATGCTAATAGTGTACAAAGCGTCATCAAGGTAAACGCTGGATATGCTGAAGAATCTAAAAGATCAAAGATATTTTGTTTTTGCTTTTTAACACTTTTTTTTTGCTTACCACATGATTCCATATATGTTCCAGATGTTATTTCATAGGGCAGCATAGTGGTGTAGTGGTTAGCGCTGTCGCCTCACAGCAAGAAGGTTCTGGGTTCGAGCCCCGTCGCCGGCGAGGGCCTTTCTGTGTGGAGTTTGCATGTTCTCCCCGTGTCCACGTGGGTTTCCTCCGGGTGCTCCGGTTTCCCCCACAGTCCAAAGACATGCAGGTTAGGTTAACTGGTGACTCTAAATTGACCGTAGGTGTGAATGTGAGTGTGAATGGTTGTCTGTGTCTATGTGTCAGCCCTGTGATGACCTGGCGACTTGTCCAGGGTGTACCCCGCCTTTCGCCCGTAGTCAGCTGGGATAGGCTCCAGCTTGCCTGCGACCCTGTAGAAGGATAAAGCGGCTAGAGATGATGAGATGAGATGAGATGAGATGAGACACATTCGGGTGTTCAACGTGTCTTTCTCTTCCAAAATTCTCTCGAAATCTTCCGTATTTAACGAAGCAAACCTGGCAGCCATGTTTGTTGACAAATTGTCCCAGTCACTCGCGAGCGCGGAAGTTTTACATCTCCGACATGTGACGTCATGTTGTCTTGACAACCACGCAATATCGTAAACCATATTCAACGCTCATTCTCCATTGGGTAGAGTGGCGTAATACACATAGGATAAGCGATATGATAACAATATTGCATGCTATCGTACCAAATGAATGGAACCCGCTAGAAGGGAATAGAACACACGTTTTTATTCCATTGAAAAAGTGTCCTGTATGTATAATAACAGTCTAGCTTGCACCCATCCTGTTGTGGACTGCAGACAAGGAGCCTCATTTATCAAGATGGATATAAATGGATTTCCTCGGAAATCGTTCGCAGGAACGTGAAAGAAATTAGTTTGCCAATTTATCCATGGATTACAATGACAGGTTAAGATTGCATATTTATTTTAATTGCATACGACATTTGCATTTCATATTAAAAAACAATTCAAAACAAATCCAAGAATTAAGACAAATAAGAATCAGGACAAGTAGGAGCTGAGACCGGCATGGCTGCGTTGCATTGCTGGAAGATTTAGTGCATGTCACACTTAGGGGGCGCTCTTTCACCATTTCGTTGTTGAAACATAAATCAGCTGTTCCATGAATGCCCTTGCAGATTTATTTACAGATGACTTGCATTTATAAATATGAATAATAAGTAGAAAATCAGCATTCAAAAAAAAAAAACTCGCGTAAACGTGGTATGATTTGTGGTCCAGCTTGCGTAAATGTGGCAAATGCAGGGCTTAATTTGAGCCGCAACAAGATCCGGAACCTCCGTCGTCAGATCTGGCAGCTATTTTCATTTCATTCGGTGTTCCGGCAGCTATTTAAATGGATCAGATCACCTCCGGGGGAAAAAAATCAAACAATAAATTAAATAAATAAGTAAATAAAAATGGCGGCACGGTGGTGTAGTGGTTAGTGCTGTCGCCTCACAGCAAGAAGGTCCTGGGTTCGAGCCCCGGGGCCGGCGAGGGCCTTTCTGTATGGCGTTTGCATGTTCTCCCCGTGTCCGTGTGGGTTTCCTCCGGGTGCTCCGGTTTCCCCCACAGTCCAAAGACATGCAGGTTAGGTTAACTGGTGACTCTAAATTGACCGTAGGTGTGAATGTGAGTGTGAATGGTTGTCTGTGTCTATGTGTCAGCCCTGTGATGACCTGGCGACTTGTCCAGGGTGTACCCCGCCTTTCGCCCGTAGTCAGCTGGGATAGGCTCCAGCTTGCCTGCGACCCTGTAGAAGGATAAAGCGGCTAGAGATGATGAGATGAGTAAATAAAAATTTGTTTAGTGTTCGGTTTTGATTTTGATATCTGTTGTTGATTTCTCTCCTATGACATCCACAAACTCTATGCGAAAGGAGAAGGGGGGGGGACATGGGGTGTACGGTATACTTCCGCTCAATAGAACACCGGGTTTTTTTGTAGCCGTTAGCTTGCGCTGTGGAAAAAATGGCAAAAATACAAGAAAGGTCGGTGGATCGCTGCCCTGAAAAAAAAAAAAAGTGACATGTCAACTCGTTATTACTTAAGAAAATAATTAACCGTGTTACTTGAAAAAGAAAAAATGGTTCACGTCACTTTTTAAAAACCCGTTATTACTTACCCATTACTTGAATCGATTGCACTTATGGCTGCTACTTGAATCCTTGGAATATAGTAAAACTTGAATCCTTAAAATGAATTCTCCAACTTGTTTTGTAAACCCGTTATTTCTTAACTATTACTTGAATTGATTGCACTTATGTTTGCTGGCACTGCTTTTAAACTTGAAATATGCTTGAAATCCGAGGCTATGCTTTTAAATACCCTACTTAAATCCATGTCTTGTGTGATCTGATCTGCAATGGTGAAATAAACCGGTTGTGATATGAGTAGTCTGTTATTTTAGAAGATAAATGTAATATATAATTTAATATATAGCCTAATAAAAAATAATATTTTATAACGTAATATCACGATATATTACTGTCTGTAACTGTTCGTCACTAAAGCGTTTTCTAAGATCATAATGTCTGATATCATTTTATTTTTTGCCAAGCGGGGCCACTGCCGGGTCGGTCGACACGTGGTAGGTCTATTGTTCAAATGCGTTCTACGGTCTATGGGGCTGCGTTGTGGGTGCAAGTGCCAGGACCGTTTTATTTATTTACTTTCTTTATAATCTCAGTCAGATACACAAGCAAGATTAAGTCTTTACTCTGCTGTGTTTTATTATGGCCATCAATATATTGTAACCTGTGTTTGATTTGTTAATTGTTGATCCAGTTGTTGCCTTAACCAGGGCTTTGAACTGGTTCAAGGAACGAAAACGAAAACCGGGAACTTTTTCTATTTCACATGGAACAGAAACGAAACCAGAAACTTTATTATTTTTTATGTTCCGGAACAGAAACGCTTATTAAAAATAATGGTAACCGGTTAATACCGGTTTTTATTTCGTTCCTCAAAGTTTCTGTAGCCTACAAATAAAAAAAAAGTCATTCTTCTTCTGCGCAAGTTTCTATGACCCGCTGGGGTTCACTTCCTGCGTGACGTTCGCTGACTGAATGGAGAGAGCGGGAGGGTGGACTACTATCACGTCTCCACATCTTAAATAAGAGGTAAATATTGCAGTCTATCGTTATTCAAAAACGTCAATTTCAAACACGATATCAATATATTTGTCCACGTTAATGAGAGGCTCGCGAACATTAAATGACGTTAACCTCTGTTAGCCTATCAATGCATAGGGCCTGACTCGCCTTTGGTAACACACTAAACGAATTCTCTTTCATTTTTGGCACTTTTTCTGTTTGTGTAGATGGGAAGACATACTGAGAATCCAAATCGCCAACATTTGAAATAATAATTGTTTTGAATTATTTCTTGTCTTATTTAATGAAGGTTGTAATAGAATTAGCCTACATTTGGCTTAAGCTGGATGAGACAGAGACATAATTTTATAGCCATTTGTTAAACAGCTGATAGGGAACGTAATTAACCGTTCCGGGAACGAAATTTTTTTGTTCTAACCGGTTCGGGAACGTCTATTTAATGGTGGAACCCAAAACCGGAAACGTTAAAATTCCGTTTCTGTTCGGAACGAACCAAGAGGAAAAAAATTCTGGTTCAAAGCCCTGGCCTTAACGCAGGGGTCTGCAATGGCTCGGGAGCCAGATGTGGCTCTTTTGGTGACTGCATCTGGCTCGCAGATTAATCAGCTCACATTGAGATCAAGAAGTACACCTTCATTTAATGAAAAAGTCAGTTAGCTGTCCGCAAAGCAAAGCCTTTTGAGAAAGAACATGGCGAAAAGGGAAAAAATGTGACTGGTAAGCTACCGTACATTTCAACAGGAATGGGCAGAGGAATTCGCCTTTGTGGGGTGAGAGGGTTCTGCTTTGTGTCCAATAGGCCTATAGAATGACAAGATTGCATCAATGAAACAATGAAATAAAGCGGCACTTCGAAACACGCCAAGCTACGTTTGCGTCAAAATATTCAGCGGGGGACAGGAGGAAGACGGCATGTCAAGAGCCTCTTCATTATGAAAAAGAATATATTACACTCAAATAGTTGGTCATACGTAAAAATGCATTTTAGTTGTATTCAGCGTCACTTTTTATATATGGCTCTCACAAAAATGCATTTGAAAATATTTGGCGTTCCGGGATAGCCTGGCAAGCCAGACTAAATGTGAATATTTAGTCTGGCCTCGATCCGTAGACATTTCCGACGGGTGTGGGAGGAGCAAACCGCTGTCTTTCAAACCGTCTCTGTGCGTATAGGCCAACGCTCTGACCAATCAGCGCAACAGTGACTGTGACGTAGTCAGAGCGACAGAAAGCAGTGGGGGAGACCTTGAAATAAATAATTTTTCAAAATGCGTATTAATTAATAAACAGGTTCTAGATATTAAGAAGTTTGGAGATAATGACCACAAGTTTGGAGTCTGTACCACATACTTAACATACACTCTTATTTTTTTCAAGTGTTTTTCAAGGGTTTGCTTAAACTGTTTTTGAGAGTTTTTATTTAGTGGTGTTTGGTGAAATAATTTCCCTTAAATTTAAAATAACGGGAAAATAAGAAACAATCAAAAAGTAATGTTTCAAAGCTGTTTATTAATTCTTCGTACTGCACAAACTAGCCCCATCCTTTTGGCTACGAGCGGAGCCAGCTGGTAGATCAGACTTTTGCCATAGCCGGTCGGCAAAACAGTGAAAACGTCCTTCTTGAAAAGGAATGAGCGGAGAGCCTCTTCCTGCTCATGTTTCAACGAAAACTCCAAGTCTAATTCTTCTAAAACTGATTCCAAAGCGGAGTCAAACGCGCGCTGTTCACTAGCCGTAGCCATCTTTCCTGTTGTGCTTTCTCCAGTGTCGTGCAGCCTTGTCGTCACTCCTGCAAAAGCCCGCCCAAAAAATCCAAACAAAAACCTTGCGTTGTGATTGGCGGGCACGATTTGATGCCCGGGGTGTTTTTGTTTATATGGTGCGAGGCTCGACCCACTCGCTTGGCAAAAATATTTTTGGCCGCTAGGCGGGTGGGTCTAGTTTACTAGGCTAGTTCCGGGACCTCCCACTTCACAAATTAAGCACTGGGCAAATGTGAATATCTCATCTCATCTCATTATCTCTAGCCGCTTTATCCTTCTACAGGGTCGCAGGCAAGCTGGAGCCTATCCCAGCTGACTACGGGCGAAAGGCGGGGTACACCCTGGACAAGTCGCCAGGTCATCACAGGGCTGACACATAGACACAGACAACCATTCACACTCACATTCACACCTACGGTCAATTTAGAGTCACCAGTTAACCTAACCTGCATGTCTTTGGACTGTGGGGGAAACCGGAGCACCCGGAGGAAACCCACGTGGACACGGGGAGAACATGCAAACTCCGCACAGAAAGGCCCTTGCCGGCCACAGGGCTCGAACCCGGACCTTCTTGCTGTGAGGCGACGGTGCTAACCACTACACCACCGTGCCGCCTCAAATGTGAATATGATGTAGAAATGTTTTCAGAAATCCTGTTAGGTTAGTTCATGTTTGGTAGGTGCCTTCTAATAGCAATGAAGATTATGAACAATTAACAGTTATTCCACGAAATCGAGTCGTACATGAGCTGATAGCTGACGAGGCGCATATAATCCATGTATGACGAGATTGAGCAGAATAACTGTTTTATTCTATCCACATTCACTGGATTTTGAGAAACAGAGCATTTTTATTTTTTGCAAATTTAATCAAAAAAAAACTTTTTACAAAACATCTGACAAAATAATTTCCGATTAGAGCGTAAGCAAACCGGCGAAACAACAGTAGTAGCTTGTAAAAAAAATGCTATAATAATAATTTTTGAAAAAAAAAAGATACGTTCTTACCATCAAATACTTTAATTCCATATTTTGTTGCTTTTTTTTTGTATTTTTTGTTTTCGAGTAGAGTTTTTATTTCATCCTTGGTTGATTCAGCAACACGCCCCGTCATTTTGTTTTTCTCTACTCATGGTAATCTACTACGAGACTATCAGCTCAATCAGAGCATGCGATTGCTCATATCCAGTGAATGTGGACAGAATAATTATGAACATAACACAGAGACGCCAACATTGAGAAATTGAAAACAGTTGCATCTCCGAGTGCAGCGAGGTGAAGCCGAGCAAAGCGAGTCTTCATATTAGGCTGGGGGTCTGGGGGCTGCCAAGGCCCCCAGAAACCAAATTTCAGGGAAGCTCAGAGATACAAGGCCATTTTAAGCTACTTTCTGAGGAAAATAAATGCAGGGATTACTGTACAGTATAAGCTCAATTACCCAGACTCTCTGACGGAAAACATTTGGCTAACTAAGAGGATGTTCATACAAAAAGGGGTTCAGATAATTGAGCTTGTACTGTAATACAGTGTTTTAGTTGTTTCATCATGATGAACAACCAAAGCCAGAGCAAAAGACAAAAGATTGATGTATAGGTCTTTCAATAACAACAACAACAATAATACTGTATTTACTTCTTGAACTGTGCACCGATCTGGACTTAACGTTTTGTTGTATCGACAGCTGATTTGTAGGAATTGTGCTTGGTGATTTTCGTATGGCGGTACACATTGCTCCTCCCCCCATGTCGCATGCTGAAATCGCACCTACAAATACCCCTTTTCCACCAAATCAGTTCCAGGGCTGGTTCGGGGCCAGTGCTGGTGCTGGTTCACAACTCGTTCAACTTGCGAGCCAGCTGAGAACCAGTTTGCTTTTCCATAGCTCGCGGTGCTAAGGGAAGCCATGTCATTACGTCGCTGTATACGTCAGTTACGTCGTTGTATACGCCAGTTATGTCGCTATGTTTGCATAAACCTTGGCACGAATATCGAAGCAAAAACAACATGGAAGAAGCAGCAGCAACAACAATAATAATGGATGACTTCGCGTTTGTACAGCTGCTGCTTCTCGTCGCTTAAAAATGGTGACCTTTCGCGGTCTTGTTATTGTTGTTGGTCTTAACAACTCCGCCCCCCCGCTGACGTAAGCGGTTCTTTCCTCTGGCCCAGCAGAGAGTTGGTGTTAGCCTGGAACCGGTTTTTCTGGCCCCAGAGCCAGTTCTTTGTCAGTGGAAACAGAAAACCCAGTTCCAAACTAAGCACTGGCCCCGAACCAGCCCTGGAACTGCTTTGGTGGAAAAGGGGCAACATAGTACAGAAGGCATGGTGATTGTCCAGTTACACGGCCGTGTATTCAGCTCGAAATTGCTGTTCACATTGCCTCGTCTTTTTCGGCAGAGACTCCACATCATTCACAATCCATGGTCTGTCTTCAGTTCGCACCTGACACTAGTTTGTGAGAGAAATCGAAAGTTTCAGTTCTGGAACACGACCGATGAAGATAGAAAGATGACTACGCATCACTACTGTGCATTTCTGAGCAATGCATTGATGAACACACACTGTGATTGGCCGAGAGCATGAATCAATCAGATCACCTCTTGGCCAATCACAGCGTTGCTAATATAAGGATACGGGAATTCCCAGAATGATCCAAATCAGTGGTAAGAAGGATACCTGAACAGCAGTGGCGGCTGGTAGTCTTTCAAACAGGGGAGGCTGGTCGGTTACGATATTTCCAGATTTTAAAAGAAAAAACACATCAATTTTGCCCATACTCTTGCCTCTGATCTGGCTGAGTGTTGGCAGCGTCACAAACTGTGAAATAACAGGTTCTTTTGGCCCATTAGCCTACTGTCCAATATACATGATGGTGGTGTTGGGAGGGGGTGTTTATATTTTAACATTTTATATTTTAAAATTGTGGCACGTTGTTTAAAAATTGACCTCGGCTGTGTTTTTGTTTAAAAATGTTTTCCAAATTGTAGCGGTGTTTAATTCATATCCAGAAAAACATATATTCCAATATAATATACTCAGCATAAACATTTTAAATAGATTCTATATTTTTGGTCCATCCATGACATATTACTAAAGTAGCCTATTTACTGTTGTTGATGTGGGTCACTTGCTGTTAGCCAATTCACTTTCTTGTACCAGGAGAGCTGAAATGAACGAGTATTATTCCCTACCTTTTTCACCAAGTCAATTTGAGGCGTTGGTCTACCCTGCTCTTTAATTTTAATTTTTTCCTCGAAAGGAAGACTGGCAAATGGCTTCGCCAAAATTAAATCAGCAATGCTTGGCATCCGTGCGCAGCTTTCTTGCTAGCTGACTAGCCCCCTCAAGTTCAAGTTCAGTCACTCAAATAAACGAAATTTCTGGAACTAAGATAGCAAACTTGACAACACTATATTTACACTTTATTTACAATGAAAATATATACAAACTAAAAAAGCTGGTAGAAACCGTATGTAATGAATGAAATCGAAATGTAAGCCGATCTCTTACAATACACCACAGCACTTGCGAACTTGGGACTGAACTGATGTTGCCAGATACTGCTGACGTTATCCAGCCCAAAATATGTTCAAAACCCGCCAAAATGCACTTAAAACCGCCCAATTGGGAGGGAAACCGCCCAATCTGGCAACACTGTACCGCTGCCTGTCTATAGTTGAAACGAGCTGTCAATCAAAGAAAATATCCGGCCGCTTTCACCAATCACCAGTCTCCTCGCGGAAACTGCCATGTCCCTCCCATGTGAGGCTCGGAGTCCGTGGGCGGACGTTTTCACAGTATTTGTCCAATAACCGTCTTGCATTTTGAGATTGAAAAGCGCAGAGCTCCCAAATGCCATTGAAGTCCACTGAGGCTGGGAGTCCGTGAGACTCCGTGGGCGGGCATTTTCGCAGTATTTGTCCAATCATCGTCTTGCATTTTGAGATTGACAAGCACATAGCTCCCAGTCCACTGAGGCTGGGCTGCATCGCGCTGTCACGAGGGGGAAAAACTCACGCACACATTAGGCGAACTGGGGAAAGTTATAACGGAATGATTTCGCACTGTAGTTGGGTTGAGCACATATATTTCTATGATTCTGGATCTGAAATAGCAATGTTATAAGGTCGGCTATAACATAAGCCTAGCGCAATTCATCCGACACGATATTCATCATTTTTAGAGGAGGCTGAGCCTCCCTCGTTGTCTTAGAGCAATCGCCCGTGCTGAACAGTCGAGGGGCAAAACCGGTTGAAAAAGTATTATTTTCAGGTCTACGCATAGCACCGTAATTGTGCTTCAACTCCGTAGCTGCTCCGCCCAAATCGTCTATGTTGGCATCTTTGATAACACCATCATTAGATAAATGCCAATTTGTTGCACATGATATACAACGTCCCTCTCAATTCAGATTACTGCACAGAGTGGAATTCACGACCTCGAGAGTCTTCTCTCAGACTGTCCACGCAAGCTACTTCCTCTATTTCTCTTGTGGCCTGTATTAGAAGTGATTAATCACAATTTATTATTGCAGTCCTTTCGTACCATTTCTGCCTGGCACAGAGAAGTACTAGAAGACCCTGCATGTTTCCTTTTAATTATGTGCCACCATTAAAATGTAGGTTGGTGTTTAAACAGTGAGTGTAGCAAGCCTCCCGGGCCCTCTCCTGCATCTTATTAATAAGACCACTACTACCGCTTAAGATATTCAAAGCAATCTCGTTAATTGGACTGCCAGTCTTTGATTATTTTACCCAGGGGTCAATGAGGTGTGCCTTAGAAAGTTATCAAGCCTGCATGAAAGAGTTTATGATGGTTTTTGTGTAAATATCTTTGAGTAATTATGACTGACTAGCTCATTTCTGATGCACGATTGGGGAAAAGAAAGAGAGAAGGATAAAGAATGCATCCAAATGATCTCTGTTTCCATCTTTTCCACACAGGCTGACAGGCTCTTTGTTCTCTGTGAGGTGATGGAGGCAGAGACGCTATTTTTGCTGGTGTTCACTGAGCCGTATTCCCAGGCAGTCATGCATGATCATGCACATCCAACAATCCTGGAACCCGTCAGGTTCACCATCTTGGGTGCTGTTTATCAACCAACATTTGCCTCTCTGGCCTTAGACCCTTACACCCTTACATAGCTTTTATAGCTCCATATATACTCCCTCTTGGCAGAACTCAGCGATCACCCAGTCATCCCTTGTTGTTTAGATGTCAAGACACCATACCTGGAGTCTGCCACCTCGTAGCACATCCTTCAAATCAAGGAGTTGTGCCTGGGCAATATTCGCTTGAGTACCACACAGCAGACATTATTTTTGGGGTTCTGAGCTGTTCCTGGACAATATTTATACCAGTGTTGTAGTCGAGTCACTAAACCTCGAGTCCGAGGCCAGGCTCGAGTCCCCAGTGTTCAAGTCCAAGTCATTAAAGAAATTTTCGAGCTGAATCCACTATTGATCCAAGTCAAGTCCGAGAGCAAGACTCCAGCTACACCATTTGACGTTGGCTGTTGCTGGATTGATGTGAAAGCGTCTTTGCTACTGTGTTGGGCTAACGTTACTGCTTGACTGCCCCGTTTTAGTTAACAGGCTACAGATAAAAAGCTTGTTCATCGCTCAGCAAGTCCCGCCCACTATCAACAGGGCAAATAACATGAGAGAGGGTTAACACTAGCTAGTTCATCGCTCGGCAAGCAAGCCCCGCTATCAACAGAGCAATGAACATAGCGTGTCACTTCCTTCTCTTTGTGTGGCCTTGCCAAATGACGATGTCCCCGTCATCTCCTCGATAGTTCTTCTACATATGGAACACACAGCAGTGCATTTTTTCCCACTGCACGAGAAGTCTGTAGAAGCAAAGCGGACAATCCTAGGGGCGTTCTCTCCAGGCGTTTTAGCGCCATTAACGTTAGCTTGTTCCTGAACATGACGTATGAACAGGTGAATGTGCATTCTCTTGCATGAAATTAGGATCAAAATTAATGTAGATATAAATATCATTCCAAATTACTATGGCATGTTACAAAAAAATAAAGAAAAAATCCAAGTCCTCATCTCCAATTTACGAGTCCGAATACAGTTAATGCACAAGTCTGAGTCACCAGTGCTCAAGTCCAAGTCAAGTCACGAGCCCTTAAAATTAGGGCACTCGTCGGACTCAGGTACTACAAGCCTGATTTACCGTATACAATGTCCTCAGTTAGCTAATATCTGACCTTTTGTAAGAACACCAGGGCCGCGTTAACCCTTGCTGAGGCCCTGGGCAGACACCCCCCCGAGGCCCCACCCCCCGCCTGTTGTCAACTGCGCTCAGCAAATTCACCCCCTCAGACGTACCTGTCTAACTAGACACAGAAACTTAAATAATGACAGTGGCACAATTAAAAATACTATTGAACGATAAAACTTTATATCCATCAACACCTATTTAATCGAGAAAAAGCAATGGTGAAATAGGCAATTGCATGGTGAAAAAATCCATCAGACATCATGGTTAACAAGTCTGGTTAACTAAAGTTTAGCCTCAAGAAGCCTTTGAATGAGTGAGTCAATGAACAACATGTCAAGAACATAACCGAGGCCTACAACAGTTTCTTTAGTATTCAGAACAAGAACATTCATTTGGTATATAACCGTTCATTTTCATTTTGGAATCCAGGCGACTTTTAACTTGTGAAAACAAAGAGCGATAACAAAGAAAGAAAAATATCTTGCTTCCCAGAAATAAATCTCAAAATGTTAGGCTATGTGAAACATTTCATCCTTTCACACACGTAATGGCCCAACCAGCAGTGGCACGCAGCTTTGCGCATTCAGTTTGACAGCCATGGGTCAACTTACAAGGGCACTTTCCTACTTTTCTGGAAAGCGAAGTCATTAATTAAATCACTGAACTCAAGCTGGCATAGCGTGTGAAGACATGGTGGACAGTGATCATATTGACAATGACGGGTGATTTATGCGACGGGACAAGGTGGGCTTCCTTACGGGTGGCGGAATGCATAAAAAATGTTATCAATATGATCAAAACTTCTGAAAATATCATTTCATATTTTCTGATCTGGGCGGCACGGTGGTGTAGTGGTTAGCGCTGTCGCCTCACAGCAAGAAGGTCCGGGTTCGAGCCCCGTGGCCGGCGAGGGCCTTTCTGTGCGGAGTTTGCATGTTCTCCCCGTGTCCACGTGGGTTTCCTCCGGGTGCTCCGGTTTCCCCCACAGTCCAAAGACATGCAGGTTAGGTTAACTGGCGACTCTAAATTGACCGTAGGTGTGAATGTGAGCGTGAATGGTTGTCTGTGTCTATGTGTCAGCCCTGTGATGACCTGGCAACTTGTCCAGGGTGTACCGGGTGCTCCGGTTTCCCCCACAGTCCAAAGACATGCAGGTTAGGTTAACTGGTGACTCTAAATTGACCGTAGGTGTGAATGTGAGTGTGAATGGTTGTTGACCTGTCGACTTGTCCAGGGTGTACCCCGCCTTTCGCCCATAGTCAGCTGGGATAGGCTCCAGCTTGCCTGCGACCCTGTAGAAGGATAAAGCGGCTAGAGATAATGAGATGAGATGAGATGAGATTTTCTGATCTCGCTACCTCCGAGGCCCCCTAGTGGCCGAGGCCCTGGGCAGCTGCCCATGAAGCCCATTAGGATAACGCATCCTTGAAGAACACTTCAAAAAGTAACATGAACGCATTTCATTCATGCCCATGCTTTGTTCCTGCCATCAGCTTCTAGACATTTCTGATCTCATCTCATCATCTCTAGCTGCTTTATCCTGTTCTACAGGGTCGCAGGCAAGCTGGAGCCTATCCCAGCTGACTACAGGCGAGAGGCGGGGTACACCCTGGAGAAGTCGCCAGGTCATCACAGGGCCGACACATAGACACAGACAACCATTCACACTCACATTCACACCTACGGTCAATTTAGAGTCACCAGTTAACCTAACCTGCATGTCTTTGGACTGTGGGGGAAACCGGAGCACCCAGAGGAAACCCATGTGGACACGGGGAGAACATGCAAACTCTGCACAGAAAGGCCCTCGCCGGCCACGGGGCTCGAACCCAGAACCTTCTTGCTGTGAGGCGACAGCGCTAACCACTACACCACCGTGCCGCCACATTTCTGATCACTCTATCCAAAACTGGACAAAGCCTTGGCAGATGATCAGCTATAATTCTTATCATTCCATTTGCTTTTAAAGCATTTGGCAGAGTCCCTTCTGCAAAGAATTGCTTTGTCGTCTCCATCAAAAAGACCTACTTTTGCGATGACAGATACAGTAGGTCAAGGTCTAGGAAGGGTCTTGATGCATCCTAAACCCATTTGATGCATGTCTTCTATCTTGTATCCATCTTGAGCTAAGACAAGTTTTGCCAAGCCCAAGCCTCACTCAGTAATGCAGATTACTTTTGCGTAACATTAACATTAACCTTCATCCTACCAAGTGGGGTCCATCTGGACCCCGCACCTATATGTTTGTTTGCCATTTTAAAAATATGTGACATACTGCCTCACCGTTTTATGAATTTGTCGGAATTTATGTCTTAATTAAAACACTAAAGCACCGGAAGATCAGCTTTTTGCATTGTGAAGGTATAATTAATTTGTTACTGGGGTCCAACCGGACCCCAGAGTAAAGTTTATCTGTCTTTCATTTTATAATTGAATAGCACACTGAAAGTTAACTTCTTTTATTTCTTTCATGTTCCATAATGAAACTACCAAGGCATTCCTTCTTGGGGTCCGTGTGGACCCCACTGCTGCAATAAGCACAGGCTGCAAAACAAAAGCCTTAAATTATTTTACAATTACTTTTTTGTTTTAAATTCTGTCAGAAAAGACCTAAGTTGTAATCCAGAATGTTTTACAGCTGCATGAGCTGCAAAAATCATGTATATAATGCCAATTTTTTTTGTGGCACTATAATTTGCTACATGTATGCTAGTTATTGCAATATTATTGCAATGTTATTGCATTTATAATACATCATTGATATTCAGCCATAGTGGATTTTGTTCTTCAATAAAGTTATGTCTGTTTGCTGCATTGAATTGGTTCTTACTGCATTGATTTCAAGGTATTCCCTCCTGGGGTCCATACGGACCCCGCCTGGTAGTTTGTGTATGTAAAATTGGCTGGTAGGATGAAGGTTAAGTGTGTTCTTTATGCCTTGGGCCCTTTAGTGTATTGCTGTTATTAATACAAGATGTTCTGAACAAAACGTATCTGGTGATTTTGTCTTTATAAGCTTTAATTTTAAAGAAAAGTATTGGGGTCCAAACGGACCCCACATGGTAAGATTAAGGTGTAAAATAGCATGGTAGGATGAGGGTTAAAAGAGTTTGAGCATTTCTGACAACCATACACTGGGTTAAAGCACATCTCTGAGCATAACTTCAGAGCTCAGTCACACTAATCTGGCATTTTCCTTGCAGACATGAAAACTATGTCTGAGGCAGCAGAATTCGAGCCACTTAGGAACACTCATCCATGATTGAAAAATAGCTTCTTTGGCAAAACTTTTCAAACGTATTCTGAAAGTTCTTTCTCATATGCATTGTCATGCCTGGATCTGTATCTGCAACTCCTAAAGCAGATGTGGTTGAACTCCCATGATCTTCAGCGCATGACCTAATCACATGACCTCCAGTCAAGCACCTAAACATGCTTCGGTTCGGTAGCTGATTAGGAACAATTGCAATCAGACGACTAGTGATTAGTAACGATTAGCAATGACTGTAATCAGACGACTCCCTTTAAATAACCCAGACTGCCAAACACATTTTGTCAAGTCTTGCTGCAGCATGACATCTACGTATGAAGATTCCAAACCTTTATCTGCTTGTCTTGATTGGTCTTTTGGCCATTTGGCCATCGCCCGCTTCCTGTTTACAGATTTAGGGTTGTTTAATGTATTAAGTGTAAGAATCAGAAAAGCTGCAATCTGTCAGACCACTTCATGATACATCTGGTGTTCCAACCCTCCATCAGACAAGCTCCGCCGCAGTAATATAAACAGCAGTGATTCAGCAAATGTTATATCGCTGAAAAAGTGCATCATTTCTTTACTCTCAAAGCTGGCACATCGGGGGTTTTTTTCCCCCCAGTTTTATAATAAAAAACTCATTAAGCAAGAATTAAACTTTAACAGCCCCAAAACAAACACCCGCAATTCATTCAGGAACAGCTGCTTATGATGCTGGGTTGCAGCATCAGCAGTCAGACAGCAGACAGAAAGTCTCTCTTTTCATACTCAGTCCAACCTACTAATTATGCTGCTGTGGCAATGACAGACGAAGTCTTTGATATGAAACCATGCCATGGCTGGTAAAGTAGAACGACCAGAACTACCACTCACTGGAGGGTTTTCTTTTTTGTTTGCAAGATTCTGTCTAAATCTAGAGACTGTTCTGCATGAAAATCCCAGGAGATCAGTCATTTCTAAAATGCTCAAACCGGCTTGTCTGGCACCAACCACCATGCCATGGTCAAAGTCATCGAGATCACAACTTTTTCCTGCATATTGAGAATAAGAGTACTGGGCTGAGCATCAGGCAGCAGTGGTTCTTGGTACAAATCTACAACAACCAGATTAGATTACCTATGAGGCATGTAATGATGTATATACCGTAAATAATATTGGCTGGCTTTGAGTGGTATATCAGATATATTCCATTCAGCTAGCATGATATTGAACAAGTCGAAGATGAGTAGCTGAACGGTATATATCTGATATACCATGAAAAAAGCCAGCCAATATCTCATCTCATCTCATTATCTCTAGCCGCTTTATCCGGTTCTACAGGGTCGCAGGCAAGCTGGAGCCTATCCCAGCTGACTACGGGCGAGAGGCGAGGTACACCCTGGACAAGTCGCCAGGTCATCACAGGGCTGACACATAGACACAGACAACCATTCACACTCACATTCACACCTACGGTCAATTTAGAGTCACCAGTTAACCTAACCTGCATGTCTTTGGACTGTGGGGGAAACCGGAGCACCCGGAGGAAACCCACGCAGACATGGGGAGAACATGCAAACTCCACACAGAAAGGCCCTCGCCGGCCACGGGGCTCAAACCCGGACCTTCTTGCTGTGAGGTGACAGCGCTAACCACTACACCACCGTGCTGCCTATTATTACTATTATTATTAGTATTATTATACATTCAATGAAACAATTATAGATTTTACAAAAAGTTAAGAACAGGGGGGTAACTTACCAATACTGAATGCTGATTTTGATCGAATGTAATTCAATGTTCTGTCAATCCAATGTACTGTACAAAGTCAAAGTTCTAACAATAAAAATGGTACAAGTCCAAAAAGCCTGAACAACAACCCAACTTACATATAAGCTATATACAGGCTGACAGTTCAAGTTCAAAGTTACTTTTGGTCGTAGTTAATTGTTTCATTGCAGTTGTTCAAAACAAAAGGGCTTTGCTGAGTGAAGTCCACGAGTGAAGTCCTCTTGTAAAAGTCTCCGTCACGTTTCCTCACCTCCAAGTAGAACTTTGACAATATTTCCGCTATTGCGCTCTCTTCCAGTTTTTCGATGTCCGTTGGTATGTTTTTCTCTTGTACATATGCATGAAGAATATCCAGTGAAGTTTTGGAAGCCTTTCGGGTGTTAAGCGCATCTTTCTCTTTAAATCTTCTGCTTTTAACGAAGCAAACCTCGCGGCCATTTTTGTGTCCAAACTGTCAGAGTCACTCACTAGCACGGAAGTTTTACATCTCTGACGTGTCTCTTTTCCAGTTTTTCGATGGCCGTTGGTTTGTTTTTCTCTTGTAAATATGCATGAAGAATATATAATGAAGTTTTTTGTAGCCTTTTGGATGTTCAGCGCGTCTTTAGTTTCAGTTTATTTATTTAGTGCTTAAACTGAACACTGGATGAGCCCCGTCTTCTCTCTCTTCTGGCCAACAAAGAAATGATTGTGCACATGCGCAACAGAAAAGTTTTGTCCTTGGATCTTCGCGTGTGACGTCATGTTGTCGTGACGACGTGCAATATTATAACAATACTGCATGCTCATTCTCCATTGGGGAGAGTGGCATAATACATGGAGGATAAGTGATATGATAGCAATATTGCATGGCATCAGTAAACCCGCTAGAATGGAATAGAATACATGTTTTTATTCCATGGAAAAAGTGGCCCGTATGTATAATAATATGCAATAATAAATAGTGGATTATATTAGATTATCCCTCAGGCAAGTAATGATAGATGATGAAAGATACATCACAGTACAAATGTATTACTAATTTAATAATAATAATAAGGCGGCACGGTGGTGTAGTGGTTAGCGCTGTCGCCTCACAGCAAGAAGGTTCTGGGTTCGAGCCCCGTGGCCGGCGAGGGCCTTTCTGTGCGGAGTTTGCATGTTCTCCCCGTGTCCGCGTGGGTTTCCTCCGGGTGCTCCGGTTTCCCCCACAGTCCAAAGACATGCAGGTTAGGTTAACTGGTGACTCTAAATTGACCGTAGGTGTGAATGTGAGTGTGAATGGTTGTCTGTGTCTATGTGTCAGCCCTGTGATGACCTGGCGACTTGTCCAGGGTGTACCCCGCCTTTCGCCCGTAGTCAGCTGGGATAGGCTCCAGCTTGCCTGTGACCCTGTAGAACAGGATAAAGTGGCTAGAGATAATGAGATGAGATAATAATAATAATATAAGTCCAACTTATATAGCGCTTTTCTCACACCCAAGGTCACTTTACAATTACAAAAAAAATAATAAAAAATAAATAGTCCATGCACAGCTGCCACGACACCACCGGGCAACATCGCTCGGAACATCGTGCCATGGATCCACAAAGCGAGTACAGAAGCACCGCTGCACAGAGCGCTGCCCCAAACCGCCTGCCCAGCCACCATGACGCCATCGGGCAACATCACTCAGAAGACCGCGACAAGTACAGAAGCATCGCTGCACAGAGCGCTGGACAACCATGATGTTAAAAAGAGCAACGAGCTCACTGCAGTCCATAGCGAGGAGCAAAAGCATCACCCATGGCGGACCAAGGCTCAAAGGGAACCAACACCCAAAACTGGGTCCGGAGCTACACCACAACCGGGGGACAAAACATTCAAACAAAGAACAAACATTAAACTATACAAGCACAAAAAGAAAAAGCTCCGGTGAGAAGTGGCAGCCAAAATGCGCACAGCGTACTCTCAACCAGAAAAGGAAATTTAAAAAAAAATAATTAAACTGTGATAATGATTCTTCTTTAGTGTTCTCCCTGATGGCTTCAGCCATCAAAGTTTCTCGGGAAGAATTACAGTCGTGGTTTCCTGCTGCCTTCTACTGGATTATTATAGAGGTTTTCTCCTCTCAACCACTCACAGACATTCACACCTATGGACAATTTAGAGCCACCAATTAACCTAACTGCATGTCTTTGAACTGTGGGGGAAACCAGAGCATCTGGAGGAAACCCGTGCAGACACGAGGAGAACATGGAAACTCTACACAGAAAGACCCCCGTTGGCCACTGGGCTCGAACCCAGAACCTTCCTGCTGTGAGGTGACAGTGCTAACCACTACACCACCGTGCCGCCCTCATGATTATTACTCAGCTGGATAAGCTCTTAGTTTTTCCCAAGCTCTAAGTGCATTGTTTAAACAGCAGACAGACAGTGAGAATGCATATGACCTCATGGTAGGTAGAAGTAACACAGCTCTAATTCTGCAAAAACACATAAAAAACAGATCTCAGATCTGTTCATCAAGAAATCAGTGCCATCTTTTTTCCAGACTGCCCAAAGCAAAAGAAAAGAGAAGCACATGGTGGTAGTTGTTTTACGTTGAAGCCAGACTATATTCTTCATAAATGGTTATTAGGAAAAGGCTTATTTGTTACGAACATATTTGCTATAAAACTTGGGCATAAACTGTTTTTTGGGGATGTGTAGATCTTTAGAGTATCCATGCATTACAAGTATACTGTAGAAGCTCCAAGGACAAGTAGGGTTTCAGGATGAATCGGACACATCCTGAGGGTGAGAGGAATGAGATGAGATTATTCCTCCTGCTCTTATGCTTCTTGTCTGCTCATACAGAAAATGTCCATGAACAGAGAGCGAAGTGAAACTAGCTGCCATTCACTTGTTTATCATTCTAGTTCTCTTGATCTCGGGCGTGTTACTTCCTGCATTTCTTCTATTTCTTCTTTCATTCAATTTCTTTGACAATTCTCCATTTCAAGAGATCCCTCTTTAGACAAAATATCATCAGTCTTGATCTCAGCATATGCCCATATCTCAGACTCTTTCTCACGATTAACTCAAAGCTTATTTTCCACCCTAGCCTTGCAACCTGAATGATTTAAATGATGCTTTTTCATTCGCTTCATCTTCCTCACCTTTCATCTGCTCCTACCAGATTGCCGTTATAAATAGATGCTGACTGCAATCATGGCCCTGTGTCGATCGAGCGGGGATATTGGTCTTGTTGGTGCTGCGTTTTAAATTTCGCAATTGCTGCAGTCCACAGGTGCGATTGCAAGAGGCCGGTCTGTGCTATTCTTAGCGCAGCGCTATTAATAGAGCAAGTAGTGAGTCGAGACAACTATCTAGCTATGGTCCAAAACAAACACACACCTGAACACACAAATATCCATGACTCACACTTGAGGAAGAAGAGGTACCTTCAGATTGGGTGGGGTAGTATATGGTGGTTGTTCCAGAGAACTGAAACACCATTCCTTCATGTTATTTCAATGATCCATCTTGCCCCAAAAAGTTCACTAAGTCTTGGATAACCATATAGATTCCAACATTCAAAATTCTGAAGCTTGCGGCCAGAAAAGTGTACAATAAATACCAGACACCGAGAGTGCGATAGGTAAAGTGTCGGAGGTGGAGGTTTATAGATGTTAATATTATGTTGACAAAATATCGCTTTAGAAACGAAAATTTCAAAGGTGCCATTCAGATTTGGTATTAAAATCCATTTCAAGTGATCCAATCACAAGATGTTTGCATGTGTCATTTTCATTTTCTTAAATGTATCTTCAGCAATCACTCTGATCAGATTTTGGAAATAACTAGTTAAGTAGGTGAACAACTGATGTTGATGATAGAGGCAGGTCATAATGCAATCAATCATTTACTCTGCTATTCTGTTCTTCCCATTACTAATTTCTACAGTGTTCAATTAATTCAAATTTATTTTAAAAAATATTTTGGGGCGGCACGGTGGTGTAGTGGTTAGCGCTGTCACCTCACAGCAAGAAGGTCCGGGTTCGAGCCCCATGGCCGGCGAGGGCCTTTCTGTGCGGAGTTTGCATGTTCTCCCCGTGTCCGCGTGGGTTTCCTCCGGGTGCTCCGGTTTCCCCCACAGTCCAAAGACATGCAGGTTAGGTTAACTGGTGACTCTAAATTGACCGTAGGTGTGAATGGTTGTCTGTGTCTATGTGTCAGCCCTGTGATGACCTGGCGACTTGTCCAGGGTGTACCCCGCCTCTCGCCCGTAGTCAGCTGGGATAGGCTCCAGCTTGCCTGCGACCCTGTAGAACAGGATAAAGTGGCTAGAGATAATGAGATGAGATGAGAAATATTTTGAGGTTTAGATTAGATTATGTGAAGTGCCCGCTATGTACGTCCCTGTGAATTAGCTGTTATTATAAAAGCTGTAACACTTAACCTTGCAACAAGTAATACTGTCAGAGCTGCTCTAATAGAAAATTAATCAACACCTTGTGTCTATTTAGAGTTGAGAATCCAACAGCACGATGGTATAATGTGAAATATTCTATCCACAGTCACTGGATATGAGCAATCACATGCTCTGTTTCGCTGCTCTACTACTCGGATATCAGCTCATATACCGTGAGTAGAGAAAAACAAAATGGCGGAGCGTATTGCTGAACCAGTCGAAGATGAAATAAAAACTTTACTCAAAAACAACCTCCCCCCCCCAAAAAAAAAAAAAAAAAAAAAAATATATATATATATATATATATATATATATATATATATATATGTAAAAAAAGCAACAAAATATGGAATAAAAGTATTTCATGGGAAGAAGAGATCTTTTTTAGTTTTCAATAATTATTATTATCGCATTTTTTACAAATTGCTCCCGTCATTCCGCCAGTTTGTTTACGTTCTAAGCGGAAATGATTTCGCCAAATGTTTTGTATAAAAGTTTTTATTTATCGAATTTGCAGAAAATGAAAATAAAAATGCTCTCTTTCTCAAAATCCAGTGAATCTGGATAGAATAAAACAGTTATTCCACTCAATCTTGTCGTATCTATCAGCTCATGCACGACTCGATTTTGCGGACATCGAGTTAATGATTCTATCAACATTCACTGGATATGAGCAATCGCACGCTCTGATTGGCTACTCTACTACTAGGTTATCAGCTCATATACCGTGAGTAGAGAAAAACAAAATGGCAGCGCGTGTTGCTGAACCAATCAAGGATGAAATAAAAACTCGACTTGAAAATGAAACCCCAAAAAATACACAAAATAAAAAAAGCGCAACAAAATATGAAATATAAGTATTTGATGGTAAGAACATATTTTTATTTTTCAAGAATAATTATTATTATAGCATTTTTCAAAAATTGCGACTGTCATTTCACCGGTTTGTTTACATTCTTCATCTGTAATAAGCATTAAAATTTGTTGATTTTTTTTTTTGACTGGTTCAAAAGCTCAAAGAATTTCGAAAATTACATAACTGAAATGATTTTATTTATCGAATTTGAAAAAAAATGCTCCGTTTCTCAAAATCCATTGAATGTGAATAAAATAAAACAGTTATTCCACTCATACCCCTTTTCCACCAAATCAGTTCCAGGGCTGGTTCGGGGCCAGTGCTGGTGCTGGTTCACAACTCGTTCAACTTGCGAGCCAGCTGAGAACCAGTTTGCTTTTCCATAGCTCACGGTGCTAAGGGAAGACACGTCAGTTACGTCGCTGTATACGTCAGTTACGTCACTGTATACGTCAGTTACGTCGCTATGTTTGCATAAACCTTGGCGCGAATATTGAAGCAAAAACAACACGGAAGAAGCAGCAGCAGCAACAACAACAATAATAATAATAATGGATGACTTCACGTTTGTACAGCTGCTGCTTCTCATCGCTTAAAAATGGCGATCTTTCGCGGTCTTGTTATTGTTGTTGGTCTTAAGAACTCCGCCCCCCCCCCCCCCGCCGATGTAAGCGGTTCTTTCCTCTGGCCCAGCAGAGAGTTGGTGCTAGCCTGGAACCGTTTTTTCTGGCCCCAGAGCCAGTTCTTTGTCAGTGGAAACAGAAAACCCGGTTCCAAACTAAGCACTGGCCCCGAACCAGCCCTGGAACTGCTTTGGTGGAAAAGGGGCATCAATCTCATCGTACACAGCTTATAGCCGACTCGGTGCTATGCGCCTCATTGGCTATCAGCTCATGTACGACTCGATTTTGTGGAATAACTGTTAAATATATCATGTGATCAGAGTTTCCTTCAACATCGTTATTCGTGTGGGTTGAGCAACAGGGATACATGCAGCAGTACTGACTGGCTTACCTGCGCAGGTGAGTAGAGCTTCCTGTGGTTGTGTGATTCATGTCCTCCACTTGGAGGTGTGTACCCACTTTGGCTGGCATGCACGTGGGCCCCCACCATGGCTGCCTGTCTGCTTCCACACTCAAGACTTGGCCTGTCTCCTACACCTCCACCTCCACCTACTCCACCTCCACCACTTCCTCCACCTCCAGTTCCCATCCCGATGCCAGGCCCAGCAGCAGCTGCCAGCCCACCCAGGCAGCAGAGCCCTCCCTGAGCCAACTCGAGCTCGATTTCGGCGTCCATCTCCGCCTCCTCCTGCGCCTCTTTGTTCGAGTCGTCCAGGTGCTTCATTAGCACAGCAACTACCACATTGATGAGCACAAACTGGGCTGTCAGCACAAAACTCACAAAATACATGGGGGAGATGAACTGCAGACTGCCATTGCAGGAGTACGTTTCGTCTGATGGGCACTCACGTAAAGTGTCCTGGGAGGGAAAGAATAAGATTGGGAATAATTGAGTCATGAAGGCCTAGTCTACAGACTTATATTGTGCTAATAAACTTTGGATCCTATATGTTCTGGAAAAAAAAAACATACAGGATGAAATAACATTATGCAAATGCATTAAAAATAATAATAATAAGAATTTCTTTCACCTTCATTATCCCATTCCAGTTGTCACCAGTTGAGACCTGGAAGAGTGTCAGGAAGGCCATGCCAAAGTTCTCAAAGGTGGCGTGCCGACTCATCCCCTCACATGGGTAATCTGCATTGCACACTAAGATCAGGGATAGAACAAATAGAGGGATAAAGAAAGACTGAGAGCTTTTTTTTTAACAAAACCAATGTAATTTCTAGTAAATGTGAATTAAATAATTGTGCATTTAACAGTAATTCCACAAAATTGAGTCGTACATGAGCTGATAGCCGACGAGGCACGTAGCACCGAGTTGGCTATAAGCAGTGTATGACGAGATTGAGTGGAATAACTGTTTTATTCTATCCACATTCACTGGATTTTGAGAAACGGAACATTTTTATTTTTATTTTTTACAAATTCGATAAATACAAAACGTCCGACAAAATCATGTCCCCTTAGAACGTAAACAAACCAGTGAAATGACGGTCGTGATTTGTGAAAAATGCTAGAATAATAATAAATCTTGAAAAAAATAAATTCTGTAATGGATTTTTTGTATAGCCCTGTGTGTGTTAGGGGTTCATGAACCCAGTGCTATGTGCATACGTGTGTAGCGTGGAGGAAGAGGATAGTGATAATGGCGTCTGTCCTTGGAGACTAGCAAATATCAGGAAAGGATACCTAAAGGAAACATAAATGCTGACAAAGGACAATTCCTGGGGCGGCACGGTGGTGTAGTGGTTAGCGCTGTCGCCTCACAGCAAGAAGGTCCGGGTTCGAGCCCCGTGGCCGGCGAGGGCCTTTCTGTGTGGAGTTTGCATGTTCTCCCCGTGTCCGCGTGGGTTTCCTCCGGGTGCTCCGGTTTCCCCCACAGTCCAAAGACATGCAGGTTAGGTTAACTGGTGACTCTAAATTGACCGTAGGTGTGAATATGAGTGTGAATGGTTGTCTGTGTCTATGTGTCAGCCCTGTGATGACCTGGCGACTTGTCCAGGGTGTACCCCGCCTTTCGCCCGTAGTCAGCTGGGATTGGCTCCAGCTTGCCTGCGACCCTGTAGGACAGGATAAAGCGGCTAGAGATGATGAGATGAGATGAGGACAATTCCTTCTATGGTAAGAGTTTGAACCCTTGCTTTTGATTGGGTTATGGTTTTTCAAAGAAATGTTTCACAAGGATATAAAATGCTATCGTGAGGAAGGGGAGGCGCCCGCGCCTGGAACCGTTTCTTTGTTCTGCGTATCTTTTGCGTTGAGAAATCAACAATAAAGATTATTTTTCCCTGCTTGGCAGAGGTGGGGACAAAGTACCCAACTTCATTACTTAAGTCAGACGTTACTCTGATACAAGTGAAAGTTGTCCAGTCAAATTTTTACTCAAGTTAAAGTACTCAAGTACTTGCTTTTAAAAATACTTAAGTATTAAAAGTACATTCTCTGTTAACGCATCGTTGTATTATTGCCACAACGCTTACAAAACCTAATGCCGTTACTAAAGACAGAAATGTGAATTCACAAAATGAACGCATGCTGTGCCATCATGGTGGTTTAACATTAAGCTAGCTAGTCAGTGAAACTCCACCTGACATGCTAGCAAACTCTTTTCAAACTCAAAATCATATTGGGTAGCTAACGCTACTAGAAAAGACAGATTTCTACATTCTGTTTATTTGGCAAGATTATGCTGAAACATATGTCTGAAAGGACTTCGGATAAGTTAATGTTATTCATGTTGGCGTAACTCAGTTTTTACATGCTAAGTAAAAGTGTCCAAGTTAACTAGCTATGTGTTAGTGTTAGCCGTGGACAAGGCTACGGCAACTTGGCGGGCAAATCCATAGAAAATCATTTGACTAACCAGACTGCATAGCTATTGTAGCATTATCACTAGCTCTAAAAGCACAGACAACTTCGTTGCAAGTTTTCTCTTGGAATAAAACGTTTATATCCCTCAATATGCTTCCGCAGGTTGGACGGCGAGTTTTTGTAGGCTGTGATGTGGTTCGTTTTCGGCAAACAAAGCAAACATTTAAAACGAAATGAATCTTTAATCCTTTCAGAAAACTGAAACCTGGGTTCTAGGTATGGCCATGGGTGCGTTCATTCCCCAGAAGAACTGCCTCCTTAAATTCTGCCATCAACTGATCGTGTTCAAATAACACTGCTGAGAAATAATTGAACTTGATTTTATACAGTCTATGGATGTAACGTGACCCTAGTGATTCCTGATAGGGTGTCTCAGTGTCACCTGCAAAAAAAAAACAATCACGTTTTAGAAAAGAAAAGAAAAAACATCCACTTTCAAAGCTGCTTCATAGTAACGAGTAACGAGGACCTTGACAGAAATGTAGTGGAGTGAAAAGTACGATATTTGCCTTTCAAATGTAGAGAAGTTAAAGTCACAAGTTTCCAAAAAATAAAAAATACTCAAGTAAAGTACAGATATTCAAAAAGTGTAGTTAAGTACAGTACTCAAGGAAATGTACTTCGTTACTGTCCACCTCTGCTGCTTGGGTCCAAACGAGTGAGCGTTTTTCTTTTTTCCACCACACATTCTTACCATCAAATACTTTCATTCCATCTTTTGTTCCTTTATTTTTGTATTTTTTGGGGGTTTGTTTTCGAGTAGAGTTTTTATTTCGTCCTCGGTTGGTTCAGCAAAATGCTCCGCCATTTTGTTTTTCTCTACTCACAGTATCCGGGGATTAATAAAGTAATTCTGATATCCTAGTAGGAGAGTAGCCAATCAGAATGCGCGATTGCTCATATCCAGTGAATGTGGATAGAATAATTTGGAATGTATATGTCGATAGAAACTGTGCTGAAATACAGGGCCATTTCCAATCAGTCCAGTCACCACCAGACCTCAACTCTTTCAATACGGATCATCATAATGATCTTGTTAACGTAAATTCATTTACTCTAATTTAAACCATCATTAGCTGTCAGGCCAACAGCTTTGACATCTGCCATTGATATTAGGACACCATTTACCCAGTTCGCCGAATAGCTCTACGCCCAGAGCAGCATAGATGAAGAACAGCAGCATAAACAGCAGACCCAGATTCCCCACCTGCAAAACACACAGTCATTCAGCATGCCATTAGCTAATTACAGTAATCACAAGAGCTCAAGTCAATGTTACCTTGACTTTTAGAATAAACAAGATGTCAGCAAATAACTACTCATCTGAATCAAGCAAACAAATATCTGTTTTTTTCCCATTAAAAAGGCCAATACAGAATTGTAGATCTGTACTGTATGTAATACTGAGATAGAAACTCCCAAAGAAAACAATGCGTACAGGCTGCATTCGACACAGAAGAAGCTCAGCAAACAAATCTCATCAAACTGACAGTGAAATATGCACCGGGAGGAATAGGTTGTTGGTAGAACAAGATTGGCGATGAGACGAAGGCCGTGACTTATGTTCATGGTTAAGTCAGTTCCTACAAAAAATACAGGAAGCACATCTGGTCTAACAGGGGGCAGGGAAGGTAAGATACTTTTACAAAATACATCGATTTAACAAATTTAATAAGACTTTAAATAAAAAGTACTAATTTACTCGTGCCGACTGGGAAATTCTAAGTGTAGTTAATTAGTGTTTTGCAAGTAATTTGCAAAGAATAATGACGCGCCAAATAAAGAAAGAAAACTCCTTTGGTTGCATCAATTACCTCCACCAACTTTGTTGGAAGAGGTTATGTTTTCCCCTCCATTTGTTTGACTTAAAAAATAATGAATGGAATTTGATGAAATCTAGAGGAAAGGAGGACCATGGGCCAAGGAACAACTGACTCGAATTTGATCCAAATCCAGATATGTATGCGGATCCAGGATTTTTTTTTTTGTCTGTTCCCAATGTAACTCAAAAAGTAGTGAATGTAATTTGATGACATTTGGTGGAAAGGTGGATCATGGGCCAAGGAAGAAGTGACTAGATTTTTACGCAAATCTGCATATGTATGTGGATCCAGGATCCAGTGGTGCTTAAAAGTTTGTGAACCCTTTAGAATTTTCTATATTTCTGCATAAATATGACCTAAAACATCATCAGATTTTCACACAAGTCCTAAAAGTAGATGAAGAGAACCCAGTTAAACAAATTAGACAAAAATATTATACTTGATCATTCATTTATTGAGGAAAATGATCCAATATTACATATCTGTGAGAGTGGCAAAAGTATGTGAACCTCTAGGATGAGCAGTTAATTTGAAGGTGAAATTAGAGTCAGGTGTTTGCAATCAATGGGATGACAGTCAGGTGTGAGTGGGCACCCTGTTTTATTTAAAGAACAGGGATCTATCAAAGTCTGATCGTCACAACACATGCTTGTGGAAGTGTATCATGGCACAGACAAAGGAGATTTCTGAGGACCTCAGAAAAAGTGTTCTTGATGCTCATCAGGCTGGAAAAGGTTACAAAACCATCTCTAAAGAGTTTGGACTCCAACAATCCACAGTCAGACAGATTGTATACAAATGGAGGAAATTCAAGACCGTTGTTGCTCTCCCCAGGAGTGGTCAACCAACAAAGATCACTCCAAGAGCAAGGCGTGTAATAGTCGGCAAGGTCACAAAGACCCCAGGGTAACTTCTAAGCAACTGAAGGCCTCTCTCACATTGGCTAATGTTAATGTTCATGAGTCCACCATCAGGAGAACACTGAACAACAATGGTGTGCATGGCAGGGTTGCAAGGAGAAAGCCACTGGTCTCCAAAAATAACATTGCTGCTCATCTGCAGTTTGCTAAAGATCACATGGACAAGCCAGAAGGCTACTGGAAAAATGTTTTGTGGATGGATGAGACCAAAATAGAACTTTTTGGTTTAAATGAGAAGCATTATGTTTGGAGAAAGGAAAACACTGCATTCCAGCATAAGAACCTTATCCCATCTGTGAAACATGGTGGTGGTAGTATCATGGTTTGGGCCTGTGTTGCTGCATCTGGGCCAGGACGGCTTGACATCATTGATGTAACAATGAATTCTGAATTATATCAGCGAATTCTAAAAGAAAATATCAGGACATTTGTCCATGAACTAAATCTCAAGAGAAGGTGGGTCATGCAGCAAGACAACGACCCTAAGCACAAAAGTCGTTCTACCAAAGAATGGTTAAAGAAGAATAAAGTTAATGTTTTGGAATGGCCAAGTCAAAGTCCTGACCTTAATCCAATCAAAATGTTGCGGAAGGACCTGAAGCGAGCAGTTCATGTGAGGAAACCCACCAACATCCCAGAGTTGAAGCTGTTCTGTACGGAGGAACGGGCTAAAATTCCTCTAAGCCAGTGTGCAGGACTGATCAACAGTTACTGGAAACATTTAGTTGCAGTTGTTGCTGCACAAGGGGGTCACACCAGATACTGAAAGCAAAGGTTCACATACTTTTGCCATTCACAGATATGTAATATTGGTTCATTTTCCTCAATAAATAAACGACCAAAGATAATATTTTTGTCTCATTTGTTTAACTGGGTTCTTTTTATCTACTTTTAGGACTTGTGTGAAAATCTGATGATGTTTTAGGTCATATTTATGCAGAAATATAGAAAACTTGAAAGGCTTCACAGACTTTCAAGCACCACTGTACATATGTGGCTCCAGTATTTTTTGTCTCTTCCCAACGTAACTCAAAAATTAGTGAACAGAATTTGATGAAATTTGGAAGAAAGGTGGCTCATGGGCCAAGGAGCAATTCAATCCATTTTGATGCAGATGGGGATATGTATCTGGATCCAGGATCCAGATATGTATACAGATCCAGAATTTAATTTTTTTTGTTTTTCTCAATGTAACTCAAAAAGTAGTGGAGAGAATTTGATGAAATTTGGTGGAAAGGTGGACCATGGATGAAAGAACACTTCACTACATTTTGATGCAAATCCAGATATGAATGTAGATCTAGGATCCAGATCTGTATGTGGCTCCAGGACTTTTTGTCTGTTCCCAACATAACTCAAAAAGTAGTGAACGGATTTTGATTAAACTTGGTGGAAAGGTGGATCATGGCCCAAGGAACACTGCACTGTATTTTGATACAGATTAGGATATGTATCTGGATTCAGGATCCAGATATGTATGCAGATTCATCTTTTTTTTTTTTTTTTTGCTTTTCCCAATTTAACTCAAAAAGTAGTGGACGTAATATGATTAAATTTGGTGGAAAGATGGACCATGGGCGAAGGAATAGTTCACTCTATTTTGATCCAAATCTGGCTATGTATGTGGATCCAGATCTGTATGCGGCTCCAGGACTTTTTGTCTCTTCCCAATGTAACTCAAAAAGTGGTGAACGGATTTTGATGAAACTTGGTGGAAACGTGGGCCTTGGGCCAAGGAACAATTGAGTAGACTTTGATGCAAATCCAGATATGTATGTGGATCCAGATCTGTATGCAGCTCCAGAATTGTTTGTCTTTTCCCAACGTAACTCAAAAAGTAGTGAATGGAATTTGATGAAATTTGGGGACAAGGTGGACCATGGGTGAAGGAACACTTCACTAGTTTTTTTGATGCAAATCAGGATATGTATGTGGATCCAGGATCCAGATCTGTATGCGGCTCCAGGACTTTTTGTCTTTTCCCAGCGTAACTCAAAAAGTAGTGAACGAATTTTGATTAAATTTGGTGGAAAGGTGGGTCATAGCCCAAGGAACAATTGAATAGATTTTGATGCAAATCCAGATATGTATGTGGATCCAGCAACCACATATGTATGTAGATCGAGGATTTTTTTTTTCGTATTATTCTTGGTTCAAGTTGATAATATGTGGCTTGGCGGAGGTATGCACTCTAACATGTGCCTTTTCTAGTTAAGGCATGTAATCTCTGTATCACTTTCATGCTTGTAAATCACACTACAGGTGCTAATGATGGTGAAAATACTGAGCCCCTAATCATTTTAATTACCTGAGAGAATAAGCAAAGATCAACATTTCTTCGAAACAATGGAAATGAAAGTATAGATAAGCTATGTTTACTTTTCTTCAAATAAGTTAGATGGAGGAGAGCATCTCAGGAATATTAGATCGGCTAATTAGCCTTCAGAAGTTTACACTGCTGCATAAGCAATAAGCTCTGTGTGGGTGTGCTGTACTTGCTACAAAAACACTGCAAGATTATAAAACTTTCTCAACGACAGAACCCACTGAAAATCCACTTTACTTTCAGCAGTAAATTAAGTTTACTTTTGCTGTACTAGAAGGCAGATCATGTTTAATGAAGGTCAAAGATGTGCATGCCATTTTATAAATTGGTCCTCTCTGACGTTCCTCATACGGGGTGCCAGAAAGTGATTGATCTCCACAATTAACCTCTTTCTCTAAAGCGAAACTGTCCTTGTGGTATAGGAAGAGCATGAGACTGGAGAAGCATAGTGTAGGCTCAAGAGGAAAGTGATGGGATTCTGTTCGTGCAGTTATCAGCAGATTGAGCCACAGTGCTGTTGGATTCTTAAATCTGACTGATCACAAGGTGTTGATTTAATTTCTATCACTTGTGTGCTCTCCGTTGTCATGACAGTCAAATCAAAATGATTCAAATCACAGGGTTATCTTCATGTACTTGTTCTAATATTTTGATCTTTTTTATCATCATAACTTATTCACAGGGATTTGTCTGGAGGGCGCACCATATGATCCAAGTATAGTAATAAACACTTCAAAATGTGTTGTTAGTTCAGAAAGAAAGGCATATTATTGTTATTCTATCCACATTCACTGGATATGAGCAATCACGCGCTCCGATTGGCTCCTCTACTACGCGGCAATCAGCTCATATACCGTGAGTAGAGAAAAACAAAATGGTGGAGCATGTTGCTGAAACAACCAAGGATGAAATAAAAACTCTACTCGAAAAACAAAACCCCAGAAACCAACCAAATATGGAATGAAAGAATTTGATGGTTAGAACATATCTTTTTTTTTCAAGAATTCTTATTCTTGCTTTTTTCACAAATTGCTACTGTCGTTTCGCCGGTTTGTTTACATTCTAAGTGGAAATGATTTTATTGGACGTTTTGTACAAAGATTTTATTTATTGAATTTGCAAAAAAAAATTAAAATACTCCGTTTCTCAAAATCCAGTGAATGTGGTTAGAATAAAACAGTTATTCCACTCAATCATGTCGTACAGGTTGGCACGGTGGTGTAGTGGTTAGCGCTGTCGCCTCACAGCAAGAAGGTCCGGGTTCGAGCCCAGTGGCAGACGAGTGCCTTTCTGTGTGGAGTTTGCATGTTCTCCCCGTGTCTGTGTGGGTTTCCTCCGGGTGCTCCGGTTTCCCCCACAGTCCAAAGACATGCAGGTTAGGTTAACTAGTGGCTCTAAATTGACCGTAGGTGTGAATGTGAATGGTTGTTTGTCTCTATATGTCAGCCCTGCGATGCTTGTCCAGGGTGTACCTCGCCTCTCACCCATAGTCAGCTGGGATAGGCTCCAGCTTGCCCGGGACCCTACACAGGATAAGCGGTTATGGCAAATGGATGGATCTTTTCGTACGTGGCTCGTCAGTTATCAGCTCATGTATGACTTGATTTTGTGGAATAATTGTTAAATATGAAGGTTTCGGTCAGGAAACATTTATTTTACATTTATGCAAGGAATCTCCAGTGTCAAGAGTACATTTTCTACCATGGGCAAGTCTTCAAGACTGAGGACTTTCACTTTCTGCGTATGCATTTTTATTTATTTATTTATTTTTTGTCTTATTAACTACAAAGGAGAGGAATATTGAAAAAAGTTAACTTCAAAAAGAGATTCATTTACCTGAGGTAAAGCCTGAACTACCGTGTCTAGCAAAGCACGCATCCCAGTGGCCATCTTCAACAGTTTCAACACTATGAATAGAGGAAAGAATCAAAGTGAAAAAGGTGCCAGATACATACAATAGCTAATCAGAGCCATTTTTAATGGAGGTCCCAGTGGTCCCAACTGCAGCAGAAAGTAAAATATCAAGTGTCAGAATCTGAATCTGCAAAAGCATGTGGGCGCAGAGGAGCCCCATCTAAGCCCTTCGTGGATGTCTGCAAAGGCTATTAATTACCATCAGAGCCCACCTTTGGAACATCATAACCCACCAATCTGCCTTCTGAGGCAGCTACCTACGCATTTCCTCTTGATCACACACACAAACCCCCTTCCTCCCTGACAACCCCATGTGATAGACAGCCAGCAGTCAGCTTTCACAAAGAAAAAAAAAAAAATAAGACTTGCTTAGCACCAAAGTCTAGGACTATTTTGCCCTTTTCCCTATCGTCTTGCCATAATTACAGCAGGGTTTCTCTCAGGTCCTCACTAGGGTCAATGGATGTGCTCAGTGGAAGAGACCAATTAGGTGAGAAGGAGATACAACAAGAGAAAAAAGGAAAGAATGGAATGAAGGGTATTCAGGGCATGAAGGAAGGAAGGGAGAAAGAATGAGAAAAAAACCCAAAATAAGTCAAATAAGTAAGTAAGGAAGGAAGGAAGGAAAGCAATGCGAATTAAAATTCTAGGTACCAAATAACATACTTCCTCAATAACTTCAAACCTGTAAATGTTTCATAATGCATAGCCAGCTCTTTGGAAAATTCTACAAAAGTCGACATGGATAGCTGTTACACACAACATTTCATACAACCAGACTTGTAGTACTCGAGTCCGACTCGTGCCCTAATTTTAAGGACTTGTGACTTGACTTGGATTTACTGTAAGCACTGATGACTCGGACTTGTGCATAAACTCCATTCGGACTTGTAAATCGGAGACGAGGACGCTGATTTCTTTTCTTTTTTGTAACATGTCAGAATAATTTGGCATAAGATATTTATACTGACATTAATTTGTACAGTGCCTTGAAAAAGTATTCATACCCCTTGAACTTTTTCACATTTTTCCACCTTACAACCATAAACTTAAGAGTTTTTTTTATTGAGATTTTATGTGATAGACCAACACAGAGTAGCACATGATTGTGAAGTGAAACGAAAATGATAAATGGTCTTCAAAATTTTAAACAAATAAAAATCTGAAAAATGTGGTGTGCATTCGTATTCAGCCCCCTTGTGTCAATACTTTGTAGAGCCACCTTTTGCTGCAGTTACAGCTGCAAGTCTTTTGTGGTATGTCTCTACCAGCTTTGCACATCTAGACACTGAAATTTTTGCCCATTCTTCTTTGCAAAATAGCTCAAGCTCAGCCAGATTGGATGGAGAGCGTCTGTGAACAGCAATTTTCAAGTCTTGCCACAGATGCTCAATGGGATTTAGGTCTGGACTTTGACTGGGCCATTCTAACACATGGATATTCTTTGATCTAAACCATTCCATTGTAGCTCTGGCTGTATGTTTAGGGTCATTGTCTTGCTGGAAGGTGAATCTCCTTCCCAGTCAAGTCTTTTGCAGCCTCCAACAGGTTTTCTTCCAGAATTGCCCTGTATTTAGCTCCATCCATCTTCCCATCAACTCTGACCAGCTTCCCTGTCCCTGCTGAAGAAAAGTATCCCCATAGCATGATGCTGCCACCACCATGTTTCACAGTAGGGATGGTGTGTGCAGGGTGATGAGCAGTGTTAGTTTTCCACCACACATAGCGCTTTCCATTTAGGCCAAAAAGTTCAACTTTGGTCTCATTTGACCAAAGCACCTTCTTCCACATGTTTGCTGTGTCCCCTACATGGCTTCTGGCAAACTGCAAACGGGACTTCTTATGCCTGTCTTTCAACAATGGCTTTCTTCTTGCCACTCTTCCAAAAAGGCCAGATTTGTGGAGTGTATGACTTATAGTTGTCCTGTGCACAGATTCTCCCACCTGAGCTGTGGATTTCTGCAGCTCCCCCAGAGTGAACACGGGCCTCTTGGCTGCTTCTCTGACCAGTGCTCTCCTTGCTCGCTCTGTCAGTTTAGGTGGACGGCCATGTTTGCTAGGTTTGCAGTTGTGCCATGCTTTTTCGATTTTTGAATGATGGATTGAACAGTGCTTCTTGAGATGTTCAGAGCTTGGGATATTTTTTTTATAACCTAACCCTGCTTTAAACTTCTCCAGAACTTTATCCCTGACCTGTCTGGTGAGTTCGTTGGTCTTCATGATGCTGTTTGTTCTTCAGTGTTCTCTAACAAACCACTGAAGCCTTCACAGAACAAGTGTATTTATGCTGAGAGTAAATTACACACAGTAGGACTCTATTAACTAATTAGATGACTTCTGAAGGCAATTGATTACATTGGATTGTATTTAGAGGTATCAGAGTACAGGGGGCTGAATACTAATGCACACCACATCTTTCAGATTTTTATTTGTTTAAAATTTTGAAGACCATTTATCATTTTCGTTTCACTTCACAATTATGTGCTACTCCGTGTTGGTCTATCACATAAAATCTCAATAAAAAAACTTTTAAGTTTGTGGTTGTAAGGTGGAAAAATGTGAAAAAGTTCAAGGGGTATGAATACTTTTTCAAGGCACTGTATACTAATTTCATGCAAGAGAATGCACATTCACCTGTTTATACGTCACTTTCAGGAACAAACTAATGTTAAAGGTGCTAAAATGCCTGGAGAGAACGCCCCTAGGATTGTCCGCTTTGCTTATACAACCCCGATTCCAAAAAAGTTGGGACAAAGTACAAATTGGAAATAAAAACGGAATGCAATGATGTGGAAGCTTCAAAATTCCATATTTTATTCAGAATAGAACATAGATGACATATCAAATGTTTAAACTGAGAAAATGTATCATTTAAAGAGAAAAATTAGGCGATTTTTAAATTTCATGACAACAACACATCTCAACAAAGTTGGGACAAGGCCATGTTTCCCACTGTGAGACATCCCCTTTTCTCTTTACAACAGTCTGTAAATGTCTGGGGACTGAGGAGACAAGTTGCTCAAGTTTAGGGATAGGAATGTTAACCCATTCTTGTCTAATGTAGGATTCTAGTTGCTCAACTGTCTTAGGTCTTTTTTGTCGTATCTTCCGTTTTATGATGCGGCAAATGTTTTCTATGGGTGAAAGATCTGGACTGCAGGCTGGCCAGTTCAGTACCCGGACCCTTCTTCTACGCAGCCATGATGCTGTAATTGATGCAGTATGTGGTTTGGCATTGTCATGTTGGAAAATGCAAGGTCTTCCCTGAAAGAGACGTCGTCTGGATGGGAGCATATGTTGCTCTAGAACCTGGATATGCCTTTCAGCATTGATGGTGTCTTTCCAGAATTGTAAGCTGCCCATGCCACACGCACTAATGCAACCCAATACCATCAGAGATGCAGGCTTCTGAACTGAGCACTGATAACTACTTGGGTCGTCCTTCTCCTCTTTAGTCCGAATGACACGGCGTCCCTGATTTCCATAAAGAACTTCAAGTTTTGATTCGTCTGACCACAGAACAGTTTTCCACTTTGCAACAGTCCATTTTAAATGAGCCTTGGCCTAGAGAAGATGTCTGCGCTTCTGGATCGTGTTTAGATACGGCTTCTTCTTTGAACTATAGAGTTTTAGCTGGGAACGGCGGATGGCACGGTGAATTGTGTTCACAGATAATGTTCTCTGGAAATGCTCCTGATCCCATTTTGTGATTTCCAATACAGAAGCATGCCTGTATGTGATGCAGTGCCGTCTAAGAGCCCGAAGATCACGGGCACCCAGTATGGTTTTCCGGCCTTGACCCTTAGGCACAGAGATTCTTCCAGATTCTCTGAATCTTTTGATGATATTATGCACTGTAGACGATGATATGTTCAAACTCTTTGCAATTTTACACTGTCAAACTCCTTTCTGATATTGCTCCCCTATTTGTCGGCGCAGAATTAGGGGGATTGGTGATCCTCTTCCCATCTTTACTTCTGAGAGCCGCTGCCACTCCAAGATGCTCTTTTTATACCCAGTCATGTTAATGACCTATTGCCAATTGACCTAATGAGTTGCAATTTGGTCCTCCAGCTGTTCCTTTTTTGTACCTTTAACTTTTCCAGCCTCTTATTGCCCCTGTCCCAACTTTTTTGAGATGTGTTGCTGTCATGAAATTTCAAATGAGCCAATATTTGGCATGAAATTTCAAAATGTCTCACTTTCGACATTTGATATGTTGTCTATGTTCTATTGTGAATACAATATCAGTTTTTGAGATTTGTAAATTATTGCATTCCATTTTTATTTACAATTTGTACTTTGTCCCAACTTTTTTGGAATCGGGGTTGTACAGACTTCTCGTGGAGTGGAGAAAAAATGCACTGCTGTGTGTTCCATGTGTCGAAGAACTATTGAGGAGACGATGGGGACAACCTCGAAATACAATCGTCATTTGGCAAGACTCCACCCAGAGAAGGAAGTGACACGCTATGTTCATTGCTCTGTTGATAGCGGGGCTTGCTTGCTGAGTGATGAACTAGCTAGTGTTAACCCTCTCTCATGTTATTTGCCCTGTTGATAGTGGGCGGGGCTTGCTGAGTGACAAACAAGCTTTTTATCTGTAGACTATTCACTATAATGGGGCAGTCCAGCAGTAACATTAGTCCAACACAGTAGCAGAGACGCTTTCACATAAAGGCAGCAACAGCCACCATCATTTTATGCAGCTGGAGTCTTGTTTGCGGACTCGACTTGGATCAATAGTGGACTTGACTTGAAATGTTCTTAAATGACTTGGGCTTGACTTGGACTGGAACACTGGGGACTTGAGGTTTAGTGACTCAACTGCAGCACTGTGTACAACACAATTTATGTGATATCCGACAAGTTTTGCATGAGTTTATATTATTATTATTATTATTATTATTATTATTATTATTATTATTATTATTATTAATGAAACAGGGATTCAGCAAGAGACTGACCACGGGCGATCCGTAACACCCGCATGATCCGAATTATGGTGGGGTTGATAGGAAGGGAAGCATTAATCTCGATCTCCTCCAGAGTGATGCCCATCACAGACAAAAGCACAATAGCCAGGTCCAGTTGATTCCACCTGCAGATAGAGATAGCAAGAGTGAGGAAGAAAAGTGGAAGAGAGAGAGAGAGAGAGATAGGTTCATTCATTTATTCATTAGAGATATGATCCCAGAACTGATGGCTCTGTTGTAATCTTTCCAGATGGGCTGAGCAATTAATAATGAACTCTTCTGCACCACGGAAATGCAACCATTGCGTCTTTCATATTAAATCAAAGAAAAAGAAATAATGTATTTTTTTTTCTTCTGCTGATTGAATAAATACCAAACACCATATTATAAAACTTGTACAGCGTTTGCATAGTGCTATTTTATATTTATTAACTTATGAAATTAATTCTGACTGCATTTAAAATCAGACCTATTCGAGTACTGAAATGAATAAAAGCTGGCCTATAAAATGGAGTTCGCATAATCACCAGTATGTGAAGTTTATTAAAAAAAAGGAAAAGAAAGAAAGAAAAAAAAAACAGTACGCAATTCCTTTAACAAAAATGCACTGAACTCAGCTTCAATGAAATTTAATTTACTTCTTTCCTTGGAGCTACAGCTTAACATGTTGAATGCTTTCTTCTTATTGGCCTATTATGGATTTTGGATACATTGAATTCAGGGTGTTTCATGTAAACCATCTGTACAACGCCTTGCATAAGTATTCACCCCCTATGTACACTGCCGTTCAAAAGTTTGGGGTCACCCAGACAATTTTGTGTTTTCCATGAAAAGTCACACTTTTATTTACCACCATAAGTTGTAAAATGAATAGAAAATATAGTCGAGACATTTTTCTGGCCATTTTGAGCATTTAATCGACCCCACAAATGTGATGCTCCACAAACTCAATCTGCTCAAAGGAAGGTCAGTTTTATAGCTTCTCTAAAGAGCTCAACTGTTTTCAGCTGTGCTAACATGATTGTACAAGGGTTTTCTAATCATCCATTAGCCTTCTGAGGCAATGAGCAAACCCATTGTACCATTAGAACACTGGAGTGAGAGTTGCTGGAAATGGGCCTCTATACACCTATGGAGATATTGCACCAAAAACCAGACATTTGCAGCTAGAATAGTCATTTACCACATTAGCAATGTATAGAGTGCATTTCTGATTAGTTTAAAGTGATCTTCATTGAAAAGAACAGTGCTTTTCTTTCAAAAATAAGGACATTTCAAAGTGACCCCAAACTTTTGAACGGTAGTGTATCTTTCCACCATTTTATACAAATGGTGACTCAACACAAATAGTCCATAATAATAAAACAGGTGGGGAAAAAACATATAGTTTGCCAAATTATTCACAAATCTAAGTTGTGATTGTGATAAGTATACCCCCCCCCCAGCATGAAACCCCTACATTAGCTCTGATGCAACCAGAGAATTTATGCCCTTTCTGTCCAACCCCCATGCATCATATTCACACTTGTAGTACTCGAGTCTGAATCACGCCCTGATTTTAAGGACTCGTGACTTGACTTTGACTTGGACTTGAGCACTGATGTCTCAGACTCGTGTATTAACTACATCCGGACTCGTAAACTAGAGACGAGGACTCAGATTTTTGCTTTATTTTTTTGTAACATGCCATAATAATTTGCCATAAGATATTTATAGTTATATCTACATTAATATTTAGACTAATTTTGTGCAAGAGAATGCACATTCACCTGTTCATACGTCATGTTCAGGAACAAACTAGCATTAATGGCGCTAAAATGCCTGAAGAGAATGCCCCTAGGATTGTCCGCTTTGCTTCTACAGACTTCTCATGCAGTGGGAAAAAATGCACTGCTGTGTGTTCTATATGTAGAACTATCGAGGAGACGACGGGGACAACCTCGAACTTTAATCGTCATTTGGTAAGACCACACCCAGAGAAGGAAGTGACATGCTATGTTCATTGCTCTGTTGATAGCAGGGCTTGCTGACCGATGAGCTAGCTAGTGTTAACCCTCTCATGTTATTTGCCCTGTTGATCGTAGGCGGGGCTTGCTGAACGATAAACAAGCTTTTTACCTGGAGCCAATTAACTAAAATGGGGCAGTCGAGCAGTAACGTTCGTCCAACACGGTAGCAGAGATGCTTTTACATAAAGGCAGCAACAGCCACCGTCAAATGGTGTGGTTGGAGTCTTGTTCTCGGACTCAACTTGAAATGTTCTTCAATGACTTGGACTTGAACACTGGTTACTCGAAACTGGACTCAGACTCGAGGTTTCATGACTTGACTACAATACTGATCGGAGTCAAGCAGCAGTCATGCCTTACAAAGCAAATAATAATAATAATAATAATTAAAAAAAGGTTTAACACCAAAGTAATGTTTTTGCGCCCTTGTCTCTAACTTTACATACAGTACGACGATGATGTCTCTGGCTACGCTCAGTGGAAGACACGGATAAAGTATGAAAAGAAAGGATTGAAGGAAACTAGATGCTGATAGAAGTCATGTAATTAGTTGCAGGGAGTTCATCTGAGTGCAATTATTATTTTTTTTTTATGTACACACTGACATTAACTAATTACACAATCTACTGTCAAAAATGCACGTTGATGCAGCAGTCCCATCTTATCTGATCTTGTAAATCAAGTATAAATTTATCTACACATGCTTCTAATTTCACAAGCTTCTCAGTACGTCAGCTTTTTTTTCCTGTCAATTAATTCAAAGGCAACATGCTCTGAAACCCGCCTGCATTAATAAACATTAAGTCACAAACTGTCGCAATTACTGCATCATTCTGCACAACATCTCGCACATCCAGCAGGCTGAGAAAAGAGAGTGTGTGAGGCAGGGAAGGAAAGGATAGGATAGGATAGGGAAGGAAAGGAGGGGGGGAATAATGAGTGTATTTCATCAATTACGTCTCAGAACTGCATGTGTGCGAGTGTATATGTGTGCACTTGTAGCCTTCGTGTCAGCGTTTCGCACAGAGGACAGCCGTACCTGTCTTTGAAAAAGCGGCGGAAGCCGAAGGCGATGAGCTTGAGCGTGGCCTCAACCACGAAGGTGGAGGTGAAGAAGTAATTACAGTACTTCAGAGCGGTTTCGAGAGACTGAGAAGAGATGGGGGGGGGAGGCATTGAAGGAAAAAAAAGAGACAACAGTGATGTCACCATTTCAAAATGGAAAAGAAGAACATCTTCCATGTAGCTGATATACTACCATACTACTAACTGATCAGTCTGACGTCAACAATTTATACTCGAAATTTATACTCGTCACATGGCAAAAAAGTCACACGGGTGCTGTTCTGACTTTTGGTTGGTCGTAGTGCTCCAGCGACATGGTGACGACGTTGATGCAAATGACGAGGGTGATGAAGAGGTCCAGGTAGTGGCTGGTGCACAACGAGTGGATCATCAAGCGGACGTGGCAATACCCGGCATAGTAGGGCAACTTCTGAGCCTCTGCAGGGACAGATGGAGACAGGCAGAGATCAGTCATAGGGGAAAGGAGTGGGAGGCTTGGGATGAGATTGGCAGACGCCAGAAATTGCAGATTCTGGCAGAGAAGAGCATCAGCACAGTAAACAAAGAAATTGTAACAGAGCAGCACTTTGAAGTGATGCAACAATGTCAAGGGTATTGGTAAAAAATTCATCACCAAGTCCCTAGAGAGGCCACACATTTATTTATTTATTTATTTATTTATTTATTTATTTATTCCTTGTTTTATTTTTACATTTGTGCATACAGTGGATGAAATGCGTACACTGTTCTCGTCTTTTGAGTTCCTGGTTTGATGAAATTGTCTCTCCTATAAAGATACATGGCATTGGGAAATTGCGCAGCCCTGAATTTAGGAGATGAATGGATTTCTTTATCAGATAAGCACAGATACTGCCCCAAAATACGGGCAGAATTTTCTTGACTTGAGAACTCAATAAACACTCGCCGGCCAATTTATTCGGCACATCCATCCACCTGCTGTTTTATGCAGTTCTCTAAATCAACCAATCCCTTGACAGCAGCCCAATGCATAAAATCATGCAAATCAAGAACTTCAGTTCAAGACAGACAGCTATTCAGATTTTTCAAGTGTACAGTGGTGCTTGAAAGTTTGTGAACCCTTTAGAATTTTCGATATTTCTGCATAAATATGACCTAAAACATCATCAGATTTTCACACAAGTCCTAAAAGTAGATAAAGAGAACCCAGTTAAACAAATTAGACAAAAATATTATACTTGGTCATTTATTTATTGAGGAAAATGATCCAATATTACATGTATGTGAGTGGCAAAAGTATATGAACCTCTAGGATTAGCAGTTAATTTGAAGGTGAAATTAGAGTCAGGTGTTTGCAATCAATGGGATGACAATCAGGTGTGAGTGGGCACCCTGTTTTATTTAAAGAACAGGGATCTATCAAAGTCTGATCTTCACAACACATGTTTGTGGAAGTGCATCATGGCACGAACAAAGGAGATTTCTGAGGACCTCAGAAAAAGCGTTGTTGATGCTCATCAGGCTGGAAAAGGTTACAAAACCATCTCTAAAGAGTTTGGACTCCACCAATCCACAGTCAGACAGATTGTGTACAAATGGAGGAAATTCAAGACCGTTGTTACCCTCCCCAGGAGTGGTCGACCAACAAAGATCACTCCAAGAACAAGGCGTGTAATAGTCGGCGAGATCACAAAGGACCCCAGGGTAACTTCTAAGCAACTGAAGGCCTCTCTCACATAATGTTAATGTTCATGAGTCCACCCTCAGGAGAACACTGAACAACAATGGTGTGCATGGCAGGGTTGCAAGGAGAAAGCCACTGCTCTCCAAAAAGAACATTGCTGCTCATCTGCAGTTTGCTAAAGATCACATATGCCCCTTTTCCATCAAAGCAGTTCCAGGGCTGGTTCGGGGCCAGTGCTTAGTTTGGAACTGGGTTTTCTGTTTCCACTGACAAAGAACTGGCTCTGGGGCCAGAAAAAACGGTTCCAGGCTAGCACCAACTCTCTGCTGGGCCAGAGGAAAGAACCACTTATGTCAGCAGGGGGGCGGAGTTGTTAAGACCAACAACAATAACAAGACCGCGAAAGATCACCATTTTTAAGCGACGAGAAACAGCAGCTGTACAAATGCGAAGTCATCCATTATTATTATTATTATTATTGTTGTTGGTGCTGCTGCTGCTGCTTCTTCCGTGTTGTTTTTGCTTCGATATTCGTGCCAAGGTTTATGCAAACGTAGCAACATAACTGACATATAGACCCTTTTCAGTCACGTGACCTTCGTAAACGCGACCACCATTTTGGACATGTAGCGGACTTCGGCTCGAATTGGTTTGAATGCGAGGAAGGCGACAAACGGAGAACATACAAGAAAAAGGAGCGAGATGCAGAAAACACCTTCGCTATCCAGCGACATAGGGCATTTACAGGGCGAGCAGAGGGAGAAATAACAACAGTAACGACACATTAGCAACGCCGTACAGAAATAACGGTTTATGGCACAGACCCTTTCGGTTCTCGCTCATCTAGCTGCTACAATGACTGCTTAGACTGCAACAATAATACCTAACACACATTTAAGTATCCGTCGTAAAGACGTGAAACTCGTCGAGTGACGAGTTTGTTCATTGATAAGCTAACACAATCTAAAAGTAGACATACCATCACACTGCCCTGGCGCTGTGTACAGTTTCCCTTCTATGGTTTGTGCACTCAATATTTGCCATTACTTTCTCCAACCCAGTGTTACAGATTACAGGGAACGGCCTGGATTTAAGAGACAAATACATGTTCCTCTTGTTTTGAACACTTAGCCCATGTTTACATTAGACCGTATCAGCGGATCATCAGATGAACGTTTTTAAAAGCGATTAGCGTGCACACAGCAACACCAATACACGATTCGTCTGCACACAGCAACACCAATACACGGATAAGCTCGGCTCCGCAGGCATCCTGCGCTCCAAATCACTCCGCCCTGAACAGCGAGTGCCCTCTGGAGGGTGCGCACTCCGGCCCTGCGCAGCTCACACAGCACGCGAGTGAAGTGCACGAGCCACGATTCGGGACTGAGCCGCTGTGTGTGTGATCCCAGCGCAGATCACTTACCACTCGCAAGTGGAAGGATGGCAAGCCTAAAGACAATCGTTTTTTTTTTTGTTACATAGTCAAGAGAGGTGTCGGATCACTGGATCCAGTGTAAATAGCTGCCGGAGCCAACACCCGAGGTTCCGGAGCGCGCTCCGGCTTGCTCCCCCTCAAATTAAGCGCTGTTTGTAGGACACTGCCTCTGATCTGTCCTACAGTCTACCAACAGCAAAGGAACACAACGCTAGCTAATGTCGTTAGCTAATAGCTACTACAGAAGAACAAAGAGGTTACAATGGGTTATTTTAGCCTATTTGGTTACACACTCGCTGCCACAGAATGTTAACAGCAATGTAATGCCTTTTCTGGCTAATTTTATTCGTCTTACCTCCAACAAAATGGTCACTACACAAGCGCTGGTATGCCGAGGGCTGCCAATCTGTTAATGGCCGCTATCCATCTTCTTCGTCGGGATCCGATAAAATGATAACCCTTGCCTTGTTTGTTGATGGTTACTACATCCAGGTGCACAACAATATAGTGGCATGATGGAAGTCTTGCTGAAAATAAACACTTTCTTTGTTGCCGTTCCTCAATGTTGGCTGTGGTAAACTACTGGTAGTACATGTCCAAAATGGCGGCCGCGTTTGTCGTGACGTCACGTGAAAAGGGTCCATACAGCGACGTAATGACATACACAGCGACGTAATGACGTGGCTTCCCTTAGCACCGCGAGCTACAGAAAAGCAAACATAGACAAGCCAGAAGGCTATTGGAAAAATGTTTTGTGGATGGATGAGACCAAAATAGAACTTTTTGGTTTAAATGAGAAGCGTTATGTTTGGAGAAAGGAAAACACTGCATTCCAGCATAAGAACCTTATCCCATCTGTGAAACATGGTGGTGGTAGTATCATGGTTTGGGCCTGTTTTGCTGCATCTGGGCCAGGACGGCTTGACGTCATTGATGGAACAATGAATTCTGAATTATACCAGCAAATTCTAAAGGATAATGTCAGGACATCTGTCCATGAACTGAATCTCAAGAGAAGGTGGGTCATGCAGCAAGACAATGACCCTAAGCACACAAGTCGTTCTACCAAAGAATGGTTAAAGAAGAATAAAGTTAATGTTTTGGAATGGCCAAGTCAAAGTCCTGACCTTAATCCAATCGAAATGTTGTGGAAGGACCTGAAGCGAGCAGTTCATGTGAGGAAACCCACCAACATCCCAGAGTTGAAGCTGTTCTGTATGGAGGAACGGGCTAAAATTCCTCCAAGCTGGTGTGCAGGACTGATCAACAGTTACCGCAAACGTTTAGTTGCAGTTATTGCTGCACAAGGGGGTCACACCAGATACTGAAAGCAAAGGTTCACATACTTTTGCCACTCACAGATATGTAATATTGGATCATTTTCCTCAATAAATAAATGACCAAGTATAATATTTTTGTCTCACTTGTTTAACTGGGTTCTCTTTATCTACTTTTAAGACTTGTGTGAAAATCTGATGATGTTTTAGGTCATATTTATGCAGAAATATAGAAAATTCTAAAGGGTTCACAAACTTTCAACAACCACCGTAGGTCATAAAAATAATTTTCCCTGACACCCAATTATTTCTGTTTAGTGGATGAAAGCTACTGAATTCGAATCACAGACTTCCAATTTTATTAGTTTTTTTTTTTTTTTTAAACAGAACAATTAATGAATTTAAGGCCACATGGCCCGAAATTCTCCACTATTTTTTCCTGCTTCACCATGACCCAATTCAAGATACATCACGTGGTGGGCTTTTCCCGTTCGCGCAAGGCATCGTGGGATACAAATTTGAAACAGGAGAGAAAAACAGAGGATGTGAGTGTGCAAATGAAACATGAAAGACTGACTACAGTAACGGAAAGCGGAAGAAAAGACGGTATGTTATATACGAAGGAAAGGAAACGCAGGACCAAACTTATAAATATCGGCAGTTATCGAGCACTTCGGTGTGATCAGCTGTTCGTTTAGCGACATAATGATGGAACTGTCAGTGTACAGTTAAAGGTAAACCTGCGCATGCACACACACACACACACACACACACCGGACTTCCTCTGTCTGCTTGACTGCACAAAGCGAGCGATTTCATGCACATTATTTACTCAGGAATCCCCTGAAATTAAATAACGTCCCAGCCACAGAATGGTCTGATTTTATGCGAGATATTACAGAAATAAACATATATCACAATGACCAAATTTCAGAGGGAACTAAATTACACCAATTTATGAAATTGAAAGGCCGTTTCACTTTAATGTTCATTTCAAACATCAGAATGGAGAAAAAAAAATTGTGATCTCAAAGTGCGACTTTCTTTCACTGTGGCATGGGCGTTGGTTTGAGCCAGATGGACTGGTTTGAGTATTTCAGAAACTGCTGATCTCCTGGGGTTTTCACACACAACTGTCTCTAGAGTTTACACAGAATGGTGTGAAAAACAAACAAAAAAAACACTGAGTGAGTGAGCGACAGTTCTGTGGGTGGAAACAAACGCCTTGTTGATAAGAGAGGTCCGAGATCAGAAAATGGCCAGATTGGTTTGAGCTATATCCAGGAAGGATACAGTAACTCATAGCAACTCTTTACAACCGTGGTGAGCAGAAAAGCATCTCAGCATCTCATCTCATCTCATTATCTGTAGCCGGTTTATCCTGTTCTACAGGGTCGCAGGCAAGCTGGAGCCTATCCCAGCTGACTACGGGCAAAAGGCAGGGTACACCCTGGACAAGTCGCCAGGTCATCACAGGGCTGACACATAGACACAGACAACCATTCACACTCACATTCACACCTACGCTCAATTTAGAGTCACCAGTTAACCTAACCTGCATGTCTTTGGACTGTGGGGGAAACCGGAGCACCCGGAGGAAACCCACGCGGACACGGGGAGAACATGCAAACTCTACACAGAAAGGCCCTCGCCGGCCACGGGGCTCGAACCCGGACCTTCTTGCTGTGAGGCGACAGCTCTAACCACTACACCACCGTGCCGTCCTGGATCTCAGCATGCAACAGGCAACAGAAGACCAAATGTGGTCTTCTGTTGCCTGTTGCATGCTGAGATGCAGTTTAAAAAGGCGAGGGCCTTTCAAAAAAATTGACAATACAACGACTAAGTTTTGTACAGGAGGACCAGCTCTTTCAAATAAAACAATCAAAACTGAAATCCATTGAGAACTGAGGGAGGAGACATGATCTCATCTCATCTCATTATCTCTAGCCGCTTTATCCTTCTACAGGGTCGCAGGCAAGCTGGAGCCTATCCCAGCTGACTACGGGCGAAAGGCGGGGTACACCCTGGACAAGTCGCCAGGTCATCACAGGGCTGACACATAGACACAGACAACCATTCACACTCACACTCGCCGGCCACGGGGCTCGAACCCGGACCTTCTTGCTGTGAGGCGACAGCTCTAACCACTACACCACCGTGCCGTCCTGCATCTCAGCATGCAACAGGCAACAGAAGACCACATTGGGTTCCAGTCCTGCAGCCAAGAACAGGAAGCTTAGAATCAAGAAGTAGTTCCTATTAAAGTGGCCGGTGAGTGTCGATGAAAGTAGTCAACTTTCATTCCAAAGTAAATCTTGGACGCCACTGAAAATCAAAGGTTCATGATGAAGATTAGATTTTTTCACTGAACAAGGCAAATCACAAGGATTTACACGGTTGTTTTTGTCACGACTGCGTTTGCCTCACAGGCAAAAAACGATGCTCCAAATTACAACCTGCTGCCTGAACGACTGAAAAATATCCCCAAATCTTTTTGAGCAACACATTATATTTGCAATGCATGACATTCTCAAATCCTTCTGAATAAAGCGCAGAACAGGAATCACTGCACGGAGCAAAGTGACCGTGAACACGACGACAAGAAACCGTTTATAAATTCACAACCACCAACCCAGCGCAATCTACACACTTTGACAATTTCTAGATTGAAACAGATGCACTGGTCGCTTTCTTACTGTATGGCTCACACTGCCGATTTGGACAGCTAGAACATGAACCTCAAAAAGTGTCAGAAAGGTCAGCGTGAGGAAGGATGTGCAGTCGATAACAAGAAAGAAAATCCATGGTTGAACAAAGCAAGTGAGGAGGCTGGCATGAAAAAAAAAAGGGAGGTGGATGAGGGCAGCACTGGGTTTGGGGTGAGTTTGGCTGATCTAAATTAAGAAATGAGCAGTCAAAGCAGACAGAAGAGAAAGAGAAAGAGAAGGCAGACAGCTGGGGGAGAGACGGTGGAGTAAAAAGAGGATGAGAGGAGACGGGAGGAGACAGGTACGACAGCCAGATAAGGCAGGATAAATAAATGAAGAGTGATATGAGTAATGAAATAAGGTGAAAGCGAGAGACAAGAGTGAGATTATTAAAGAGAATGAAAGATGGAGGAAAAGAAGTGCGAAAGCAAAAAACGAGGGGTGTGATTAATGCTAACTGGTCTCTGCTATGGAAGACAAAGAGACACTTCAGCGTTCTTCTGTCATATCGTTTGACGCAAACGTAATTAAGTTCATGAACATCGAAGGCAATGATCTGATCTAGGAGAATTTTATACCGACAATAAATGTAGCCGAAGCATCACACTGATTAGCCAAGACATGTTTGCTGCTTTAGTTATGCATTGAGGCAGGCTTGTAGTACTCGAGTCCGACTCGTGCCCTAATTTTAAGGACTCGTGACTTGACTTGGACTTGAGCACTGACTCGGACTCGTGCATTAACTGCATTCGGACTCTTAAATTGGAGACGAGGACTTGGATTTTTTCTTAATTTTTTTGTAACATGCCACAATAATTTGGCGTAAAATATTTATATTTACACTACCGTTCAAAAGTTTGGGGTCACTTTGAAATGTCCTTATTTTTGAAAGAAAAGCACTGTTCTTTTCACTTTAAACTAATCAGAAATCCACTCTATACATTGCTAATGTGGTAAATGACTATTCTAGCTGCAAATGTCTGGTTTTTGGTGCAATATCTCCATAGGTGTATAGAGGCCCATTTCCAGCAACTCTCACTCCAGTGTTCTAATGGTACAATGTGTTTGCTCATTGCCTCAGAAGGCTAATGGATGATTAGAAAACCCTTGTACAATCATGTTAGCACAGCTGAAAACAGTTGAGCTCTTTAGAGAAGCTATAAAACTGACCTTCCTTTGAGCAGATTGAGTTTCTGGAGCATCACATTTGTGGGGTCGATTAAATGCTCAAAATGGCCAGAAAAAATGTCTCGACTATATTTTCTATTCATTTTACAACTTATGGTGGTAAATAAAAGTGTGACTTTTCATGGAAAACACAAAATTGTCTGGGTGACCCCAAACTTTTGAACGGTAGTGTATATCTACATTAAATTTAAATTTTAATAATCTAATGTCGGGCAAGAGAATGCACATTCACCTGTTCATACCGTACGTCATGTTCAGGAACAAACTAACATTAATGGCGCTAAAATGCCTGGAGAGAACGCTCCTAGGATTGTCCGCTTTGCTTCTAAAGACTTCTCGTGCAGTGGGAAAAAAAATGTACTGCTATGTGTTCCATATGCAGAAGAACTATCGAGGAGACGACGGGGACAACCTCGAACTTCAATCATCATTTGGCAAGGCTACACCCAAAAAAGGAAGTGACACACTATGATCATTGCCCTGTTGATAGTGGGTGGGGCTTGCTTGCTGAGCGATGAACTCACTAGTGTTAACCCTCTCTCATGCTATTTGCCCTGTTGATAGTGGGCGGGACTTGCTGAGCGATGAACAAACTTTTTATCTGTCGCCTATTAACTAAGGCTACATCCACACGACAACGGTAACGAGATGTTATTTAAAAAAATATCGCGGCCACATGGGCAATGGATCAGTAAAATATCAGGTACATATGGCAACGCAATGCTTGCTGAAAACGATGCAATACACATGCCACACCTCTAGGGGTGCTGTAAGACGGTCCCTTCGGAGACACCAGAACAATAGAAGAAGTAAGGACGCATGTGCATAAACTATTATGCGCAAGACTTCATATTAGCCACAAAGTCAGAAAAATCTGTTCGTAAAATTACATTATAATGACCAAATACAATGAAAAGTATTTTTCCAGTCTCACCTGAGAAAGGTAATCCCATGTGATCTCGTTTGGATGGTAAACCTGTTGGTACAGTTAAACGCAGCACATGAATGAGGCATCTTTATTCTCCGCTTTGACCTATCCAAAATGGCGGTGAGAATGACATGATTCTACGCGGAAGGCGGCGTCTTTAATGGTCCGGAATAAATTGAATGATACACGTTGATGGATTAATTTGTTGTTTCTCACCTGTGAAAGGTAATCCCATATGATCTCGTTTGGACGGCAAACCTGTTGGTACAGTTAAACGCAGCTAATCTTTATTCTCCGCTTTGACCTCTCCAATATGGCGGCGAGGATGACGTATGATTCTACGCGGAAGGCGGCGTCTTTAATGGTCCAGAATAAATTGAATGCTACACGTTGATGGATTAATTTGTTCTTCTACGCCCTTTTTGAGGAATGTATTGTAGGACTTAAACCAACATCTGAAGAGGTGAGATCGCTCTTTTTTTTCCCCTATTTTTGCTGGCGGGATTGACTCTGCCCTAAGGGCTATTCTCTCTCTCTCTCTCTCTCTCTCTCTCTCTCTCTCACTTTGCACCATTACACAATAAATATTCACAGTGAAAATATTTTGTAAGCACGTTTCATGAACCAAGTTATAGGATTTGTTGACAACTCGCATCGAGTTCGTTACACTTCTACCCGGCGTGAAGCACATGTGGTTGTGACGTCATCGTAAACAAATCCGTTCTACTCATCCAGACGACTTCGCAACGGCGCCGTTCCCAGATCTTTCCACTCTGGAACCCGTTCTCAAAAGATTTCGTTTTGGGGCACCCAAAACGCCGGTGCTGTGTGGACGCCAGGCCGAAACGATAAACAATTTTATCGGATTCACCTGAATCCGTTGCCGTGTGGACAGGGCCTAAAATGGGGCAGTTGAGCAGTAACATTAGTCCAACACAGTAGCAAAGACGGTTTCACATCAAGGCAGCAACAGCCACCATCAAATGGTGCAGTTGGAGTCTTGCTCTCAGACTTGACTTGTTGAGGTTTTGGCTGAAGATGTACTGTGATTTAGAAAGATGAACAAAATTTTACTGTGGTTTTTCAGTCGCAGCAATGTTAGTTAGCTGGCCAGCTTTGCTAACATTAGCATAGTGGTTCATGCTTATCATACCACAGCAATATGACTTCTCAAATCAAATCTAATTAATGGTAATTAAATGTTAATGGTTGCTCAATTTTCTATTCCAGCAGCAGGTTTATATTAGTGTGTTCATTCGTTTCTACTGAAACGTCTCATTCACACGGACTTCTCATTCCATATAAAGATTAAAACAGAACATATTCGTTAATAAAGAACTAGAATGTCAAGGATGTACAAGTAGTAGCTCATCTTTCCTGCCATCAAAACAACCATGATTACCAAAACATCAAACAGAACTGAAACGTGACAATGTGAGAGAGGACCAACCTCCATGACAAATTATTTCCAACAGGAAACTCAGCAAAGGACTACATTTTGTTCCCCACGGGAAGATTTGGTCAGTTGACCAAATTACTAATTTGTTCACAAAAAAAATTGACAACAACTAAGTTTTGTACAGGAGGACCAGCTCTTTCAAATAAAACAATCAAAACTGAAATCCATTGAGAACTGAGGGAGGAGACATGATTTAACTGAAAATAATCAAAGTTGTAAACAACTTTACAACGACCAAGTTTTGTTCCTGGAGGGAAGCTCTACCCAAAACATTGATCAGAACTGGAATTGGATGAGAAATGAGAAAGGACATAAAATTCTAGTGAGAGGCCTGGAAAATTTGTTCATTTGGCCCAATTACTAACTCGTTAGCAAAAAAATTGACAAAACAACAACCAAGTTTTGTGCAGACTGACGAGTTCTTTCAAACAAAACAATTGGAACAGAAATCCATGGAGAATTGACGGAGGAGATACGATTTAACTGGACGACGGATGGATGGACGACAGATGCCACACCATGGCAATAGCACATCGGCCTTATGGCCAGATGAGGTAAAGACAATCTGATCTTTGATATGGTGAAGAGAATTGGCTTGCACCAGGGCTCAGCTCTAAGACCTTTCTTGTTTGCAATGACAGTGGACAGGTTGACAGATGGCATCAGACAAGAGGCCCCATGGACAATGATGTTTGCAGATGATATTGTGATCTGTAATGAGAACAGGGAGCAAGTGGAAGAAAACTTAGAGACATGGAGATGACATACTCGAGAGAAAGGGAATGAAATTCAGTTGGACCAAGATGGAGGACATGTGCATTAATGAGGGGGAGGGCGGTGGAATGGGACAGCTACAAGGAATAGACATGGTCAAAGCAGGGGGGTTCAAATATCTGGGGTCAACTGGACAAAGTAATGGTGATGCGGAAGAGAAGTGAAGAAGAGAGTGCAAGAAGGTTGGAATGAATGGAGGAGAGTGTCAGGAGTGATTTGTGACAGAGGAGTGAAAGGGAACATGTACAAGACTGCAGTAAGAGCAGCAATGTTGTATGGTTTGGAGACAGTGGAACTGACAAAAAGACAGGAGGCTGAACTGGAGGTAGCAGAGCTGAAGATGCTGAGATTCATTAGGAGTGACAAAGTTGGACAGAATTAGAAATGAGACATGTAGGATGGTCTGTCCTCCGTATCTTTTTCTGTAGCACCAACCATCCTCATGTCCTCCACCACCACATCCATAAATCTCATCTTTGCTCTTCCTCTTTTCCTTCTACCTGGCAACTCCTCCATCTCCAGCATTCTTTTCCCAATATACCCTGGATCACTCCTCTGTATGTGTCCAAACCATCTCAATCTCACCTCTCTCACTTTGTCTCCAAGCCATCCTACATGTGCTATCCCTCTAATATTCTCATTCCTCATCTTGTCCAACTTTGTCACTCCCAATAAGAAATCCAGCCACTGAGGTGCACAAGCCAGTGCATTCTTAGTGTTGGTCCCAAGCCTGGATAAATGGGGAGGGTTGGGTCAGGAAGGTCATCCGGTGTAAAACTCATGCCAAATCAACTATGCAGATGATTATGAGGACTTTCATATTATCAGCATCAAAATCAAATCACTTGAATCAAAGATAATACTAAAGCTGTCCACCAACTTTCATCCAAATCTATTTAAACACTTTTTGAGTTATGTTGGGAACAGACAAAAAAAAAACAATCCTGGATCAAATCCATTGTTTCTTGGCCCATGGCTCACCTTTCCACCAAATTTCATCCGAATTCATTCTCTACTTTTTGAGTTACACTGGGAAGAGACAAAAAAAAATCCTGGTTCTAATCAATTGTTCTTTGGCCCACAGCTCACCTTTCCTCCGAATTTAATCCAAATCCATTCACTACTTTTTGAGTTACTGATATGTTGGGAACAGACAAACAAACCAACAAATAAATGAAGGTGAAAACATAACCTCGTTCAACAAATTTGGTGGAGGTAAAAACTTTTGTAATCAAAATATTAAATAGATTTTGGCCTACTGTTTTGATTGCAGATTCAGACTGCACAATTTACCATGAATAATATATTTATTAGGCAGCATGGTGGTGTACTGATTAGCACTGTCACCTCACAGCAAGAAGGTTCTGGGTTCAAGCCCAGTGGCTGCCGGGGGCCTTTCTGTGTGGAGTTTGCATGTTCTCCCCATGTCTGCGTGGGTTTCCTCCAGGTACTCCGGTTTCCCCCACAGTCCAAAGACATGCAGGTTAGGCTAATTGGTGACTCTAAATTGACCGTAGGTGTGAATGTGAGTGTGAATGGTTGTTTGTCTTCATGTGTCAGCCCTGCGATGATCTGGCAACTTATCCAGGCTGCCTCTCACCATAGTCAGCTGGGATAGCCTCCAGCTTGCCCGCGACCCTGCACAGGATAAGCGGTTATGGATAATGGATGGATTATATTTATTAGTATTTTGTATTTTGGGAAACCAATCATGCTTTGGGGGAAACAAGCTCTCTATCATTCAATTTATAACTGAGCTGCAAATTTTGCCTTTAAACCTTCAATGTGATATTTAACTCCTTGTATTGTGGAGTTTGTATTGTATTTTGGGCTGTTGGCACTTCAAACAAAAACATGTGCACTTGTATTCTTTGCATTTGGGACAATGCCGTTAAAATATCAATATGAAATCTAAACACACACACACACAAAAAAAAAACCCTGAGAATATCCATCCATCCATTTTCTGCCGCTTATCCAGGTCCGGGTCGTAGGGGTAGCAGCCTAAGCAGAGCAGCCCAGACTTCCCTATCCCTGGCCACCTCCACCAGCTCTTCCAGGGGAATACCAAGGTGTTCCCAGGCCAGCCGAGATATGTAATCTCTCCAGCGTATCCTGGGTCTGCCCCAGGGTCTCTTCCCGGTGGGGCATGCCCAGAGAACCTCCCCTGGGAGGCATCCAGGGGTCATCCTAACAAGGTGCCTGAACCACCTCAACTGACTCCTTTCGATGTGGAGGAGCATCAGTTCTACTATGAGTCTCTCCTGAATGACCAAGCTTCTCACCCTGTCTCTAAGGGAGAGCCCAGCCACCCTGCGGAGAAAACTCATTTCGATCGCTTGTATCCGCAATCTCATTCTTTCGGTCACTACCCACAGCTTGTGACCATAGGTGAGGGTGGGAATGTAGATGAACCAGTAAATTGAGAGCTTTTGGTTCAGCTTTCTCTTTATCACAACACACCGGTTTAGTATCCGCATCACTGCTGACGCTGCCCTGATCCATCTGTCCAACTCCTACTCCCTCCTACCCCCTACCCTCACCCGTGAACAAGACCCCAAGATACTTAAACTCCTCCACTTGAGGTAGCAGCTCCCCCCGACCCCAAGTAGGCATTCCACCTGTTTCCGTCTGAGCGCCATGGCCATGGAGGTACTTCACCTCCAGCCGCTTCACACTCGGTTTCAAATCGTCCCGGCGCATGCCGTAGGTCACAGATCGATGAAGCCAAATATGCCCCGAGAATATAAGTTCTGTCAGTCAGCTGGTTGTTTTTCCTCCTAAAATTCAATCTGTCAATGAAAATATCGCTGTGCTCCTCTGCATTCTTAAAGGGAACGAGTGGAAATGATTTCATACAATGTGCTGATGTTATGCTTTGTTTTTCAGCACACGCTATAATAATGCCAACAGAACCCTCTGTCTTTACATGCCCTCCTTCACTTACTCCGTCTCTTCTTCTCCATTCTCCTGAGCCTCTTCTCCTCCCTCCTTTTGGCTTCTTCGACCTCCTGGTGCTGCCGGCACTTGTGAAAGTTCTCCACCACCACGCCGACGAACATGTTCAGCACAAAGAAACTGACAATGAGGAGGAACGAGATGAAGTACAGCAGCATCCACGGGTTGTTGTTGGTCACCGGCTGGGAGACAGACAAGATCGAGAAAAAAAGAATAGCATTTGTTTTTAAATAGACATTTAAAATGAAATGAAGTCAGATTCATTGATGAAAAGTTTGTTGAATCAGATTTGATCTTAAATCCCACGACTTTTTTTTTGTGTGTTAAAAGTGATCAATGACGCATAATTATAAAACCTGAAATTATTTAAAAAAAAAAAAGTCTTATACACTACCGTTCAAAAGTTTGGGGTCACCCAGACAATTTTGTGTTTTCCATGAAAAGTCACACTTTTATTTCCCACCATAAGTTGTAAAATGAATAGAAAATATAGTCAAGACATTTTTCTGGCCATTTTGAGCATTTAATCGACCCCACAAATGTGATGCTCCAGAAACTCAATCTGCTCAAAGGAAGGTCAGTTTTATAGCTTCTCTAAAGAGCTCAACTGTTTTCAGCTGTGCTAACATGATTGTACAAGGGTTTTCTAATCCTCCATTAGCCTTCTGAGGCAATGAGCAAACACATTGTACCATTAGAACACTGGAGTGAGAGTTGCTGGAAATGGGCCTCTATACACCTATGGAGATATTGCACCAAAAACCAGACATTTGCAGCTAGAATAGTCATTTACCACATTAGCAATGTATAGAGTGGATTTCTGATTAGTTTAAAGTGATCTTCATTGAAAAGAACAGTGCTTTTCTTTCAAAAATAAGGACATTTCAAAGTGACCCCAAACTTTTGAACAGTAGTGTACGGGGCGGCACGGTGGTGTAGTGGTTAGCGCTGTCGCCTCACAGCAAGAAGGTCCGGGTTCGAGCCCCGTGGCTGGCGAGGGCCTTTCTGTGCGGAGTTTGCATGTTCTCCCCGTGTCCGCGTGGGTTTCCTCTGGGTGCTCCGGTTTCCCCCACAGTCCAAAGACATGCAGGTTAGGTTAACTGGTGACGCTAAATTGACCGTAGGTGTGAATGTGAGTGTGAATGGTTGTCTGTGTCTATGTGTCAGCCCTGTGATGACCTGGCCACTTGTCCAGGGTGTACCCCGCCTTTTGCCCGTAGTCAGCTGGGATAGGCTCCAGCTTGCCTGCGACCCTGTAGAACAGGATAAAGCGGCTAGAGATAATGAGATGAGTATTATTTTTTGTTTTAGTATTTGTTTAAACTTGTACCAGGATGCCACATATGTCAATGAATTATCAACAACAACACTTTAACTCAAACAGGTTAATTACTTTTATAAAAATGAATGTTGAATGACATACTAAGTACATCACATCAACAGTAAAACTACTTTAGTCGTCAGCTACTTTAGTCAACTCTTTAATTTACTGCACATGTGTGCTTGAGTTTGGGAGTTGGTTCGGAGTGAAAGGAAAGAAAAAAAGTGTTGCTTGTTTAAACACTGGGAAAAAATATATCATTAATGATTAAATAAGGAGCTTGTAGTTATGATTCGTGTCTCACAGAGTCAGAAATGTTGTTATCTAATCCCTCACCAAGCACATAACACACTGTTATATGAAGTATATATTTTAAAATCCAGTTTCTTTGTTCAGGTCAGCATGGTGGTGTCGTGGTTAACATTGTCACCTCACAGCAGCAAGGTTCTGGGTTCGAGCACTTTTGTTCAGTTTAAGGCGGTAAATACTTTCAGTAAGATAATTCCAAGTCATACGATTAATTAAATTTATAATTAGTAAATATATATATATATATATATATATATATATATATATATATATATATATATATATGCACAAGAAATAGGCTGAAATATGTGATGAAAATTTTATGCTAATTTTTAGAATTTTAGAAAATATTTTCTACATTGGATGTGTGTGTGTGCGCATGTGATATGCAATTCTCTCTCCTACCTGTTGGTCTATTCCCACTGCGTCGAGTCCATGGTACATTATATTAACCCAGCCATCTTTCGAGGCCAAAACAAACAGAGACATCAGAGCCTGGGGAACGACACAGACCAGCAAAAAGATAATGGTTATTTACACACAAACTCTGAAATCCAAACTTGTGCAGGGTTTTTATAGTTATTGAAAACAAACACAAAGAAATTAACTCACAAACAAGCAAATAAAACAAGAAGACAGAGTCATCTATATCCCCCGCCCTATATACCAAATATATACCAAATTTCAAGATATTATTTGTCACATTTTTCAAGTTGTGCTGCAGGAAACCAACCCTACCTCTTTACACTGACCTCAGCAGCCCATGGCATAAACCCACCAGACCTTTGGTCCAGCTGAGCTAAAAATTTTAATTTCTCGTATTTCTTAGTATCAAAAGGCACATATACATTACTTAATCAACACATATACCAACTTTCAAGACCGTACCACTCATAGTTTTCAAGTTCTGCTCCAGAAACAAAACCTACCGCTGAGAGACTAGGTGTGAAATTGTTTCCATGGAAACGTGAAAAATTAAAATTTCTCAAATTTCTTAGTATGAAAAAGCACATCTACATCACCTTGTTAACATGTATACCAAGTTTCAAATCCGTATCATGAATAGTTTTGGATATATGCTCCGGAAACGAACATTGCTCTTCGAAACTAAGCCAAAATCAATTTTTTTCTGTAAAAATTTGAAAAAATACTTTTCTTTTTTCAAAAAATCCAAAACAGAAAAAGGCACCAGTTCACATGTTGCTTGATATGTATACAAAGTTTCATGAAGATAGCTTCAGTAGTTTTAAAGATATGGCCCGGACACGAAAATGTGACCGGACAGACGGACAGACGGATGGAACCCATTTCTATATCCCCCACCAAACTTTGTTTGGGCGGGGGATAACTACTCAAACAAACAAACAAAAAAAGCAAATAAAACTGGTTTTTGTTGTTATTTATTGCAAATAAATGTTCTTATTTATTGCATAAATATTCTTATTTATTACATAAACAGCAAACAAAAAAGCAAAAAATATCAATACTACCCCAAAAATAACATAATTAATAAAGAGTATTTTGAAATAAGTAATAAAATTAACTAACTAACGAACTAATTCAAATAAATTCAAACAAAGCAAAAAAGGACCAGTAAAACAAACAACAAAACAATAAAAATGAAAACAAACAAAACTGCATTCCTTATTTTCTACTAGTGGTGCAGACAACAAACTACACATTGCGGAAAAACTAAAAGGAAACACAAAAGATAAAAGCAACAAATGAAAAAGGTGCAAACAAACAAACAAAAACAAAAATTCCAATCATAAAAAATCTGAACATTCAAACAAAAATACAGTCTTGGTTTATAATGATATCGCAAAATGGTGGTGCTGAATACAAATAAAACATCACACTAAAAACAAAAACTAAACTAAATGTTCAGGAACTGTTTGATCCTGAAGCCAAAATCTTGATGTGAGGCGGGAATACACCCTGGATTTGATGCCTGTCCATCGGACGGCACCGTACACACACTCGTTCATGCTTTAGTGTAGCCAAGGCACTTTCAGAAAGTTTTTTGGGAACACAAAGGAAACCCACAAAGATAAAATATTATTTTTTAAAAAAATGTCTATACCTGCCCCAGGTTGTCAAAATTATACTTGTGATGAACCCATTTGTATTGAGCCAACAGACAGTCAGACTTATTGGTGATATTCTTGACATCCAGGCCAACACAATAATAGAACTTCCCTTTGAAGAGCTGAAACACACACACACACACACACACACACACACACACACACACACACACACACACACACACTTGTATTAGTCAATGTTTCATTAAGGCCTCAGATGTAATTCTGAGCTCAAGATAGGAAAAATAACCCAAGGCTCTAAAGAGTACAGTATGAACAAGGTCTTGGAGATGAGCTTTCAGGATTCATTACAGAACCGAGAGATCCAGTACAGTGAGGAAGGGGAGGGTGAAACAGCACAAGAGACGGAGCGATCAGTATAAACACTCTGATGGGTTTTGACACCAAGCAGGGAGAGTGAGTACAGAGATGATTAAATAGCAGATGAGGCTCGAGTGAGGGTGTTTTTTTTGGCAGGGTTGAACTAATAGAAATAAACTGGTTCCAACCTGTACCCCGAGGATGCCAAAGATGATGAAGAACGCACAGCAAATGAGGACAATGTTTCCTATGGGCTTGAGAGACGTGATGAGAGTCTCGACCACCAGCTTCAGTCCAGGAGCCCGGCTGATCACCCTGTATGCGTAACGTTACACAGAAATGCTGTTGAATGCAAATCTGATTGGTCCAGGTGTAATTCAAAGCAGCAATCTTTTCTTATATGAGTGATTCCACGCTTATGGGTACTGAAATGGGGACATGAACTTATTTTTAAAAATTCACCTAAAACCATTTCTTTTTTTACCATCAGGTCACAAAACATGTAATCTTTAATGAATGATATGTTAAAAGATAACTTTAATTTTCTGAGATGTAATAAAAACATATTTATATGCCAAAGTCAGAACGTAACAGAAGTGTTGTGGACATATATATTCTCAATTTTAACAATGTAGAATTACTTTTTGAAACATAGGAAGGTGATGTTTTAGCAAATATAATTAATAAACATGTGTAGTAGAATAAACATACACATTCTTTCAATAAGATTAACATGGTATATAGCTAGATTGTAATTAATTTGTAACAGACGCGAGATGGACAATCGTAACATAAGTAATGTAACAGACATCATTTTGGAACTCATAGGTTTGACTTTGGCATATAAATATGTTTTTATTACATCTCAGAAAATTAAAGTTATCTTTTAACATATCATTCATTAAAGATTACATGTTTTGTGACCTGATGGTAAAAAAAGAAATGGTTTTAGGTGAATTTTTAAAAATAAGTTCATGTCCCCATTTCAGTACCCATAAGCGTGGAATCACTCATATCTACAACTCATTCACAGGGACTTGTCATTATAAAACACTCCACAGAAGACCAATAACAAACAAATCCAAAAACATGAACAAATATGAACATTTTTGGAAGGAGTCTGGAGTGTCAGTGGTTTCGAAGAGTAGGTTTTCCGCCATGGGAAAGTCTTCAGGAGAGAGGACTTTCCACTTCCTCGGTTCTCGATCGGTAACAGGACAAGCTGCATGCAGGGTCGTAGCCAGCATTTTAAAATCACCGAAGTCCGTGATGCGCAAAGCGCATGCCGAAAATTTTTTGACATATTTAAATGAGAGGGGTGAACTAAACGTCACACAAGAGATCTATTCCTGAAATTACTTTTAACGGTGTTTGAACTGAATATCATCAGTTTTGAAAAAAAAAAAATCATGTATGTAGCAAGAGTAAGAATAATTTAAGCTTGTTTAATGGTTTGATCTGGCCCAAGCAATGAGGACAAAACTGCGCTGCTTCAAAAATGTAAATTTAACAGCTTCATGAAAGTGCGCTGATGGTTACCATGAAAAAAAGTGTCTACTGCACTGCGTTCCTCCCCCGAGTCGCGCGCTCATTCGTTTTTGTGTTCTTGGTCTCAGAGCCGTGCACACGAAACAGAAACAGAAGACAGAATCAACGTTTAACGTAATTAACAATGCACTTTTTACGGAGATGTTTTAATGTTATTCTTTATTTTTTTTATCCAGTTGAATATTTAGCGTACAAATGTATTTTCAGCTCTTAAAAATGACCGAGGTCCGGCCCTCGGTGGCCTTATAGCTGGCTACGGCCATGGCTGCATGTTTTTTTTTTTTTTTTTTTCCCTGTTTGTCTTATTAGCATAAAAACAGTGAAAGTAAATAGTGAGGGAACAACTATTTACCTCTGACAACTTTGTTGGAAGAGGTTATGTTTTTGCCTTGGTTTGTTTGTTACCTCTTTTCAACGTAACTCAAAAAAGTAGTGAACGGATTTTGATGAAATTTGGAGGAAATGTGGGCTATGGACCAAGGAACAGTTGCTTAGATTTTGATGCAAATTCAAATACGTATGTGTATCCAGGATCCGGATATGTATGTGGATCCAGGATTTTTTTTGTCTGTTCCAAACGTAACTCAAAAAGTAGTGAACAGATTTGGATGAAATTTGGTGTACAGCTTTAGTATTATCCTAGGTTCAAGTGATTTGATTTTGATGTTAATAATATGTGGCTTGACAGAGATATGCACTCTACCAAGTGCCCTTCCAGTTACCTGAAGCTTTCTGATGACCACCTTTTTTTGCAGCTGTCAGATTAAGCAGCTGAACATATTTGATATGTTGTGAGCTTACTATTACAGTATTTGACTTCACCTGTAGGCTACGTGCTACAGCTACAACAGCGTAACAAGCCCAAATTAAAGCACAATTCATTCATCTTTCAGCATTATCTTTCTTTCATCAGGGTTACTTCAAGTTTGTGCAATGTAGCATAGCAAAAACTAGCCAAATGCTCGGGCCAAGTAGCCTATGTATTGGTGGCAGGTGTGTGTATACATACACACACACACACAGAGCAGGTGCAGGCTGGAGCAGAAGCTTCACATTAAAATGTTTCATCTGAGTGGACAGGCATGAATTTGCTCCAGAAAGCTAACAGCTGCCTCAAATAATACACTTCAAAAAAAAAAAAAGTCAAAACGTTTCAAATGTAGATTAAAAAGCATCGATTTATTACTTCATGATATGTTAAGAGAAGCATTTAGCATGGATTATTGAGTCAGTTCATAAAAAAGACACCTTATTAGCTGTCTTATGTTTGTTATGATGCTAGTTAAGTTATGCGACTGGAGCTAGCGCCACTAGCCATGAACCTAGCCTAGCCTAATGAAGGTCATCTTTTCCATGCTAGCTAAACTAAATGCTAACTAAATGCTGCTTTACATAAAAAAGACAGGGAAAAAAAATTTAATTGGAGGTAGGGATGTTAACCGATGACCGTTTGACCGATGGTTGACCAAATCAACGTCAACCGGTTAATTTTTTTTTGGTTGTCGGTTAAAAAAAAAAATCAATCGTTTTGAAGCTGCCGATTTTGGAGCGGAGAACCTGGAATTCTGTTTTGTAAACGCTTGGGGCATGCCATGTGGTGTAAGGACGACAGCTGACAAATCAGAAACACCCATTCAGTCATGTCCCGCCCTCCCACGCCAGTTGAAGACAGCTGCCACTCGGCGAAAGAAAAGTCTCAGTGTTGGATTACTATGATGTTAACCAGGTACGTAACATCAAGGAAATTCTTGACTATCAAAGAACCAAGAACACGGCGCATGAATGAAGTCGATGGTTGATTAGTCTGGTGAATATTAATGTCAACATAATAATAATACACAAGATCTGAACTAAAACCTGGTTACTCACTGATGTTACTTCGCATCAGACAGTTGCTATATTAGCTTAGCGGCTAATCAGCTCAGCTCCAGCTATCCCATTCCCAATGGCTGTGCACAATTAGCAGCCATGTAACCAGGCCCGCCGACAGGGCAGGGACAAACGGGTATGTTGTCCCGGGCCCAGGAATGGGGAGGGCCCAGAACTGGGCTCTCATGAAGTTGCGATTAAATTATTTTATTTCATTTCAAAATGTGTTGATTTGGGGGAGAAATGTGCTATATTTGCATTCAATAAATGATTTCTAGATCTTTTGCCTTTATTGTCTTTGAAAAAGGCGTCAAGAACCCCCTACCACCCCTAATGCAAAAATGGTTTGGTCTGACTCTTTGATTAAGGGGAAAAAAACGACATCGTTCGATCATAGCGCTTCGACAATCAGCGTGCGTGCCATTTGCCAACATGCACAAGTCAGGAGCAAAGAAAATAAAAGAGAGGAAGAAACCAAGAGACTCAGGGCCTCACTGCATAAATATTTTAAAAAAGTTTCGGATGATGCAGCAGGTACTAGCAAAGGCAGTGGGGCAGCTGAGCCAGGTAAGACACAGCCAACTTTTTCCAGCCCCGTAAAGTAACCCCAACCAAGGCACGCGCGGCACACAATTCATGTTACAAACGAGGGGAGAGCAAGTCACACTGAACACCATATCAAACGCACAGGGCATTGAATCATTTCATAACCACAACGGCTTAATAACATTGTGTTTCATATATCTGATTGAAGCTAAGAATATTCACATTAGCCCGCAATCATATCCCGCCGTTTCTCGAGCGGTGTGTTCTTCTCTGCTTTTCACACTGGACAGTACGCACGCACAGTATACTATGTTCGCCCCCAGCCCTGCCCGAAATCCCCCGTCCATCGCTGCTCCTTCAAGAGCACCCCAATCGCGTGATTATAGTAGACTATCCATGAGTTTAGGAAGGCATTGCGGGGGCTGTCGCATGCAGGCTTGGGGCGTAACGGAATACATTTAATGGCGTTCGGTTAAAGGATACAAAATAACAGTAACCGCTTATTCCGTTACAGTACGGGGGGAAAGATTCAGTGAAATTGGGGATTACTTCACAGGATCACAATGTGTGTGAGGTTGCTGGTTTTGGGCTTTTTTTTTTTGTTAAAATGTTAAAACTGTAAAAATGTTGAAATGCTAAAATGAAATGGTTGTTGACCGGTTGAATGGTTTTTGAATACCTGTCATTTAAGGGTTGGAGTGAGTAGAGACTGGGATAAGAGAGGGGTGTGTGTGTGTGGGTTGGCCTGGGGGGCCCATTCAGAGCATTTTGTCCCGGGCCCAGCCAAAGCTGTCAGCGGCCCTGCATGTAACCGTAATATCAGTAGCTGGAAGACAATTGCAGTATGAGGTCTCTGTGTCTCACTTCGAAGAAAAGTGCCTAGTCCGTAGCAGTATGCAATATCAACACACAGCCTACTGCAGTTAACTGTAAACACCAGGGGCCGTATCGCTAAAACGTCCTATCTTCAATGAAAAGTTAAGATGGGACAAGTGTATGATAGGATTGTTTTCAATAGGCTACTCAATGCAAGCACCGGTAGTGACTGAACTAAAGCTTGCCGCTTGGAAAATGACGGCAATTTATTGAGAACATGTTCACACTGATATTTTTAATGCCGAGTTGCAACTTAACAAAAGTGCTGACACGGCCGCAGACACAGACCTGGGTGGAGAAGGACAATGAGGAGGGGTCGAGGGGGGATTTCACGCTTATCACGATGTCTCGAAGCTGGAGCCATTTGTCCTCCGCTCCAATACAGTGGTGCTTGACAGTTTGTGAACCCTTTAGAATTTTCTACATTTCTGCCTAAATATGACCTAAAACATCATCAGATTTTCACACAAGTCCTAAAAGTAGATAAAGAGAACCCAGTTAAACAAATGAGACAAAAATATTATACTTGGTCATTTATTTATTGAGGGAAATGATCCAATATTACATATCTGTGAGTGGCAAAAGTATATGAACCTTTGCTTTCAGTATCTGGTGTGACCCCCTTGTGCAGCAATAACTACAACTAAACATTTCTGGTAACTGTTGATCAGTCCTGCACACCGGCTTGGGGGAATTTTAGCCCATTCCTCTGTACAGAACAGCTTCAACTCTGGGATGTTGGTGGGTTTCCTCACATGAACTGCTCGCTTCAGGTCCTTCCACAACATTTCGATTGGATTAAGGTCAGGACTTTGACTTGGCCATTCCAAAACATTAACTTTATTCTTCTTTAACCATTCTTTGGTAGAATGACTTGTGGGCTTAGGATCGTTGTTTTGCTGCATGACCCACCTTCTCTTGAGATTCAGTTCATGGACAGATGTCCTGACATTTTCCTTTAGAATTCGCTGGTATAATTCAGAATTCATTGTTCCATCAATGATGGCAAGCCATCCTGGCCCAGATACAGCAAAAGAGGCCCAAACCATGATACTACCACCACCGTGTTTCACAGATGGGATAAGGTTCTTATGCTGAAATACAGTGTTCTCCTTTCTCCAAACATAATGCTTCTCATTTAAACCAAAAAGTTCTGTTTTGGTCTCATCTGTCTACAAAACATTTTTCCAATAGACTTCTGGCTTGTCTACATGATCTTTAGCAAACTGCAGATGAGCAGCAATGTTCTTTTTGGAGAGCAGTGGCTTTCTCCTTGCAACCCTGCCATGCACACCATTGTTGTTCAGTGTTCTCCTGATGGTGGACTCATGAACGTTAACATTAGCCAATGTGAGAGAGGCCTTCAGTTGCTTAGAAGTTACCCTGGGGTCCTTTGTGACTTTGACGACTATTACACACCTTACTCTTGGAGTGATCTTTGTTGGTCGACCACTCCTGGGGAGGGTAACAATGGTCTTGAATTTCCTCCATTTGTACACAATCTGTCTGACTGTGGATTGGTGGAGTCCAAACTCTTTGGAGATGGTTTTGTAACCTTTTCCAGCCTGATGAGCATCAATAACGCTTTTTCTGAAGTCCTCAGAAATCTCCTTCGTTCGTGCCATGATGCACTTCCACAAACATGTGTTGTGAAGATTAGACTTTGATAGATCCCTGTCCTTTAAATAAAACAGGGTGCCCACTCACACCTGATTGTCGTCCCACTGATTGAAAACACCTGACTCTAATTTCACCTTCAAATGAACTGCTAATCCTAGAGGCTCACATACTTTTGCCACTCACAGATATGTAATATTGGATCATTTTCCTCAATAAATAAATGACCAAGAATAATATTTTTGTCTGATTTGTTTAACTGGGTTCTCTTTATCTACCTTTAGGACTTGTGTGAAAATTTGATGATGTTTTAGGTCATATTTATGCAGAAATATAGAAAATTCTAAAGGGTTCACAAACTTTCAAGCACCACTGTACAAACCCCTCGACATCAGTGCCACGTTTGACTAAATGTTTCGCGCTGTAGAAAAGGTAATGTGAGTGGAGGGCAGCGACTGGGACTGAATGTGCGGACGCTCGCGATTAGATTTAGAATAGATTCTAATAATTCCAATTCTAGAATTTTAAACTCATAGGTTAACCGACTTTAACCGGCTAATGAGGCTCGGTGGTCGGTCAAGATTTTTTTTTAGTTTTCGCCATCCCTAATTGGAGGTAGTTGGGGGTATCTAAAGCTAGCTTCAGTAAAACATTAGCTTATTTCGCTTTCTAGCATGTGAGCACATATCTAAAACGTATAAATTGGATTAAAATGTCACTGAAATGCTTTTTTTTCCACAATTCATGCATACCATAACAACGTCAAGAAAAGTCTTTGAACGGAAGAGATTCCTCTTCTATCAGCACGTTGGCTGCGCTAGAATCTACTAATACCTCGATTGCATATACTTAGTTTCAGAGATAGAACTTTTAAATAATAGACTTGTACAATTAGTGTAAGGTGACCAGTTGTCCCTGTTTTCCGGGGACAGCCCGTGTTTTTGGTGGCCAGCTGTCCCCAGCTGGAGCTGTCCCCGGAAACGTCCCCATTTTTAACCATGACCGGCAGACCTGAAAATTAAAATCAGATCGAAAAAAAAAAGACCAAAACATTTCCTAGATTTCAGCAGACACCTCACGTATTGTCTTGTGGATCACTTTAAGACAGGCTCAGGCCGATAACAAAGATGTTCTAGAACACCTCTGGCGATAGTCTTTCCAGTATTTTGATTGGTGGAGCGGAGGAACAAATTTTAGCAAAGCGCTAGAATCTTTGCCTCAACTAAAAAGTCATTCATTCAGCTTTGACAGATCGCTTCATCCGCTCCTGGACAGGTGAACCGTAGTCTTTTTTGTAGGCCGAAGTGACATTATTTGTCACCTATGTTATTTCGCCTTTAAATGTCTAAGCTACATTACATTTTGCGATGTTGTAGATGACATAACATTGCTTGTGACACTGTATTGAGATGTAGCGGTTGACCTAACAAACCGTAGCCTACTGCGGCCAATGCTAGCAGGAGAAAGCTCCGTGCAGCGCCAGTCAGTCAGCTGAAGTTGTTGCTAGATGTAGCGTTGCTGTAACAGAAATCCAGCTGAGGTAAAATTGGAACAGTTCATTGCCATAAGCTAACTTACACACAAACTGGTGTGTTATCCCACAGAGTAGCTGGCTATGTAAAGCTGTAGGCTTATGGTTATGTTACCAAAGTGTCAGTAATTTGTATAATTTGTTGTGATGTGTAGCGGACTACACATTTTGATTAAGGCTACTCATTTAGGCTAGGTTGTCAATTCAGCTATGGCTACAATTTAGGCTATGGGAGATCGGGAATCATTTGTATCCGCAATAATAATAATAATTATTATTATTATTATTATTTACCATACCTTGAAATTGCTTGGATTGAAGTAAACTCATCTCATCTCATTATCTCTAGCCGCTTTATCCTGTTCTACAGGGTCGCGGGCAAGCTGGAGCCTATCCCAGCTGACTACGGGCGAAAGGCGGGGTACACCCTGGACAAGTCGCCAGGTCATCACAGGGCTGACACATAGACACAGACAACCATTCACACTCACACCTACGGTCAATTTAGAGTCACCAGTTAACCTAACCTGCATGTCTTTGGACTGTGGGGGAAACCGGAGCACCCGGAGGAAACCCACGCGGACACGGGGAGAACATGCAAACTCCGCGCAGAAAGGCCCTCGCCGGCCACGGGGCTCGAACCCGGACCTTCTTGCTGTGAGGCGACAGCGCTAACCACTACACCACCGACTAGAGGCACACGTATATTGTAATTAATTTATTTACTTTCATGGGTCGAAAACATCTATTTCAGCTAGTCAACAATTGAAGAGTCTATAAATCTAAACTATGTACCCATACCAGAGATTTTCACATTGTCTTTAATTAACGTTAACCTAAAGCAGTTGCAGAATCGGCTTACGGTGCACTCAGTGAGGAAAATCCCACTTTTTTATGAAATGCATGATCGAAATACATGAAAACCAGAAATGTCCCCCATTTTATTTTACAAAGATGAAAACATGAGATGGGGCAGCACGGTGGTGTAGTGGTTAGCGCTGTCGCCACACACCAAGAAGGTCCGGGTTCGAGCCCCATGGCCGGCGAGGGCCTTTCTGTGCGGAGTTTGCATGTTCTCCCCGTGTCCGCGTGGGTTTCCTCCGGGTGCTCCGGTTTCCCCCACAGTCCAACGACATGCAGGTTAGGTTAACTGGTGACTCTAAATTGAGCGTAGGTGTGAATGTGAGTGTGAATGGTTGTCTGTGTCTATGTGCCAGCCCTGTGATGACCTGGCGACTTGTCCAGGGTGTACCCCGCCTTTCGCCCGTAGTCAGCTGGGATAGGCTCCAGCTTGCCTGCGACCCTGTAGAACAGGATAAAGCGGCTAGAGATAATGAGATGAGATGAGATGAGATGAGAAAACATGAGATGTTTTAATGATATTTTCACCGCCAAACCAAAAAACGTCCCTGGTTTTCTTCTCAGAAATCTGGTCACCTTAAATTAGGGGGAAAAAGATGTGATTAATTCATTTGATCAATACATCAATTTTGACCAGATGTTTTCTATATACCAGCTGTGACCATGTTATCCTATTACAATTGCAGTATGTCTTGAAATAATGTCATTATTATTATTATTATTATTATTATTATTACAACTCTGCTGCAAGTATTATCTCTTATTAAAAGGAATATTTGCAGTATAGAATATAACATCAAATGAAAGCTTGTTACTGGCTCAAGTATGTTGCTTTTCTCATCCGAGAGTTCATTTTGTGAATTACGTATTCAATTATTATTTATCTATGAATTACAAACTTGACAAACTGAAGGTGTTGCATGTCCCTCGTACCTGAGGGGGCGCAGGGTTCTTAGTAGCCGAAGGACACGCAGCACACCCAGGATCTTGGCCCCTCCTGCCATCGACACGACAATGTCAATCAGAGACACAAAGACAAGGAAACCATCCAGAATGTTCCAACTGCTGCGCAGGTACGCACGATCTCCCAGATATAAGCCCATTGAAACCACCTGAGAGAGAGAGAGAGGAGAGAGAGAGAAAGAAAATGGTGTACTGTTTCATACTTTGTGTATATTTTCAAAAAAAAAATTGCGACACATTTTATCACAGAGAAAGAGAGGCGTGTGCTGTCATTTTGACAGAATCCCTGGAGGACTTAGTGGGAAACTTATGTAAGGTCTAGAAAATAAAAGGATGAAAGAGATGCAGATGATTGAAAGAAATAAAATGTGACTCCTATGAGACTCTTTGCTCTCATTACATCAAGTCCAGAGCAGACGCCATGTGACCAGCAGGAGCTATCTCCAAAGCCGGAATTGTGAAGACAGAAGGGCTGGATTTTAGTCTTAAAGCACATGACACTGTCAAGAACCAATCAATCTTGACACCTTTCTCAACAGGAGGCACGGGTGGATTTTGAACTTTTTTCCTTTCCATTTGACTTTCTGTTTCATGTTTATTTCTGCGTTTATTTTCTGCATCATGCATTTTGCACCTCACTTCATCGACCGACAATATCAGTGTCAAGGAGAGATGGCAAGAGAAATGACAGGAAAGAAACTTTTCCATGCAGAACTGCAATACTTATACAGTATTTATATGTTTCTAGACTGATCATAAATATGCTATTTCCTTTTCTATGCTATGACTATGATCCCTTTCTAATCAAAAGAAAAGTAACTCAATGGTGTACAATAAACTCATCTCTGGCAATCCTACTGTTCACAGCTGGTGGACTTCCCACACACTTCCTACCTAGCAATCTAACGAGCATACTGCACAGGAAAGAAAAAAAAATCTTTAAAAAAACCCCATCAACATTAATGTCTAATCTGGTTTGTTATCCAGATATTGATATTCACATCATTAATGCCAACATGTTAATTGGGCCTTTTATTGTGCTCTCTCTCTCTCTCTCTGAGCTCAACTTGTTAATAACAGACTCTGTTAGACTCGTAATGAAGTGAGGCAGAGAAACCCAGAGAACAGTACAGACACATGATAGAATGCCTCTGAGAAATTAATCGAGTAATTAATACCATCATCAGCTAATTACACATCTGCCATGGGGGATGGGAGAGAGGCAAGAAAGAGGGAAACGAGGGAAAGGGAGATAAATGCATCATTTTAGATTCCAGGATCTACAATCAAATCATATATAGTCTCAAAGTCAAGAAGTCAAAATCCTTCCTGTGCCAGGACCTGGTCTTCCTATGCAGTCTCCCGTCCCAGTACGAACCAGGCCCTTAAGGCACATTGTGCAGCACTGATCTCTACTTCTACAACCCTCAGCATGTTGCCTATACAGCTATGGTTACAGTGGGGGGCTGGTCCTCTGGTAACCACGAGAGATTGACTCCCCATTCGCATATGTATTGCAGCATGCAGTAGGTACCATTTTTATGATGGTCTTTGGTATGACCCAACCGCGAGTGGAACTTGTGATCTCCTGATTGAGAGGCAGACACGCTAACCACTAGGCCAGCTCGCAGTCATATATAGTCTACAACATCAATAAGAGGTCATCATCCGTGGACCATGAGTTGGCCTAGTGGTTAGCATGTCTGCCTCTTGACCAGGAGATCGCGAGTTCTACTCACAGTTGGGTCATACCAAAGACCATCGTAACAATGGTACCTACTACCGTCTGGCAAGGCACACTGAAATACAGATGTGAGTGGGGAGCCAATCTCTCATGGTTACCAGAGGAGTAGCCCCCCGCTGTAACCCTAGCTGTATAGGCGAGAGGCCGGGGGCTATCGAAACGGAGATTGGCGCCACACCCATAT